>NC_058131.1:224050330-224063562 GCF_016433145.1 Gracilinanus agilis | reverse complement strand
TCTCCTCTCCTCTCCTCTCCTCTCCTCTCCTCTCCTCTCCTCTCCTCTTCTCTCTCTCTTTTTTTTTTTGCATAGCTAGACCAAAGATATTCCACATCAAAAACTGTGTTAATGGGACTGAAATTCTGAGTTAGGCAATATGAAGTAGTAAATAGTCTTGGGTGTGACAAACATTTCCGAACTGCAGTCTTCTCATCAGTGAAATGCATTGAAAGAAATATTATATTAGATGATCTCTAAAAGTTCCCTTTCAGCCCTACTCTATGATCTCTGGGTAACTGAAAAAATTGAACTCATAAACCTCGGTTTAGCAGAGAAAACATTTTTGTTAGAAATAAAGAAATACTAAACATTATCTTTGTTGATTGCAGTTTTTTCCTGCTTTGAAAAACTTACATGAAGATGATATTAGCCTTAAAACTAGTTGGCTATATAAGTTCAGGGCATAGAAAACTCCAGTTAAATCAGAATTTTAATAAATACTAAAGTTAACCCATTGATCTATCAGTGTTGGTTACTTTTTAAAAATTGCCTCAGGCATCATATTAGTATCATTATTGTTAAGAACTTACTGAATAGGAAGACTGGCTAAAAAGTCACAAGTGAAGCTTCTGTTTAGGTAGTCCCTTGAAATGTTTTCCTCACATCAGTTCTGTGAGGTAGTTTGTGTAAGTATTACTTCCCTCATTTCACAGATAAGGAAATAGATCCAGAAAGAGTTTGAGAGGTAATGCTGTGTTATTTCTTCCATTTACCAACTTACTGGTTTTATGGGAGCTCCTAAGGAAGTTAAATTATAAAATAACCAGGTCTCAGGGAAACTAAAGATATGTAATGTCCATAGACTTGCAATGCAAGGAAGGAAGTATAATAATAGCAGCTGCAATGTACTAGAGCTTATTTATTCTTTTCAGGGACAATGTTATTGAATAAGATGCCTCTAATTCCAAAACTCTTCTCAAGTAGCGGTCAAGGCATTATCTTTTGATGACAGTGTAGAGAGGACTGATTTTTCAGTTAAGAATTGGACTTGACCTCTGTAATCTTTTCCAACCCTGGGATTCTGTGGTTTTCGGATCTCTGTCTTGGTGGGAAACAAAAAGGAAAAGAATCTAAAGATGATTGATTTAAAAAGAATTAACTAACAGCTGGAAGACTTGAGAATATATATAGTAATTAATTTTTTAAACTGACGACTATTTGTCTTTGTCATTTTGACAACATATACAGGAATGCGTAACTGTGTAGAGTGAAATGAAATAAAGAAAAGGAGAATTCAGGCTGAAACATTTCCTAATAATGAGATCAGGATGGATTTGGCAATAGTCTCCCAAATGGAATAGTTGAGTCTATTGATTAATTTGAAATTGGGCTCCAAAGTAGTTTGCATATGAGTTGGTCAAGAGAGGAAGTTAATGACATCAGTTTTTTACATGCTTCATTTCCATGATTCTATAATTTTAAGTAACTTATAAGTTTCCATATCATTAATTGATGTCCCAGATTTTCTTCATTATGCTTTGTTTTCTCTTGTAAATCTGGGAATTATCTTGAAATGTGGAAAAATTTCCCAGTTTTAACCAGTACCTTAGATTATTAGAAGCTGTTGCAAAATATAATTTTCTTTTCAGTTGCTCTAGATTTTCACTGACTTTATTGTAAGATTGGACTACCTCAAGAGAAAACCAAGGTATATACTTGTGGCCTGGCAGTCTGAGCAGTTCCAAATGCCTGTTTAATCCTCAGGTGGTTGTGGTTTCCTTCCTTGTACTGTCCTTCTACTCCTTTATTTATTCAGAAAAGCAGAATTTAAAGTTTGTAAAATGCAATAAGTCATTTCCCTCCACATGTCTGCCTTCAGTGCCAGATGGGAAAAAAGTGTTCAAGTACCCTTTAAGAAAGTATTGCCATGGTGATGGCATTAAAACCCTTCTTTGAGATTTGTAATTTCAGGGCATTTTGATAAAAGCCATCATCTCTTTGGGTGTCCCTTCTTTATCATCACAGTCTTATCTCTCATCTACCCTGAATATTTTTTCTAATCCTTTCTCTTTTATGTCTCATTTTTGCACTTAATTCCCATCTCAACTCTTGAATTGCTACAGAGAAGAGATAACTAGAGTGCAACATTTTTTCTTTGGACTTAAGGTCTATAGGGGAAGGAAAATGGAGCTGTTTCTAATGTTAATAGGTCCTGGGTAGATAAGACTATACCCTTGTCATGGCAAAGGGGCTCATCAGTTGCTGAGAAAGGTATGGGAAAGCCTGAGAGTAGTCACTTTGTGTCTTAATCTGGCAAAGATGTTGGTCTTTTTGCACGAATTTCTTATGTTGTGGCAATTCTTATATTGTAACTGAGCTATATATCTTCCTTCCCCTCTTCTCTTACTTTCACACTTATCTTCACATCCCCATCCATTTAATTTGGATTAATATGGTTTGATTGAAATTCTGTGATTCGGTGAAACCCTTTTTCTAATTTGATACTCTAATTGAGACTGTCCAATATCCATCTAGGAGATGGATAGGCTTTTCTTTCTTGTTACTAGCTATCTTAAAGGAGGGGCTTAGATTCATAATAGTTCCAGGTTCTTTGGAATTTATACATATGCATCTCCTTAACTACTCTCTAAGCATAAAAACCAAATTGGTTTGCTTCTCATTTGTGCTTTAGTTTTTGGTCTGCTATTAGCTCACTGCGGGTCATCTATAAGCCTCAGCTGTGTCATCTTTCAACTGAGTTTGTTGGACTAGAGCAGAGATAATCAGACTTTTGGGTCTCGAGATCATTTATACTCCTAAAACTATTGACGACCCCAAAAAGCTTTTGTTTATGTGGGCCAATTTACTGATATTTACCATATTAGAAATGTAAAGTCTCAATATTGTTATGAAAATCATTTTGACTTTTGTTGCCCTGAAAGGGTTTTAGGGATTCCCAGTAGTCCTGGACCACATTTTGAGAGCCACCACACTAGAGGATTGTCTCTGAAATCTGTTCCAGTTCTAAATCTGTAATCCCCTTATTTATCTTTAAATGTTTCATTTTAGTTCATAATTCTTATTCCATGAATCCCCATTTGCATAAAACATCTTAGTTTCTACTGAAAATTAGCACAAGTTAAGCATGATCTTTGGGGAATTCTTGAAAAGTCTGTTTTGAATTAGCCTAATCCCAGGGAAGAACAAGTAGATTTTGCTATTATCCATGGTGTAACAGTTCAGAAGCAATTGTAGTCTTCATGGTAAAAGTGAAAAAGCAAAGAATTAAAAATTTTTTAGTATATCATTACAATGGCAACATTTTCTGTATCATGAACTTTGTACTTTAGCTTCTTGGTCTTACAGAAATAGCATTGGCATGCTGGGTGGCATTGGAGAATATCTGTTAAGATACCCAAAAATGGAAAAGAAGACAGGCTTGGAAGTAGTAAACAGACGAATCATGTCTATCTTTGAGTGCTGGATAAGCCTTTAAAATAAAAAAAAGAGATGTTAGTTCGGCAAGGGGTCATAGAAAGTTGAAGACTGACTAGTAGACTTTTTCTGGGTTTATTCATTTACCTAGTTATATTTTAGGAAGCCTTTAAAAATTCTAATAATTTGTATATTTATCAGTTTTAGTTTGAAAAGTTTTGGACTCAGCTTTGACACCAACTGAGTGACAGACAATTCACTGAACTTCAGTTTTGTCATTAGTAAGAAAGGAATGATAGGAATAATGTTTTCTACCTTATAAGATTATTCTCAGCGGAGCATTTTGTAAACTCTAAAGCATCATGCAAGCATGAGTTATTATTAAGAAGTACTCATTTTAGGAATAACACTAAAACAGTGCTCTCAATACCGTTTCCCCCCAGCCCCCACAAAACCCCCCAACCCAACACTGATCATTTTAGATAAATTCACCAAGCATTATTGGTTTTTATGGGATTGGTTCTTTCTTATTGGCCAGATTATCAATTGCTCAAGTATGTTTAATCTGTTGCATCTCTGACAAAGGGCACAATTGTTATTATAGAAGTCCATTTCTTGACTTTAGGGTAATGAGGATTGTCCAAATGAGGTTAGGGAATAGACCTTAAAATATGCACCTTGAGAAACACATGGAATATTTCAGATGGTAAAAGGGACTCATTTCTGAATCTGGTAGATATCATATCTTTTTACAAATAAATCATTCCACTTAGGTGTGAAAATAATTAAAAATGTTTCTTTTATATGATTTTTAAAAGAAAGGGTCTTACAAAGATTAATATCTTGAACTACAACCTAAAATAATAGTTTCAGGGGATACTGTAAGATTCTTAGATATGGACTCAGAGATTATTAGGATTTTGGATTCAAGTGACTGCTTACATTTTCTATTCATTTACAGAAAAACAGATTACTTCATGTCCCCTTTTAAGGGCTTGAGCTGATTAAATTTTGATGTTTTGGCACACTGCAGGTCTTCAGAACTTCTAGACACAGTACCATTAAAACCAGTGACCTTTCAGAATGCCACGAGTACAGTTAGTTTTCAGTCTTCAAGGTAAAAAGAGTAAAGAAGGAACTCTGGTTATATTTGTCTTAACACAACTGAATTTAAGAAACATCATTGGAGAGAAAACACAGAAAAGGCAACATGGAATAATGGGGGAGGGAAAGCAGTAGACCGAATGTCAGGAAACCTGGTGTCTTTGCCTCTAAATATAAAGTTAAACAATTGACATCTAAATTATATGAGAAACTGTTTAGAATTTGCAAACACGGCTCCTAGTTCACATTGTATAAATGTTTCAAGGATGTGAATGGATAATTTTCAAAGAAAGAAATATAAATTATTAGTAATAACTGAAAAAGGAAAAAACAAAAAAACCCAGATTATTATTAATTAAAGAGACACAAATTAGATCTTTGAGGTACATACTCACACCTATTACTATGGTAAAAAAATTAAAAACAATAAAACTTGATGCTGGTAAAAATTCAAGGCAATGAGTACATACTCGTTGGTAGAATGACAAATTTGGAAAACATTTTTTAGACACCACTCTGGCTATATATGATAAAAGTTACAAAATTAATCATCCCCTTCACCCACTAATTCCATTATTATCTCTTCAAGGATTGATGCAATGCAAAGAGCACTAGGTTTGGAGCTTGAGAGGTAATGGAAGATTGGAAATTTGAATCCTAGCCCAAGTTCTGTCACTTCCTTACTATATGACCGAAAAGAAATCAATTAACCAATCTGGGACTTAATGTTCTCATCTGGAAAATGTGGAGGTTGAATTTAGATGATTTCTGAAGATCCTATTCCAATTTTCCCTAAATGCTGAATGCAGTGCTTTTCTTAGCAGCATTACATGGAATTGTGTAAAAAAAAAACAACAAAAAAACAAGGTGCTATCTAAATGTCTAATAATAAAGAGATCATTAAATAAATGGTGATATATTGATTTTATGGAATATTATAATTAAATTAAAGTAAAAAAATTGAGAACTATAAAGAAAACAAGGAAAGCCTTTATGAAAAAAATAGTGATATGAGCTAAATTTGAATAAGGTCTTATACCAATTATGACCATATAAAAGTAAAGATTAATGATAATTATTAAATAAGCAAATAATCTCAGTAGAGTGACTACATTTTTATCTTATACATTAAAATATTTATCAAATTATATTTATTTATGAAATTTTATCTTATACATTGAAATTTTATTTTAATGTACTTAAAACAGATTTAGTTGTGTTCATGTTAGTTTTTAGTTTATAATTAATCATTTAGAAAGAATATGAAGACATTACAACTGTGTCTTATTTGTATTCTTTCTATTGCCAAATTATATTTTCTCCAAACTGACCCCAAGTCAGGTTATGTTGGGTGACTAAAGTACTTGTGACGGCATAAGATGCACTGGCTCCTCTAAAGCACCATAAAATATTATATATTATAACTTCAAAAATATATTTTTTATTTCCAGAGATTGAAATCAGGTCAGGAATACTTTTTCTGACTCAAGAAAGAGAGAAACATTAAGCAGAAAGGTGCAGGCCTAAGAAACATACCAAAAGTTTATAAAATATTCTCTTAATATTAACAATTTGTAGTTATGAACAAATAAAAGGAAGAAAGTGGGAAGAGAAGGCAAATACATGAAATTTCCCAAATAAACCTTTAATTTATGATGGCAAAATTAAATAAAGGTGAAATGAGAACAAACAATGAAGAGTCTTAATTTTAATGAAAAATATATGGATCTGGGATGGAGTTTCTTATTTTTATAGCCTCCCTTCAAATATGTACTCCAGCCAAAGTCTTAACAAGGTACAAGCCAGAATATGTTAGTCTTTTTGGCTAATTGCAAAGCACTATATAAATCCAAACCAGAATTTCAGGATCTGAATCTGGTGCTCTTGGATTTCCAAGTTGATCTTAATCAATAATGTGATTGTGGGCTGCAATCTTTCTTAACATGTATTAAAAAAATTGGTGACACTTCTGGCTTATGCCTGTTTAATTTTGGCATGATATTCTCTGAAAATTAGCTACATGAAAGAACTCTTTCTAGGAAAGTGACTGTAAAGGACTTGTTGTTTTTTAGTTATTCTCCTTGACACATTTAATGCAAAAGGCCTGCTTTGATTCTGATATCATTGGACTATGTTTTGATGATTCATAAAAAATGTTCTGTAATTTTTATAGACTTTCTAAGACCAAATATATGCCACTCATACTCTACCTTGGTTTGAAATTTTTATGATTATGATTATTATTTGAGGAATATAATAGTTTCTTTCAAAATACATAATTGAAAGCTCTGAAATTTTGTGTAATTGTTCATTTCAACACTTCTGACAGCTGTAACTCTAAAGGGACAAAAATTTATATTCATGGTTATTAATCTTCCTATTGGGTAACAGTTGTATATTCATATTAACTATTCTAATGGATCTTTTTGGAGTTGAAGTATTCAAACATTGTCAAGATTTGTTAGCCCTTAAAAAATGTAGATGATAGTTTTGGCAGTGGTTTTTATTACATTAATTGAGATTCATCCCCAGGTTCAAATATATTTAGACACAATTACAATTTTCTCTATTTATACACAGCTATAATATATGGCAAAGCCATTTTATGTATGTAATTGGCACATAATAATTGTTTAACTAATGCATGTATTCATTAATGCATTTATTCATTCACATTTACTTATTTTTGGTCTGGACCTTTGAACTTATTAGTACATCTCAACCCTCCCACCCCCCTCCCCTTCACCAGTGTAGACTGTCATCTCTTCTGTAACTTAGAACCTTAGAGCGTTGTAGTCTGGCTACTTGAGGGATTAATTGGCTTGCCTATGGTTATGTAGCCAGTATGTATCAGAGGAAGGTCTTGCATGCCAGTCTTCCAGGTTCCAAAACTATGCCTCTGTTGACTGCCTCTTATGTTGGTGTGTGCCTATGTATTTGTGTATATATAACTTATAAGCACAAATATGTACACAGATATGATCCTCTGAGGGAGAATAATGTGGGAAAGCATATGGGTTCTTACAGTTGAGTCCTTCCTTCCTTCCTTCCTTCCTTCCTTCCTTCCTTCCTTCCTTCTTCCTTCTTTCTTCTTGTTTTTTTTTGTTGTTTGTTTGTTTCACTTCATTATTTTAATGTACCTTTGCCCAGAAAACTTGAAGCAGAGTGTTGGAACACATTTGAAGATTACTATCTAAGGAAGTACTTACAAGAATACTAAAGAAATCAATTGTCTTTTCCTCCTGGCAGGATTTCTAGGAAGAGAAGAACTTGTTGATAGAATAAGAGAGTGTTGCAATAGCATGGACTTACATAGGACCTTTATTGAGTAGCTCAAAGCACTCTGTGGATCTTAATGGTCTTAATATTTTATTGTTGTTTAGTCATGTTTGATCCTTTGTGACCCAATATGGAGCTTTCTTGGTAAAGATCCTGGAGTGTTTTGTCATGTCTTTTCCCAGTGATTCGAGGCAAACAGCTATTAAGCAACTTTTCCAGGGATACTAAGGTAGTGTCTGTCTGAGACTGGATTTGAACTCAGGTCTTACTAACTTTATTTACTGAGCCATCCAGCTGCCTGATATTTTAGGAAAATTTAAACAATTGCCCCAAGAATCTCATTAAGGAAGATTGACAGCCCTATTGAATAGCTGAATTTCTCCACACATATTTGCATCCTTCTAGCCAAAGCTCCATGCTTTAGAGTACCTCCTCAAGACTTCTCTTGATGATTTACTTATAGGGAAAAAAGAAATAAACAAAAACACTTAAATTATGTTCTCCAAAGTACATACCAATTGTGCCAACCTTTTTCTTATTGATTATTTTTTTTAAGTTTTTTTTTTAAACCCTTGTACTTTGGTGTATTGTCTCATAGGTGGAAGATTGGTGAGGGTGGACAATGGGGGTCAAGTGACTTGCCCAGGGTCATACAGCTGGGAAGTGGCTGAGGCCGGGTTTGAACCTAGGACCTCCTGTCTCTAGGCCTGACTCTCACTCCACTGAGCTACCCAGCTGCCCTTTCTTATTGATTACTGATGGAAGTGGCTTATGATTCCTTCGTATACATAATAGGTAAATGATCTCCATGCTGAAAGTCTGGGAAATCAGTTCTGTTTCAGTCTTTCAGTGTGGCTTTAGGCAAATCCCTTATTCTCTCTGAGCCTTCATCATCTTTATCAATATAACAATTGAGTTGGGCAAGATGATATCTTCTCAAATGCTATGATTCTTTGATCTATGCTAAATGAGATTCTTTCCTCCTAATCCTAACCCACAACCATGTCCCTTCCTTACTAGGAATCAACTGATAATGATAATGATAGCAAAAACAACCACAAAAATAGCTAGTATTTATGCAACACTCACTTTAAGGTTTGCAAAGTGCTTCACAAATATCCCATTTAATCCTCACAATAACCTTGGTGAGAGGTGCTGTTATCTCCATTTTATAGATGAGGATACTGAGACAAATGTAAGTTAAATGACTTGCCCAGGGACCTCACAGTTATTTCGTATCTGAGGTTGAATTTGAACTCAGAACTTCTTGACTCCAGGTCCTATGCTGTATCCACTATGCTACCTTGCTGCAAAACTTTAATTTACCTTCCCCATTTGCTTTACCTGATAGGACAGTCCTGATTTCCTGAATGGTGCTGTGGGCATCTATATATCATTTAAAGTATGAATTTGATTTTTAGTGGGTTAAGAAAAGCAGACTCAAGAAAGAAAAATGGTTCAAGAAAGATGGGTTTTGATAAATATTCTCAATGAAAAATCTTATTCTGTGCCATAATTGTGGCATATCAAATTGTGGCATGGAGATGATTCTGTTTTTTGATATCTATCCAGAGGAGTGCAGACTTTGGTAGGTATTTCCATCCTCAAAATACTTCTCACAGGACCTCAGACGACATATCTTTCATCAGAGGAAGAATCTTAAGTTCTAAGAGACTCATATCCAGACTATTGGTCATCTGATGATGCAGTTTTGTTTTTTTCTACCAGCAGAAGACTGTATAACAAGATGCAAGCTAGGTTGTAATCTGCTTTGGAAGAAAGAATTCTCATAGTAATGAAATCCTAAATACTTGAAGTATTGATACTAGGAAGAAGGAGAAAAGTTTGGGAGCATCATAAGTTGTTTTTTCAAGTCAGTTTACAATTATTGAATTATTATTAGGTAGGTGAAATAGAATGTGGCATCTGGAGGAGTCACTACTGATACTGAAAAGAATTAGCATTTAAATACACATCAATGTTTCAAATAGTTTTCATTTCCTCAGTCTGGGTACTCTTTCTATTGACACAGATTACAACCCATCTGCAGCTTAGTTGGTGGTCTTTGAGAAACTTTATATAGTTGCTATGATGGAAGAATTATCCTTTCTCTGGCCAATCTAGTGACAGTCTCTTTTGACTTTGCTGGTTTGATCTTTGGGCAGCAGGAGTTACACAGACCATCATCATGTTCTTGGTTTTCAAAACTAGCATTAATTATAATAGAGAGATTAACAGGATACTGAGAAACAAGAGGAACCACTGAGGACCTGTCTTTTTCAGAAGTAGAGTGCTTTTAGCAGAATAACTTGAAAAACACCAGGGGAAAAATAAAATAAAATATTCTTCTGCCTTCCAAGAAGAAGTGGACACTGTAAAAGTCAGAATTGAGTCACATAAAACTGTCTTTGCCTTTTGAAAGTCCAGATGATTCTAAGCCAATTTTTTTTGGCAAAATAGTATTATAAGTTTTTAAAAACAATAGACGGAGAGAATCTCAAGTGCCTATTAAGTGACTACTGTAGACTGGAAGAAGAAATGAGAAGAATGATTAAGAGCTTGCTTTCTTTGGATGGCCCATCTCAGCTTCACTAAGTATAATTTAGGTGAAGGTACGAACATCTGCATGGCAGCTGCTGGTACAACATGTCAGTGCCAGGGGAGACAAAATAGTTGGCACAATATCTCTAATTTCAGTATTGTACCAAGAGCCAGAAAAAATACAAATTTATATTCTTTTGAAGTGGGAAGATATTGTCCCCTTTTTTCCTGAGCCTGCTCCTACTCTCTTACTTCCTTCCACTCCATCCCAAAACAAAAAGGATAAACAACCCATAAACAAAAAGACTGTATCCTTAAGTTATCATATACATGGTGTAAGAACTAAGTATGATCTATTTTTTGGTGTGGTACTGTTTAAAAAAGAAGAGAAGCCTCCCTTGAACAGATTTTTCTGATTGTAGAATGAATATTCTTCTTCTCCTTTTTTATCATTTCCCCATCTTTAAGGTAAGCTTTTACAGATAATTTTCTGAAGTCATAAAAATATTTGGAATAGAAGTTATATAAACAGTTGAAGTATGACATTCCTTTTCTCTTCAGGGTTGTGGAAAGAGTGCAACATTTGCATTTAGGAGAGAGTGGCATCTCAATTCAGACCCAACTAACTACTATGTCAGTTACTATGTGATCGTAGGCTATGTGACTTAGACTTGGTCCATCACCTGTGCAATAGGGATAAATAACATTTCCATTATCTAGTTCACATGGTCTTTGTGCTGACATTGAATGCAATAGACTACTGGTTGGTCCCATTATATGGTAATCACTATGCTGTGGGCATGAATCAAAAAATGAAAGCCCCAGCCACCAATCACCGACTAGAAGGATACAGAACTAAATATAAAGTAACTCAGTATGTGTATGTGTAAGTTTGTGCACACAAGTATACCTCAAGCCATAGAAAAAGGGAAGACTTCTGGGAGGAGGTAACTCATGAATTGAGTCTTGAAAAAAAATAAAGACTTTTAGAGGCTACAGAAGTAAGAAATGGAATTCTGATTTTGAGAAATCAAGAGAACATTTCCGTTTGGAGGGAATTTGAATAACATAAAAGGAGTTAAATGAGTTAATACTTGATAAGCAGGTTGGAGCCTGATGATAGAAGGCTTTATCTGCTAGACTTAGAAATTTGTATCTTATCCTAGAGGTAACAGAGAGCTATGGTGGATTTTTGAGCAAGAGAGCATCAAGGTCACAGTTCTCGTCTTAGATTTTTTTTAGTACTCATGTGAAGGATGTATTGGAAGAAGAGGAAGGAATAATTAAACTTTAGAGTGCTATATAACATAATTATTATTAAAGGACACATAAAGACCTGACTGTTCCCAAATGTCTCCCCAGTCAGTTGTTAATTGTGTGTCCGCAATTCCCACTTTTTAGGGTCACTCTTTTGAATTTAGGCATCTATTGCAGTTCTAGGTCTTAAGCCAAATTAGGATCCTTGAGAATTTATAATTATTCTGAAGGCTTTTAAGATAAAAGTTTTCTTCATAATCTCTTGGTTGAATGTAAAGTAGGATGGGAAGGTGGTAGTTGGCTTTTTTTAAGGGAAGACGGCTAGAAAACAGCCAACTTTACCTTTTAGATTCCTCTTCAGCCAGAGCCATGGCTGAGGGAGTCTAATTGAAGTCAGTAAGAACAGCTTAAAGATGCCCCAGCTGTGACTGCTCTCTTTTATTTCTTCCTGGATTCCTAGGAAAGGAAGCTGCAGGGTAGGGGCAATTGGCCTGAGAGACATCATGCATTGAGTACATTTTAAGTCTTTTATTGTGGTTAGGTAGGAAACATTAATTCTGTTTTTTTTTTAAAGATTGGCACTAATTATTTTGTTTCCTTTTTTTAACCTGTAACATTATAAAGCCTTATCATTTTCTAGAGTGATTTTAAATGGAATTTCTCTTTCCAACACCTTGCTGCTGTGTTTTGTTGGCAATATATAGAAATGCTGATGATTTATGTGGGTTTATTTTGTACCCTGCAACTTTGTTAAAGTTGTTCATTATTCCCACTAGCTTTTTAGTTGATTTTCTAGGATTCTTTAAGTATGCCATTGTATCATCTGCAAAGAGTGATAGTTTCTTTATTGCCTACTTAAATCCCTTCAATTTCTTTTCTTCTCTAGTTGATACTGCCAGTGTTTCTAGTATAATATTAAATAATGGAGGTGATAATGGGCATCCATGCTTCACTCCTGATCTTATTGGGAAGACTTCTAACTTATACACATTGCAGATTACACTTGCTGTGGTTTTAAATATAAACTGTTTATTATTTTGAGGAAAGGCCCTTCTATTCCTATACTTTCTAGTGTTTTTAATAGGAATGGGTGTTATATTTTGTCAAAGGCTTTTTCTGCATCTATGGAGATAATCATGTGATTTCTGTTGGTTTGATTATTGATATGGTCAATTATGTGGACATTTTCCTAATATTAAATCATCCTTGCATTCCTATTATAAATTCCCATAAAGGCTCATAATTATGCAGTTTAAACTCAGAACAGGAAAATGTTGTAAGTTATTAACTTTGAGGCATTGTTTCTAGAAAGAATTGTTTTTACCTTTCTACTTAAAATGTAAATACTTAGCAATGTAGATAACATTTTTATCTAATAGCACACAACTTTAGTTGAGATAAATTACTGAAATTCAAAACCTTGAGGATGATCATAAATATAAAATCCTTTGTTGGCATAAAAATGGATTATAGATATAATCAGTCAACAAGCATTTAATAAAATCTTTGGGAAGACAAGCACAAGTCAAAAAGAAAGGTAATTCCTGCCCTCCAGGAGAGAGAGAGAGAGAGAGAGAGAGAGAGAGAGAGAGAGACAGAGAGAGAGAGAGAGACAGAGAGAGAGAGAGAGAGAG
>NC_058131.1:224041303-224047338 GCF_016433145.1 Gracilinanus agilis | reverse complement strand
AGAGAGAGAGAGAGAGAGAGAGAGAGAGAGAGAGAGAGAGAAAGAGAGAGAGAGAGAGAGAGGTGGAGGATATGATGAACTGGATGGTAGTCTAATAAGAAATGAACAGATGAGATGACTGGCCCAAGTGACTTCCTTAAATGGTGGCTGTGAGGAACTGAAAGTACTTCTTTGATGTGAATTCCAGGGTTGAAGTGATCTTGCAAGATGATGAGATTACTGGTGGTGAAGTCCAGATTAAAGATTGGTAAGAAATAAATTTGGAAAAGGAGAGGATGGAAAATTTTGGATCTGTGAAGAGCAGATCTGATTTAGATGGCCCTCTTGGGGTCTTAGAAATTGATACATGAAAGAATACTTAGAAGTAAATTCTATTGAAAGCGGATTTGACTTGCCCTAGGAATTTGCCTCATACTCCCTGGATTTCACAAATCTGAATCCTTTTGTAGAATTGAAACTCCTTGAGGACAGGGACTATTAACCTTTTGACTTCGTATTGCCAGCTCTTGGCACATAGTATACACATAGTAAGACTCGTTGACGTAAGCTGAACTGAATTCCTAAGGTTAAGGTTAGCAAATCAGAGCTACTGCCATGTACCTGAAGGAATGTATAGACTGGATGAATGTTTGTTGAAGTGGCTAAATCCTACTGCCAAGCACACTCTTTGCCAATGACAATATCATCTGAAATCTGTTGATGGGTACTTTATAGTATCTAGTTTATAAAAAGTGGGCCATTTCATATTCCTTCTGGGAACTGTGAGAATTTGAGTTAATGTTTTAGCACTGGGGTAGCTCTTAGCACTTTGTCCTGACCTTCCTCCTGTTTAGATAGATGTAGTCAATAGCCAAACAAAAAATATTCTGCCTAAAGCCAGATGAAGAAATAACGCCATAGACTTGTGAAAAAAGAAATGTGCCCAAGCAGCTGCGTCACAAGATTTGATCACTTCAGACCTGAGTGCCAGGAGATTTGAGACAGATGTTCTCAGACACGCCGCATGCCTAAAACATTTCCAGGGGTCGGGCTGCAAATAGTGACTTAATAACAGCAGAAACAGGAAAAGTCTGCAGGAGGACACAAGATTTTATTCCACACTAGGTGCATGGCCAACCTCTTAATGTTACATCTGCCTGTCAGGGTTGGCTATTTAATCTCCCATGCCCTGGGTATTGCTCTTTGTCTGCCTGTGGATAAAGTACAGCATTGTGATTACTAATCCCACTCTGGTGACTTGACTTCAAATGTGGTTTTGGAGTGCATCCCAGAGTTCTGTTTGCTAAGCTTCCTACTCCTGTTTCAGAGACACCACTGGATACCGAGCAGAGAACACTGAAGGCTTCCCTCCTTCTTTAAAAACCTGTCGGGGTTGCGTGCTCTTTTTTTTTTTTTTTTTTAAACCTTCGAAGGAAATTTAATGGATACTAAGCTGATCTGTTTGTTTTTCTTTTTCTCTCTGCCTCCGCTCCCAGTGAGTAACCACACTGGCCGCATCAAGGTGGTCTTTACTCCAAGCATCTGTAAAGTGACCTGCACCAAGGGCAGTTGTCAGAATAACTGTGAGAAGGGGAACACCACCACTCTCATTAGTGAAAATGGGCATGCGGCGGACACTTTGACAGCCACAAACTTCCGAGTAGGTAAGTCACTCTGGGAGCCGGAGCTGTCTTTAGTGTATAGATTTCTCTGTTTTCAGGGCATTTAAACCCCCTCACTACTGCCCCCTTGCATTAGAGGATCTTGATAGTAAGTACTAGCATAGTGCTTTAAGGGAAACTTTTTTTCTTAGCTTTTTCAACTGTTTTCAGTAAGACATTTTATTTCCTAAAGGAATGAAAGCTTAAAATATTGCCCATTATTTTCTTTCAGTGTGGTGGTTGTGTGTATGCTGGGATAGATCGAGTGGATTGGATTTAGTTTTGTATAGAAAACAAGTAAAGGCTTGTATTGATCAGTTTGGAAATATTTCAGTCAGATATTGTTCAGAGTTTATTTTATTCCACTCAAGGAATGTTTTGGGGAAAAGTTTAATAGATGACAATGCAACTTGACTTCATCAAACTGGACACGAAATGCATGAAAACTGCTGGATTCTGCATTATTTTTCCAGAAAAGAATGACATTTGATGGCTCTTGTAATGTTTCTACCTTGCATAGTGCAGATTATGTTAAGAATTTGAATACAATGTGGATCTTATACTGGAAAGATTAATGCAATTGTCAATACCATCAGTTTTGAACAATAAAAGAAAATGTAAAAAGTGTAATTCCTCAGTGAGTGATGACTTTTTGGGTTCCAACAAGTTGCCTGAGGACCACAGTGCCTATTAGTAAAAAAAAAATCAGTTTTCTGTGAATTCAGAGAGAGAGAGCTGATGTTAGTTTTTGCTCAAGAAACTGTTGCCATCCTGTCTCCTGTCATGTAATACTGTATGCTTACCATAGGAAAATGTTATTTGCCATGTGCATTCATATAATCATAGCCACCCACATTATCCTTTGGGTTTCTGAGCAGAACTACCTGAATGTCAGACATCTGAGATGAGTCACATCTAACTTTTTG
The DNA here is from genome assembly GCF_016433145.1 of Gracilinanus agilis. Lineage (NCBI taxonomy): Eukaryota > Metazoa > Chordata > Mammalia > Didelphimorphia > Didelphidae > Gracilinanus > Gracilinanus agilis. The sequence continues at coordinate 224,044,772 of NC_058131.1, read as the reverse complement.
ATGGCATAATGTTGTATGTCTTTGAGGAGAAAAAACAAAATAATTTTTCATCAAGATGACACAGGTCTGAGCAAATTCATCCTTAGCTCTTTACTCTTTTACTGTACAACTGTCTTGTCTAAGCATGCTCCCTGGTAGTTTAGTAAAAGCAGGCATGTTTTTAAGATTCCCATACATACTCTTATGTAAAGCTAGTGTACTTATGAGTCATGAATTTCCTGTTTGTAGAAGGGGCAGTAACCAGATGGACCTTACAAATTATACTAAATTAGGTAGGCATTATAATATAAGGGTATTGTACCATCCTGATGGGATTCAGGAGTCCTAGATCTGCCACCAACTAGTTGCATGGTCTTGAAGAAGTCACTGAAAGTCTTTGGGCTTTAAGTTTCCTTTTCTTTAAAAAAGAAAGTGTTAGAAATCAGATACTTTTATGGTCTCAGTTCTTAATTTTAATTAAAAGAATTCTTATAATTGTATTAGTGAGAAAAAGTGTGGCTTTCAATATGTCTATTTTCTTAATATCAAACAAAACCAGTGTGGATTTCATGAATCTTCTCCCCATTATTTTATTTTGATTTCTTGTTTTCCACTAATGTCTCTTCTTCAGTAGCAGCTGCTGCTTCTCGTATTTCTCCTCTCTCTCTTTATTCTTGCCTTTATCATAGTTTTCTTTTTAAGCAAGAGTGGTGAAGGAGGGGACTGGTGGAAACTTGGTTTTCAATGTACTCTACTTGCTTTGAAATTAAGTATTAGAAAACTTTGAGAAACAGTGGCAGTGTACTTGTTAAAGCTTGTAATACATCTCTTCTGGCTTTCCCCCAGATATGTGGAAACAACATACCTGTAGCCTTTTTTAAAAAAATGTTGTATAAAGGCAGTTAAAAATAGCAAGCCAAGAAGAAATTTTACCAGAAAGGGGCTAGAATTAAGTTAGAAAATCCATGCTCAGAAATGGTTTTACCTGTTTTATCTTGAGAAATATTTTACTTCTACGTATCTATGTATGTATGTGTTTTATTTATTTGTGTCTCCTCTGTGCATTTTTGTCCGAATATTTTATAGGCTTCAGAGAGATTTGGAGATGGTTCTAAAATATAGAATGTATTCCCTAACATCTTATGTTTTTTAATTGTCATAAACAAATACAATTTGGTATGCAAAGATATGTTTCAAAGGACAAGGAACAGATTTCTTTGAATCTGTGTACTCTCTTATAGTAATGTTACTAGTAGCTTTGCTAATTCATGAATTTCCTGTATTTGCTATTTGATTCATGCATGTTATTAAGAAGATCACTTTAAAAGCTTCTGACAATGCATCAAATATGTATCTGGGAAATTTCATGCTCTGAGTAATTCAGAGCCAATGGACAACTCATATTTTTTAACTTGAGTCTGTGTAAAGTAACAATTCCAGGAGATATTGGGAGAATAACAGTAATAATAGTAATAGTTTATCTTTATGTAACACTTGATATTTTTCAAAATACTTTCCTTACAACATCTTCATGATATAGGTGGTCAAAATTTTATTCTAACTTTACAAATGGAGCAGCTGGGGCCACAATAAATCACTTGTATAAGGTCAAGAAAGTTAGTGGTGGAACTGACCTAGCTTTCAAGTATATCATAGCCTGCTAGTTGTCCTATAGTGCCTTGGTTGACTGAGTCTATCAGTTAAGAATTAGGAATTTATGTGAAAAAGATTGTCAGTTATCTGGGATGGGTTCTTATTATGATACTTTGTCTCTCCAACTGGTCTGTGAGGACTTTGAGACCAATGACAATAAAATAGGAGAGGCCAAATCTGATGCTCTTCTAGCATCAGCATGGTAACTTCTTTTGTGATTGGTTACCCTCCTTATACCTTGGTTTTCCTGAGGAATCAGTGGAATAAATAACAGTGATTATTTACCACTTTTATTATTATTTTATATTATGTTTAGTTTTCAGTGTTTGCATTTTAATGCCCATATATATATATATAATACATATATATATATATATTTTTTTTTTAAACCCTTAACTTCTGTGTATTGGTTCCTAGGTGGAAGAGTGGTATGGGTGGGCAATGGGGGGTCAAGTGACTTGCCCAGGGTCACACAGCTGGGAAGTGTCTGAAGCTGGATTTGAACCTAGGACCTCCTGTCTCTAGGCCTGACTCTCAAGCCACTGAGCTACCCAGCTGCCCCTTTTAATGCCCTAATATATTATAAACTCCAGGAAAGTGGGAATTCCATGTTATCCAAACTTTGTCTCTCTAAGTACCTTGTATACAATTGCCACTTAATTTTTAAGTTTTAATAAAGGGAATTGAATTAATTCTGAGATAGAATGAGAATGAATAAAATGACTTATGGTTAGGGCTTCAAGCTTCTCAGCAATATGAAATATAAATACAAAGTACTTTAGAGAGTTACTATAGTACCTGTTGATGTTATTCAGTCATTTAGTCATGTCCAACTCTTCATTACCCTATGGACCATAGTCATCTATGGGGTTTTCTTGGCAAGGATATTGGAGTGATTTATTATATTCTTCTTCTCTAGTGGATCCTTTTATAAGGCACAGAGGTTGTGACTTGTCATGGGATACATAGCTAGGAAAGTGTCTGAGGTCAAATTTGAACTCAGGTCTTCCTGACTCTAGGCCTAGCATTCTATCCACTGAGTCATCTATATTTTTAACTATTAAAAAGTTAGCCATAGATCAAATTCCTTTAATTCTTTATTCATCTCTACCTCCCACCTCCAATTCCTCCTTTCCTTCTCTCCTTCTGCCTCCCTCCTCTCTTTTTCCCCTTCCCTTTTTTCTTCTTTCCCTCTCTCCCTCCCCCTGTCTCACCCTTTCACCCTCTCCCTCCTTCTGTTCCCCTCCCTTTCCTTCCTCTCTCCATCTCGTCCTCTCCCTCCTCCACTCTCCCCCTCTCTTCTCCCTTTTGCCTTCCCTCCTTTTTCTCCCAGAATTTGTCACAGTACTTCTCATATGTGGTAGTGTGTGGTCTGGCCCTTAGGACTATTTTTCCTTAAATGGGAATTGCCAAGGACTGACAGCTTAAATACTACTTTTCTTCTCTCTCTCTACCTACCTCTCTCTTTCCCTATTCTTCCCTCCCTCTTTTTCCTTCTCTCTACTCCTTTCTTTTCTCTACTTTCCCTCTTTCCCTATCCCTATTTTTGCTTTTTATGCTTCTTTCTACCTCTTCTTCTCTTGTTCTCCTTTTCTCTTTGTCTTTTCAATTCTCTCTCTATAGTCTCTCTCTCTGCCTCTCTCTCTAGTCTCTCTCTTTCTCTGTCTCTTTTCCTCTCCTTTTTCCTCTCTCTCACTCCCCTCTATTTCTTCCTCTCTCCTCCTCTCCTTTTTCTTCTCCTCTCCCTTTCCTTCCTCTTTCCCCCTCTTTCTCTTCCTTCTCTCTCTCTCTCTCTCTCTCTCTCTCTCTCTCTCTCTCTCTCTCTCTCTCTCTCTCT
>NC_058131.1:224003781-224038683 GCF_016433145.1 Gracilinanus agilis | reverse complement strand
CCTACCTCTCTCTTTCCCTATTCTTCCCTCCCTCTTTTTCCTTCTCTCTACTCCTTTCTTTTCTCTACTTTCCCTCTTTCCCTATCCCTATTTTTGCTTTTTATGCTTCTTTCTACCTCTTCTTCTCTTGTTCTCCTTTTCTCTTTGTCTTTTCAATTCTCTCTCTATAGTCTCTCTCTCTGCCTCTCTCTCTAGTCTCTCTCTTTCTCTGTCTCTTTTCCTCTCCTTTTTCCTCTCTCTCACTCCCCTCTATTTCTTCCTCTCTCCTCCTCTCCTTTTTCTTCTCCTCTCCCTTTCCTTCCTCTTTCCCCCTCTTTCTCTTCCTTCTCTCTCTCTCTCTCTCTCTCTCTCTCTCTCTCTCTCTCTCTCTCTCTCTCTCTCTCTTCCTTTTTGCATTCTCTCCTTTTTCTACCAATATTTTTCATGGTCCTTCTTTTCTGTGGCAGTCTGTGGCCTGGCACTAGGGACTATTTTTTACTTAAATGGGAATTCCCAAGGACTAAAAGCCCCAAGTGTTACTTTTCTAATGAATTCTTCTCATTTCATTGGGATTCATTGAGCTGACCTTCTGTTTCTGAATCTTTTTGGCACAATATTATGTTTCCCAAAGAGAAACTATATAAAGTGCTTAGCACTCTAAGAATAATTATACAAATATAAGGACATTTCTTCTTCCAGCTATAGTAGTGATAGAAATATGCAAAATAATCTACATGGCATATTTTATTTGACAATTTTTCTTGGAAGGAAATAATGATTACCAAAGTAGAGTGTTGAGTTTGTATGACACCTTTCTATCACTACCTCTTCTACCCTAAGGAGTTTTCATCCTTTCTAATTTATTTTGACATTTTTTGTGAGATAGGAGAGTTACAAATATGATTATTCTACCTTTTCAAATAAGGAAGTCAGGACTTTAAGAGGCTAAATGGGTAGTTTTGAATATTATATGGCAGCCATGCCACAGTTTTAGATCTAATGTCCCTCTTTACTCTTTATCAGGTTCATTATCTCCATTTTAAATCCCACAATACTTAAAAAATACAGTTAGGTTTTATTACAAATAAAAACAATTTAATTTTGCTAAGTTCAACATGTAAACAGCATCTTCATCCTCATAGTTTTTCCATATAATGGGCAAAGAAAATTACACATCGATACATTTTTTGAGAGGCAGTATGATGCAGTGTGAAGAGCCCTGGCTTTGGATCAAAAGATCTGGCTTCCATTCCTGGCTTTGTCCCTTATTACCCATGCAACTTTTGGTATGTCAGTTTTTCTCAGCCTCAGTTTCTTCAACTGTCAAATGAATGTGAAACTAACATGATTCCTTAGATTTCAGAATCTCAGAACATTTGGGATGTAAGGGACCTTGGCAGTCCTCTAGTTTAAAAAGGAATTCCTTTTATAACATACATAAGAAGTCAGTCAGTCTCTGCTTGTGGATATCTAGTGAGAATAAATAAACTACCCATTCTATTTATGGTCATCTCTGATTGTGGGAAGTTTCTCGTGATATCACGCTTCTTTGCAACATTTGTCCACTGGGTTCCCCTTGTTCTTCTATCTAGGGCCCAAAAGAACACATTTATTCCTTGTTCCTCATGATATCCCTTTGTTTTCTTGATTGCAGTTATTGTATCCCTTCTGAGTCTTTTCTATGCTAAACATATCCAGTTCTTTAAGGAGATTCTCTTATGACCTGGATTCAAACTTGAATCAAATATTGGTCTTTTGTCCTTCAACTATTATAATTATTATTTCACTTATTTTTTATTTAACAATCTGTGGAACCAAAATGCGAATGCTAAGAAGGTCACTAACCAACTGATAAATATTTTCCTCTTATGGTATTATACAAAGATCATAGGAGTGTACATTAAGAGCTGCAAGGAACCCCAGAGGCCACTAGTCCAAACCTTTTGTTTTATAGACTAACAAACTTGGCCCAAGGGGTATTAAGTGATTTGCCAAACATCATTCAAGTAGTATTAAAGGCAAAAAATGATGCCAGGTCTTCAGTCTTCAGAATCAGGGTTCTTTACCTTCTTCATAATCTTTTATTACTTGATGAGGCATTGCTATCATACTGAAAGCAGTTGTTTTGGGAGTGGGCAGTGTAAGAATGTGTGATAGAACCTAAGTAGCCAAATGTTTCATTTTTATAAAACTCCATGACTTTCTAATTTCTAGTAAATATCTATGCTATAGGAAACATTCTTTTTTACTCTGGAGAAACTTTGTATATCTGGTATTAGCAGAGAAAGGATGGGGACATACTTTCTAAGCCAACAATGTAACTTTGATTTGTTAGGCCTTTTTGAGATTCACTTGATGTCAAAATTGTATTTATGATGAAGCACTAGAATACAGAGTGTGATGTGTTGCTATCTTCCACTGATGATGGCGCAAAAACATTTACCCATACTGATAACTTTGGTTTTCTTTTAAAAATGAGAGAATTTTTAGGTACTTTCTGAAATTGTTAAAGACATCTGTGGAATCCCATTCTCTCTTGTACTTTAAGATAGATCTCAACTATTTGGGATGAATTTACTATGATTAAAAATTATAGGAGAGTTATTGATGATCTTTCACTATTTCTTATAGTGATTCAAAATATGAATATGGAATGCATTGTTTACTTATAATCTTCATTAGAATGCAGATTATTTTATTTGCTTACTATAAATTAATATTAGCCCTTTAAGCCAGAGAAAAGAAAACTTCTAACAGATTTTTAACAATTAACAATTTAGTTTTAATTTAAATTGAGATAGTAAAATGAATGTAGTAAAGGAGGGAAATATAGGAAAGAGGTAGAGAAAGAAATTTTCCCAATATCTATATTAGTTATCCTATAACTGCCTATAACTACTGCTGAAAACCAACCCACAAAGTTCCAACACAATCCACCCAATGAAAATCAACCAAATCAGTTTTTAATCCAACCCCAATTAGGTCTGTCAACAAAGACCAACCACCTCTCAAAAAGTTCAAGAAAGAAGAAAACCTAACAGTCCAAACCAAAAGCCAAAAAGCCCTCTAAAGGCTAAAGCCAAAAGCCCCTTAGCTTTTAAGCTAAAGCGCTCTCATTAAGCTCAGGCTCACCTTTTATATTCCAGCAACTAAACACCAACCACCAACTCAACACACTCCCAGCAGCCAGCTTCCCCACAACTGCCAGCATCTAACTGTCAGCAACTGACTTCCCCACAACTGACACTGGCCCTGTTTATATTCCCTTCTTACCTCACTTCCTCTTTCTCTGGTTTCTATTTTCTTTCACTGTTGGCTGGTTACTCTTTACACATCTCTATGGTAAAAGGACCTCCAGGTTCCCAGTTAAATTAGAAGAAAGGGATTAAGAATCCCCTTTTACATTCCCCTCTGTGATCCTTTGGGAGACTAGTCTCCACAATGGATGATTTAAACATAACTATCTTCTACCTCTAAAAATCTTCTAGTTAAAGATGCCTATAATATTACACTTTCTAATAGAAAACTATAAAAATATGAGGAAAAGAGAGAAATGAAAGAGAAAGAAAGCAAAACCAATGGTAGATAGATGCATTGACCAAAATCCAATTGGGGGAAATTTCCTTTGGCATAGAAGTTTACATTCATTAAATGAGTTCAACCCCTTTCAGTTCGATCAATACTTCCTATAGTTCATTCTAGATCTTCTGATGCAGTGTCGGTTTCCTTATGGCATCTTCTTAAAACAGTTCACTTTTCTTGATTCAGGGTGTTAACAAATTCTAAAATTACTCTCAAAAGATTTCAAATCTTGGATTTTACAAAATACAATTCCCAATTACAAATAATTACAATTACAAAGAATACAATCTTAAGTCTTAGAATTTACAAAAATTATACTGTATGGAAAATAAGAACCTGGAGATATCAATTTAAATCTAACAGATACTACATTCAAAAGTATATAATCAATTCCTCCCTGAGGTACACATTTTAACCTGTTAATCTCTGAGTCACCACTTCTTAATGGAATAAATGTAATTACATGGAAAAACTGTCACCCAAACAGTGCTTGTTACTTGACTTCATGCATTTGTAGCAAAGATTTTTTTCAGAGGGATGGATTGAAAGCGGACTTACCTCCTTGTAAAAAAAAAATTTGCGTGAGGACTTGAATTTTAAGTTATCTTGTGACTTAGTAATTTTCTATTCCTTTATTTAATTATTTTCCCCCTGCCTTGAGTATTAGCCTGCTTTTTAACTCCTTAATAAAATCTTACCCAGCCTAGAGATCTAACAAACCACACTGATTTTTCCCTTCTCTTAGTTTAGGACAGTTATAAGCACACATTAGTTTATAGTAGTTGGAGTTTTCAAAAGCGCTTTACATACATTAGTTCATTTGCTTTTTCCAACCCTCTTACTATAAGTGGTAATTTCCTCATTTTATAAATAAGGAAACTGAATCTTGGAGAGTTTAAATGACTACCTGTTGTTTAAACAGTTAAGAGTCAGAAATGCAATTTAAATCCAAGTGTTTTAGGCAATATGCCAGTTTGCACTATTCTCTGTTGCTTTAGATATTTTCATATTATCTCCTCAAATAATTTATAATTCCCTAGGAAAGGACCGTATTTTCTTCTCTTCTATGCTGTTGAGTCTAGTTATAGGAAAATAGTAGGGATTCACTTAATAACAAAATAACAATAATAATTGGCATTCATATAGTGGTGGAAGATTTGCAGAAGATATATTATTTGAATTTCACTTTAAATTTGTGAAGCAGTTATCAACAGATATTATTAGTTCTATTACATTGATGAGGAAACTGAAGCTCAATTTACTAATGATAGATTTAAAGAATACCTCAGTTTTCCCTAGTAGGTAATCAACAATATTCTCCATCTCAAATATAATGATTTTGATTTAGTTTGGGGTTTAAGGAACTTTTGTGACTTAGCTATGGTTGTTAATAATAACTGCTATTTCTTTGCTACCTTGCATACATAATCTCCTTTAATCTTTATTATACCCATCTGATATAGGTACTATTGGTAGTAATCCCATTTTACAGAAAAGGAAATTGAGGTTCAGAGTAGGCCAGTGACTTTTCCTCTAATTGTACTTATAGTGTCAGAGGAGGTGGGATTCAAATCTAAGTATTTCTAATTCTAAGTCATATGCAATTTCTTCTACACTCTCCTGTCTCTTTCTTCATGAGCTATACTTACCATATTGGGTTGCCACCCAGAACTTTATAATGGCTCTACAAGGGAAGTTTAAAAGAAATAGCTCAACTTTTTTTGACTCACTTACCTCAAAACCTATTACCACTAGTCATAAATGATTGTTTACTTACTCATGTTTGTGTTTGCTCTGGGTGTGCAGATTTAGACTGTGTTGAGTATAATTCTAGGTATCAGCCTTGTGCAGAAAGTATCGTATGTCATGGATGATGTGGTACAACCACACCCTCTTTGCCTTGGAACATTCCCTTTTTTGAGGAATTCACTTGCTTATACATGAAGTCCATGCACATTGCCAATGCTGCTGGAAAGGATGTAAATGTTAAAATAGTGTAAGGCATTTTGAGACCAGAAGCTATAGTCAGGAGAAATATTGATTATCTTGAATTGGCTTTTGGACATCTTCAGTGATTATATAATGATATAATTTAATCCTATTTTATGATAGATAATTGATGCTACCAAAATGCAACTTTCTCTAGTAATCATACAAGCAGGGATGATGATGCAGAAATAGTTGCAGGAATGTTGCATTTACTGGAGATATGGATTTAAAAGTCAAATACCAGAAATGTATTTGTGTGATAAAGCACTTCAGATGCCATATGGTTTTATCAGTGTAATTATATAAATTGAGACTTTTATACTTACATTAATGGGTAATTCTTCATGAATTCCCATAGCCAAGCCAAAAAAATAAATAATTTGGTTGGTAGCCATCCTCTTTATGACAAGCTTCTCTGAACAGACACACAGCCTGTTGCTTGATCCTCTCCTTTCCCTCTCCCTCACCAAATAAAGAAAAGAAAACAAAACCCTTTTAAATCATTTGTACATTTTATTTATCCCTCTGTGTACGTGTTGTTTCTTCCAGTAGAATGTAATGTAAACTGCATGAGGGTAGCTCTGTGGCTGGTTTATTTCCCAAAATGCCTGCACAATTCTTGCCACATAGTCAATACTTAATAAAAACTCATTGAAAGAACAAAGGAATGGACAATATGTCAAAAGGTTTCCATTTAATAGAACCTGCCTGTGCTCCCTTGGCATTGAACTTGAGAACCCAAGGTCACCCTATAAGCCCTAATGAGGGATAAACTAGAAACATTCTAAGACTTTTTGGCATACCTGTTGACATGCATATACTAGAAGTTTGCTTGGTGTTATCTTTAATGTTTTATAACATTTTCAGGCAAACAAAAAACATCCCTCTCTTTCTTCTCCAGCATTGAAAGAAAGAATAATAAATTTGTATATGGTTTGGAAGGTTGTGTTGGAACTAACATCATGGATGATGTGAAAATGTTTTTGAGGATAGCCACACAGTCATCTTTAGACTTTGCCGTCCAGGAAAATAAAATAACTACCAAATGGAGAAGGATAAAGTTAACAGGGAAGTTTGCTGTAGATTTCATTCCCAAAGTAGTATGAGAAATAAAGCAAATGAAAAGAGCCAGAGGTACCACTGCTGCCAAGTTAATGCAATGCTGTCATTGATACAGTTATTAAGACTTGGTTTTTCTCTTTGTGGAAGGGCTTGGACCTCAGGAAGAGTTCACTGCTTGACTTCATTATCTTGACTGAATTCATACAGTAATTACTGAAATGACTGCCATAGACTTTCATATGAGCTCTTGAAGTTGACGAGGAAAAAAACCAACCTTTATTCTACAAATAAGACATTTCTTCACCAAACTTCAAAATGTCCATCAGATTTAATAAAAGCTCATGCTTTTTATCAAACCTCAGGGTTGTGGGTAATTTCAGTATTTTCCTAGTAAAGAAATTCTGCCTAATTTTCATTAGCTTTTTCCTAAGAGGTAAAAAAAGCAAATAGCCATGAAATGCTTTTGCAGTGAGGGAAGGCAGACCACTGTCTTTTTCTTTTTTCTTTTTTGCAAATTAGGAAGTCTACTAGAACATTCCTATTTTATTTTATTTAGCTGGATTAGAACCCATCACATTTTGCAACTTCATTGTCCCTTTCTGAAGGAGTGATTTATGATCCTTTTGGATCCACTTGTGGCATTAATCATGTTTGGGGCCAGCTGTTTTATTGGGTGTACACAGAGGGTAATTAGAAGCATGTGAAAATCTTGCAGTGCCCAAGGAACCACACAAGTCCCATGGAGGAGGAAAAAATAACATGAGAGCCAAAGCTGTGTATACTTGATAAGTAAATGAATTAATGCTAGAAAATAACATACTTTCTGTTATGTTATTTTCAAGGAAAACTCAAGCTCTGCAGGCTGAAAATATCCTTTTGTTGCAATATTCTCACTGTAGAAATTGCAGCCTTATTTGGTGAAATATTTCTGTCATTCATACAGTAATAATAATTTTCTCTCTGTTAAACTTTGTTGTATTATATTGTTTTTTCCTAGCCAGATGAAGTCTAGCTTCTTTTTAATCTGATAGCTGCTTGAAAATGATATGTTCTTTCAGCAACTTAAAATTTTTTAAGGAGATTTTATAAAAGTCTCTTAAAATGCATGGAATCATTAACTGTATTTGATTTGCCTATTAATTGTCCTAGAGAACATGTCCAGGGTTCAAGAGTTTCAAGAGATTCAAGATACTCTGTATCTTAGCTGTTATTTGAAACTTGAGATGCTCCAATGGTGCTGAGTTTGAAGTGCTTGGTCATACAGCAATGGTAGCTATATAAATCTAGGTCAGGCAGATGCCCTTCTTTCCCTCTTGGCATGAGGCAGTCGGATAAACTAAACTAGATAGGAAACAATTTGATGATGGCTGGTGACTGGTTTCTTTTATATTCATCTGAAATAGCATGACCATAGGAAAAAGTCCCAATTTCCTTCTCTATAAAACAAAGGGTTGGGTTAGATGGACTTTTAGTTCCCTTCTTGCTCTAATATCTCTTCCCTTATGAATGAAATAAACTAAAAGGATCATAGAATTAAGAACTAGAAATGGTGTAAAAATTATATAAAATCTTCCATTCCTTTTTTCTCCTCAGCATTTGTTTATCCTAATTGTAGGTGAGATGGCTTCAAGTGCTGAGGCTTCAGATCTTTCTCTTCAACTAGTCTCTTTGTCTTTGGGAGTAATGATGAAAATCAATTTTCTATTTTTATTACTTTTTATCATTGTGACTAGAGAAAAGCTTATAGATGATACAGCTTTCAAACAGTCATTTGGCTTCCAAATAATGAATACCTGATTCACTTCTGGGGAGGAGCCAAGATGGCAGAGTAATCCAGAGTAGCTTTGTGCTACCATGAGAATCCTCTCTGACTAAGATTAAAATAGCACCATGAAACAAATAAAGGAATGAAAGAACCAACAAGGAGACAGAGTGAAACAACTTTCAAGAAAAGAAAAAACCAAAAGGTAGGCAAAGAAAATCTGGGGCACTGGGGTGAGAGGAGAGAAGAGCAAGCAAGAAGCTGTAGCAAGGAGGGAAGAACAAGTCAAGAGCAAGCCATACCCCTACACCCCATATCTGCTGTCTGAGGTTTGGGAACCTATGCCCGAGCCAACATCCAGATCCAGAGACCTTGCCTGAGCAAATAGAGGGACAAGCGAACCCATACCCCTTGAAATTTCAAATCTGTGGAGAAGTCCAGAGCCTCAGCCTAGGGAATTCTAGTCTGGGCTTGGGTCAAAGACTTAATTCATACTTTGAGGTGGATGATAGTATTATGTAGTAAGTACTAAGTATTGATCTTTTTGCCTAAAGCTCAGGGCAGAGCTTCAAGATGGGGCAATCAAAGGTATACCTGATTGGATCAAGAAACACAATGAGACAAAAACTTATGCCTAAGGTTGGGTTAAAATTTGATCAGCCTCTGACCTGATCAAGTTCAGAGTGAGATCTAAAGCTTACACATAAGCCTGAGGCAAGTCTTTGAGCTATCAGCATCCCAAGGGTGAATTCAATCAGCTTGGGGAATGGGACTTTCAGAGCTCTCAGCCCTCAGACCATCACAGCATCCCCCAAGCCCACCTATAATTAGATAGGAAAAATGAGCAAACAACAAAAAAAAGCACCTAACTCTAAAGAATTTTTATGGAGATAAAGATTAAGGTACAGACTCCAAAGGGGAAAAAGAAAGCAAAGGAGACACATGGCAAAATCCAAAAGAATAATATGAATTGGCCACAGATTCTGGAAGAACTTTAAAAACCAATAAAGAGAGGCAGAGGAAAAGTAGAAAAGAGAAAAAGAAAGTGATGCAAGGAAAACTGAAAGTGAAGCAAGAAGAAATGGACCAATTGAAAAAAGAGAACCAAAAACTGAGAGAGGAAAATCAGGTCTTAAAAATCAGAATTGACCATCTAGAAACTAATGACTTCATGAGAAATCAGGAAACAATGAAACAGAATCAAAGGAATGAAAAACTAGAGTAAAAAATGAAATATTTTATTAAAAAAAACTGACGTAGAAAATAAGTCTAGGAGAGACAATTTGAGAATTATTGGACTACCTGAAAGCCATGATCAAGAAAAAACTTTGGACATCACACTACAAGAAATTATCAAAGAAAACTGTCCAGAGATCCTCGAATAAGAAAATAAAATTGATATTGAAAGAATTCACAGTTCACCTCCAGAAAGAAATCTTCAAATGATAACTTCCAGAAATGTAATAGCTAAATTCAAGAACCTCCAACCTAAGGAGAAAATTCTTCAAGTATCCAGAAAAAAACAAAAAAAAACATTCAAATACCGTGGAGCTACGATCAGGATCACAGAGAACCTAGCAGTTTCTACATTAAAGTATTGAAAGGCATGGAATACGATATTCAGGAAGGAAGATTTGGGTTTACAAACCAGAGTCACCAATCCAGCAAAACCGAATATATTCTTTCAGAGGAAAAAATGAGCATTCAATAAGTTAGAATATTTCTAAGAATTCCTGAGGAATAAGCCAGACCTAAACAAAATATCTGAAGTCCAAACACAAGATACAAGAGAAGCCCAAAAAGATAAATAAGAAGGAGAAAATTTAAGGGACTCATTAATGTTAAAATATTTATATGTCTGCATGGCTAGAGGATACCTATAATTCTCAAAAATTATTCTTAGTAGTAGAGAAGATAGAAAGAATTTACCCAGAAAGAAGGTAGGGAAGTAAGCTGATTATGATGATATGATATGATAATATAAAATGATATAATGTGTATTTAAATGTGATAATATGAAGTGATATATATATATGTATGTATGATATGTATGCATATGATTGACATGTAAAAAAATCAAGGGGTGAAAGAGAGGGTTGAACTGAGAGAAAAGCAAAGGGAGAGATAGAATGGGGTAAATTATATAACATAAAGAGATATGAAAAATCATTATAGAGTGGAAAGGATAAGTGTGTTGACAGGTAAAGCTTAAACTTTACTCTAAACATACCTGGCTCAGAGAGGGAAAAAGATTATACTCAGTGGTTTATATAATTCTATCTTACCCTACAGAGAAGTAGAAGGGGAATAAGAGAAAGGAAGAGGTAAGTAATTGAAGGGAGGGTGAAGTGGGGGGTGGGGTGACAAAAACAATACTGGTGAGGAGGAACAGAGTGAAAGGGAATAGAGCAGGATCTGAAGGGGATAATATGATGAAGGGAAATACACAGGTAGTAATCATAATGCTGAATGTGAATGGGATTAACTCACCCATTAAATGTAAGCAGATAGCAGAGTGGATTAAAATCCAGAATCCTACTATAGTTATTTACAAGAAACACATTTGAAGCAAGGTGACATACACAGATTAAAGGTAAAAGGCTGAAGTATAATTTATTATGCATCATCTAAAGTAAAAAAAACTCAAGAACAACAAATAATGAATATCTATTCCTCCCGTGTTTTTCTCTGCCTCAGTAATTTATACATTACCTATAAGCTTGTGGCTTCTTATAATTCTTAATAAGGACTGCAAATCTCAAATCAACTACTCTTTAATATCATACCTTTTGCTAACACTGTGGTACTTCATGTAGTTAGTGTTCTTTGCACTGATAAGACATGTGATTGCAAAGAAGAGAAAAATAGTGACTCTCAAAGGAAGACAGACTGGAAATTTTTTTTAAACCCTTGTACTTCGGTGTATTGTCTCATAGGTGGGAGATTGGTAAGGGTGGGCAATGGGGGTCAAGTGACTTGCCCAGGGTCACACAGCTGGGAAGTGGCTGAGGCCAGGTTTGAACCTAGGACCTCCTGTCTCTAGGCCTGACTCTCACTCCACTGAGCTACCCAGCTGCCCCTGGAAATTTTTATTTTCCTTCCTAACCTCCCATAGCTATTATTATTTTCTCCTTCATAGAACTCAAGTCAGGTAGGAAGCACATTTGTTTGGAGACCTTATGTCAAAGTGAAATGGAAAGACTTCATTTGTGTTTCTCATTTTCCCAATAAGACCAGGTCCAGTGAAATGGGAATTTGAGGGATTTAAGACTTATTTAAACATGAACTTGTATACACTTTTTCTTATGTGCCTATTTCAACACACCAAGAGAGCACTAGGAGCAGTAGCAGCAGCTGCTCTTTTCTTGGCTCTCTCTTATGTCCTGAATGGGTCCTAGATGTTCCTTATAAAGTGTGACTGTATGCTAGCACTCAAGGGTTCTTTATTAGGAATACTGAAGAAAATGAGTCTCCCTAGACTTTATTTAATGATAATAGTCCCTGAGGATCCAAAGTACTTGAAACAAAGTGAAAATCAAGCTTGTCCTGCAGCCACAGTAATCAGCAGTTAGGCTAAGCCAGAGCTGACAAAAAGCAGTTGCCCCCAAGAGCACAGTGCTGGGTTGACACTACAAAAATGACCTTTCTCTTTGGCTACATTTGCAGTCTGCATTCCTACAGAATTTCCTTTCAAGGTTTCTACTCTTACCCTTTGCCAGATGCAGAGAGCCTTCTTTTCTTCTCTTTCATTTCCCTTTTTCTTGCCCTTTCTATAAATGAATAAGAAAGCATTTTAAGGGGGTAGTCAGATAGCTCAGTGGACAGAGAGCCAGGCCTAGGGATGGGAAGTCTTGGGTCCAAATCTAGCCTCAAACACTTACTAGCTGTGTAACCCTGGGCAAGTCATTTAACCTCCATTGCCTAACCCTTACTATTATTCTTCTCTGGATGCAATACACAGCATTGATTTTAAGATTATTTTAAGAGTTTAAAATAAAAGGCTATTAAGGTAGTCTCTTCTCTATGGAATAATAGACAGAGAGCATCTTTTCAGTGAAGAAAATATGTAAAGTCTTCTTAATGTAAAATTTCTTCAAAGGGTGAAATTTAAATGCATTCTGGATTGAAATTCTTTTAAAAATTCTTTAAAAAATTCTCTTTATATTTTTTCTGGATTACATGTTGCTGTAATTTTCTACAACCATTTTCTGACATTTTCCAACTCATGTTCTTTCCTTCCCTCCCAACCATCCCCTTCCCTAAGTTGACAGGTTATATGATGTAGGTTATGTATGTGTTATTATTCAAGACATATTTCCATGTTCGTTATGTTGTGAAAGAAGACGTATTATTTGCACTAGAGAAAAACACATAGAAGAAATTAAGTGAACAAATGGCATGCTTCAATCTTCATTCAAACTGCCATTTCCTTCTGTAGCAGTAGTTAGCCTTTTTTGGTCACAAGTTCCTTGTAGTCATCCTGGATCTTTACATTACTGTTAATAATTAAGTCATTCACAGTTGAACATCATACTTTATTGCTGTCACTGTTTCCAATGTTCTCCAGTTTTGTTCACTCCACTTTGCATTATTTCATATAAATCTTTCCAAATTTTTGCGGTCATCTTGTTTATCATTTCTTATGGAATACTAATATTCCATTACAATCATATACCACAACTTGTTCAACCATTTTCCAGTTGATGGAGTTTCTAGTTCTTTGCCACCATAAAAGGCTGCTATAAATATTTTTGTTTAAGTAGGTCCTTTCTCCCTATTTGATCTCTCTAGGATATAGACCTAATAATGCTATTGCTGGGTGAAAGGGTATGCAGTTTTTATGACCTTTTAGGCATGGTTCTAAATGGCTCTCCAGAATGATTGTATTAGTTCACAGCTCCACCAACTTGGATTGAAATTCTAGAAGACTTTAGATGAGAAATCTATTGTTTCCCCAGGAGCCTAATTCTCTAACCTATTCCTCCATGCTCTCTGTCACTAATAAGATCCACTAATAATCTTCCTTTCTTATTTCTGTCACTAATAAGATCCTCCCCACAGTAATCCATGCTATAATCTCCAAGTTATCTTTGCTTCTTTTTTGTTCCCCACATCCATTCTATTTTCAAGTGCAGACCACATTAACCTATCTGTGCAAACCATGATTCCTCCCTTATCATTATTCTCACTACTTCTATCTTAGATCAGCCTCTTATTCTTTCTCATCTGTACTATTGTCTGCTAAACAAAGCAACCTCATAATAATTTTTGTTTTTGTTTATATTTTGCATCTTTAATAATAGTGATAAACATATTTGGTGAATATAATCAAACTGATGTTTCTCTTATATCCTTCAGTGAATCTTAAATTATTTTTCTGAATAGGCACTATTTTGCTCCACTGAATCTAGTGTTTTAAAAAAAATCAAGAAAGAATAAGAAACAATTATATTTACTAATCTGTTCCAGTCAGTTAAGAAATAAGGATATGATCCTTTGTTGAACATGGTTTGGGAATGCCTGCTTGTTCCTTCCTAATACTTTCATTGAAGATGCTGTTGGTTTGTTTATGGATGACTTTTTTAAGTTTGTGGTTAGATGAGGTTCTCCACATACTCCTCCTTACAGATTATATTATGCTTTTTGCATTAAGTCCTGTAATCACTCAAAAGAATTTGGTCTGACAGTCAATGTAAAAAAGTGCAAGTGCATGAAGAATGACTATTGCCCAGATTATGACATAAATTTGGATGGAAAATCTATAGAACTTGTTCATCATTATGTATACATGAGACAGATAGTATAGTTGGATGAGTTGAGCCTAAAGTTGAACAGAGGGAGGAAAATGGGTCAGATTATCTTTGGAAGGTGAGTAAAGTATCTCAGAGCATTGACTAGCTCTCCTGTGATGAATTAGATAATCATAGATGGATTGTAGTCTGCATTATTGAAAGGCACCCACGAATCAATGAGATTACAGATTCATTTGAGTTTTTGAGAATATAGTTATTTAAGCTTACTCCAAATATTGTTATATTTGTACATAATTCAACAGAATGTCTTATTCCACAGAACATAAGTTCATTGATTAAGGTCATGGCCATTTCATTTTTGTCTTTTTAATAACCCAGAATATAGCACAGTACTGAGCACAAAGTAGCCTCTTAATAATGCTTTTTGATTGATTGATGAATTAACTGATCTTGCTTCTCATTGTTTCTCCATCTTAATCTACCCTCTTGTGTAGTTAACCCACAAAGTATTATGTGGCTTTTATCATGGCATATCATTATTTAAAAATATTCAGTTATTCCCCATCACATACACAAAAAATTTATTTGCCTTTCCCTTCCACAATCTGGCTTCATACCACCCTTCCAGACAAATGCTACTCTAAAATCATTTTTGTGTGCTCCAGCCAAAGTGAACTACTTGTTGGTACTTTCCCACCTTTATTTTGCTTCTTATTCCATGAATTTTTTCTTTCTTTTCCTTTCCCTTCACACAATCTCATCCATCCTTGAAGATCATCTTTATGGTCTATAAAAAGCCCTTACTGATCCCTCTAGATGCTAGTATCCTTGCCCTCACTAGTACTCCTACATGTTGTTTTGTATTTACATATTTATCACATTCTAATACCTCTTCCCTTTAGGGCAGTGATGGTGAACTTTTTAGAGACTGTGTGCCATATCCTGTCCAACCAGACTATGTGCTGTGTTCCTCCCACACTCCCTCCTCACCACCTTAATCCAGAGAGGGGAGGGAGGAAGGAAGGAGAGTGGTCCAGGTGCTCCACTTAGGAGAGGAATTAAGCTCTTCCATTGGACTCCTGGGTAGAGGGGCAGGGAGGTACAGTAGAGAGGGGAAAGGGAGTGGCTCTGTGGAGTCCCTCTGCCTTTGTAGCAACTAACTCTGGCAGGCAACACCTGCCCACAGAGAGGGCTCTGGGTGCTGTCTTGGCACAGGTTTGCCCTCATGGCTTTAGGGGATCATGAGTTCCTCAAGGTTAAGGACTATCTTTTGCTTACCTTTGTATCTCATCCATTGCCTAATACAATTATCTAATTGATTATTGTAGTCTCCTAATGAATATTTGTTATTGACTGAATGAATGAATGTATTTTCTGAGGAAATGTTGTGGAAATAGTACAACATATTGACCCCAATATTTGATCAAAATGTTAAACTGAAAAAATGTTAAAATCTACAAACACAGAGAGGAAACCTCTTAGGACCTGATATGAAGATTTTAAATTTGATTTCTAGATGCTTATAATCTCAGCATCATTATTGACTTCTCTAGGAAGTGTCTGAGACCAGAATTGAACCCAGGACCTCCCATCTGACTCCCTATGCACTGAGCCACCTAGCTATTCTGGGGATACAAGATATTAATATTTGATTTAGATTAAACTTCTTAAACTTGGTCATGATGTTGAGAGTAAAAGATTTCCCATGGAAATATTTTGGTTATTTTAAACAATGTTCTTGGCTTATACTTCCCTGAAACTGAATGACTGATCTCATTTGCCAGTATTTAGATGTTACATCATTGTCTTCAAACTGCAAGACCACAGATCAGCAGAAGTTCCCAGTTTTTATGATGTCCCTCGATTCCTCAGTGTCTGTTTTTGTTTCCCCCATTTTTTCTTTTTAAGGTGGGGTTCCATCTTAAAATTTTACAATAGATTCAGTTTTGAACTTTGATACATTTTCTAGCTATGAAATAAGCACATTAAATGTGGTAATGGCTTTTTAAGCCAGACACCAATTTTTATACCATGTTTGTGTTTTCTACAATGGTGAAAACATGCAAGGCATTCATGAAAGGCTGTTTGTTTCTTTTAAAACTCTTACCTTCCATCTTAGAATTAGTACTAAGTATTGGGTCCAAAATATTATAGAATAAGGGCTGTGAAATTGGGGTCAAATGATTTGCCCTGTGTCACACATCTAGGAAGTGTCTCAGGTCAGATTTCAACCCAGGACCTCCCATCTGTAGGGTTTGCTCTCAATTTACCATACTACCTAGTTTCCATGAAAGACTGTTTTTATAAGTTATAGTCTGAAATCCACGTTCACATAAGTAACTAGTTTTCATTTGAAATCAACAAATATTTTTAATTGAATCTTTCTGCTTAAATTTTTGCATAGTTTTATTTTCTATATCTATCTACAGTTAGATTATAAATTACTTGATTACAGGGACCACATTTTTTCTTTCTTTTCCTTTCTTATAGTGAGTAGACTATGGCTAGTTGTGTGACTCTAGGAAAGTCACCTAACTTCTCAGTGTTTCTTGCTAACTAGCTAAGACTATAAATTACAGCTGGGTTATTGATCTGCATCAAGATGATTGGATCTTTGGCATTAGGAATTCTCCACTTAAAGAAAATAATGTGTCTGACCTATTCCTTCTCTCTTCCTTCATCTCCCAAATTACATACAATAAGATCACAGGATTACAGATCATTCACACCTCTCGTTTTATAGATAAGAGAACAAAGGTCCAGGGAGTCTAAGTGATTTGTTCAGTCTCACACAATAGCATGGCGTAGTAAGCATATAGTAGCAGAAGTGGGATTTGACTTTACAATCTTTGTTCAAAAACTTTGAATCTATTGAAAAATCAATAAATCTTGAAGACTGGTTTGGCTCATTTAAAGTAACTGTCAGGTGGCCTTTATGATTGATATAAACTTCAGCTATCTCTTGAGTTAATTTTCAGTGGTTTTAGGTCATTGGTATTTTTTGCCAAGATGTAAGTGATGAATTAGATATAGTTTAAACTGTTTCCTTCTCCTTCTTGCCTCTCTAGAACAGTGTGAGACATCGTGTTGTTCTTTTCCTGACTTCTTTCCATTGAAATTTCATATTAGTTCCTCCATGAATTTTCCTCTAGTGTAAGCAATATGTATTTTCTTTCACAATATGTTGAACATGGAAATATGTGTTGTATAATGATACATATAAAATCTATATAATATTATTTGCAGTCTTGGGGAATGGGAGGAAGGGAACATGGATTGAAAAATAAAAGAAAGTAATGATTAAATATTGTATTGATGAAATCAGGAAAAAATATAAAAACAAAATAAATAAATTTTATATTGGGTCCTACTGCCACTTTCCTTAATGAAAGTTGGATTCTTTCTATCTAGGAGTGTGCTAGAGCCACCTCATACCAGTTTCTGAGAGCTGACTCTTAATATTTTAGTATGTCACTTTATAGTTGTCATTGTTTAAATGAGGAAGTCTGAATGATCATCTTCATGATATAGATAACCATTAATTGGAATATTCTACCCATCTCTGGTTTTCTCTTTTCTATGTAACTGTATTATCCTTGGAATAAAGGAGGAGATTTTGATCATCTCTTTAAATATATATTCATGTGTTTCTAGTCTATATTGAACTGATGGCATCTATACAATAAAGTTAAGTTGCTCTTACCTTGGACTGCTTTAACTTTTGATCTTATTTCTAGAAGCTGGAAGGTCTGCATAAATCACTTATAGAGACTCTGACTAAGCTGTGTGCTTATTCCTATATGTAGCTTTCCCTTTTGGCTATCTTAGAGGCTTTATAAGAAAAGAAAAGAATTAGTGGCAGCTTTTCATTAGTGTCAATTGATCTTTTAGGGAAAGAGTAACATAAATCAATGCCCAAATGGAACTTGTGGAGCTATTTTAGAGAGGCTGATTAACCACAGTTGAAGATTGTTGTTAGGTAGGACCAAGATACAGGTAAAATGGGTCTAGAGATAAAGCCAGATAATGGTAGGTAATCCTCTTCAATTCAAGAACCTGATAGAAGAGATGGATGAAGAATGCCTCTTTTAGCCACTAAGAGTGAGGAAGGTTTAAAAGGCTTAAAAGATGTTTAGTAATGGAAAGTAGCTGGAGAGTTCAGTTGCTAGAAAGGGCAAACAATGACAAAATAATTGATTTGGATGCATAAATTGGTTTGTTAAGACAGTTTTAGTCTTGTGTCTAAAAAGTTAGCAAAACTGTTTGAAATGTTAAGAGATTACTATGATCTTAGTGGGGAAAATATGCAAAGCAAAATGGGAGATTATGTTTGTTTGCAAACTATGTCATCTATACTTTCATTTTTAAGATTTTTTTCTGAAGAAGTATGTAGAATAATGTTATTCAGACTGACCCTTCTAAACCTAGCTCCAGAGGGTAAGAGCAAAACTCATATGATTGCATTGGAAAGAAAATGCTAAATCGATCCTGTGTATGTGTATATACATGTATGTATATAAATACACATGTCTTTGAGGGTGGGGTAATACAGGAACTGTGATGCTTAATTTTCTTAAATTACTTGAACATGGGAATGACTTCTTCTTGTGAGCCTATGATACCTTATCTTCTTAACAGAATATTGGAGACTTTAGCTTTTTATTAACATTTAAAATTTTATGATCAGCATTTCATAAGAAAATGGCAGAGAATAAATGATAGAATTAAAAGAATCTAGAGATCATCTAAATTCTTTTTTTCAGAAGCCAGAAAAGATCAGTGACTCACTTGATGTCACATAACAGGTTTTATAAGAGCATAGATTTTTGAGTTGGAAGGATGTTAGAGATCATCTAGTTCAGCTTCTTCAATTCTTTTGAGATGTTGAAACTGAGGGATGGAGAAGTGAAAGAACTCAATCAAGTTCATATATCTGATAAATGGCCAAACCAGGACTTCAGCCCAGGGCTAAGCATTCCAAAACCATTACTCTGATGCATGATTATATGAACCTATCATATAGGTTATCTCCAAAGTTTAGTGTATCTTTTAAATATCCATTCAGGGGGGCTTGAAATAAATTTGAAATTACTCAAAAGCTTAGACCAATGCAATAACACTACACCCACTAGTTTTGTTTTCAGTGTCTTCCCTCTCTAATTTGTCCTCTGTGTATATGATCTGGAATTCTAGGTAAGGAATATCCTCTCACCAATACAGATTAGTAAACAATCTGCAACATATAACTGCAAAATGCTGCCTGGACCATCAAGAATGCTAAATGACTTATTAATATGTTTCAGAGGCTAGACTTGAGCTTAAGTCTTTCTGATTCTAAGGCAAATTATCCATTATGACACCATGCAGAGATATATAGGTATTCTCTATTGTGAGGGCTTGCTAAGCCCTTTTCAGGGCTGCTTATCTTTGAGGTCTCCCTAGCACTCAATTCCCATTTGTGGTCCCCAGAAGCTGTAGTATATACAGCAGCCACACTCTAGTAAAACCATCTTGGTAGATGAGCTATGCCCAGTTGAGGGTAACCCTTTTGGTAAATTAGAGGGATATCTACCCCAAATATATGAAGACTTCTCTTGATGGGATGAACAGATGAGTTTTTTTTCTTTCTAACAGCCATGAAGGTAGATGTGGAGTACTTAGAGCTTGATCAGACATCAAAGATACTAAGGTCTGCATCCTGGACCATCATCACTTATCGTGACTTTTATCTTGCCACTGGACTTGGATGACTTTGGAAGGGAGAGTGAAGTTGACTTTGTGCAACTCTCTCTCACTTAAATCTAATTCATGCATAAGTCAAGACATCTCCCAGTGATGTTATTGATCCTTTTCAAAAACTAAGGACAAACCACAATAACACCATACTTCTAATTTTTCTCCCCTTTTTATATAGTTTCCATTTTAATGTTCTTAAAAAGGAGATCTGACTACATCATTTGTCTACTTAAAATGTTTTGTAGCTCCTAATTTCCTCAGGGATCAAATAAAAAACCCTCTTCTTGGCATGGATGCCACCTTTCATTCTAGTCATTTCAAAACCCTATTATGCCTTTCCATTTACCCTCCATGTGAATTACATAGTTCTCCTAATTCTTCTCTACATACATTCCTATCTAACCTCTATGTCTTTGTGTAGGTTGTTCCCCAATGTCCTGAATGTTCTCTTTATTCATATTGACTCCTCCAAATCCTTGACTTCCTTCAAAGCCAGCTCAGGTAGCCCCCTTGATCTCTGCCACTTGTTAGTGACTCTTGAAATTGCTTCACATTAGCTTATTTGTGTATATATTGTATTACCATCCACTTCCACATGGTCAATCAAATGTGAAGCTCCTTGAGGGGGCTGGGAGTGTTTCATTTTTTTTGGTCTTGATATTCCCAGCCTAGCATAGCCTTGCTCACAGTAAGTTGAATTAATATGCCGAAATGAATCAGTTCCAAGAAGGATACCTGCATGTCTCAATTAAAAAAATGTTACTACTGAAATTGTTTTGTATAGTGTAGATAATATATCCAAAAGTGTGTGGGTATCAGCTTTTTTTGATAGGGTGCTTCCTTACAAATAAAGGACATCTGTGATGGTCCAAGATGATTCAGTCTGTTACTTGTACTGATGTTGGGAATAATAATTATAGTAGCTTGACAGTCATATAGTGCTTTAATGAAAGTAAATGGCTTTACCTACATTAAAGATATCCATTAACTTTCCAGGCCGCCAATACAACTTAGGAAGCAACTTTTAGAGTAAAAAATAATTTTAAACAGGACAGCTAGATGACTCAGTGGATAGAGAACCACTCCTATAGATGAGAGGTCCTGGGTTCAAGTCGGGTATCAGACACTTCCTAGCTATGTTACCTTGGGTGAGTCACTTAATCCCAATTGCCTAGCCCTTACTGCTCTTCTGTTGGAACCAATGCTTAGCATCATTCTAAGATGGAAGGTAAGGGTTTTAAAAAAGATAAATAATTAAAAAATAATAATCTAAAACCTGAGGAAATGTCAATCAGTTAGAGAATGGCCTAATAAATTACGTTATATAAATGCAATAAAATGTTATTTCAACATAACAAATGATAAAAGCAAAAATTTCAGAGAAACCTGGTAAACCTAATATGTACTGATGCAGGATGAAGTTAGCAGAGCCAAAAGAAAAATTTATGCAGTAACATTGTAGAAATAACTTTAAAGCTCAAGAACTCTGATGAATGTAATGACCAATGTCAGTTCCAGGGGACCAGTGAAGTGGACCAACTACTGCCTGAAAGAGAACTGATGGATTCAAGTTGCAAAATGAGAAATATATTTTTGGATAGACAATGTAGGGTTCTATTTTGCTTGACTATGTATATTTGTTGCAAGGGTTTTATTTTTCTTCTTTTTTCCAATTAGAGGAAGAGGAAAAAATTGTTTATTGTTTGAAAAAGAAAAAGTCAGCATAAAACAACAAAAAATGCAAATGTAGCTTGTTGCAAAGAGAACTAGATTTAGAGTAAGAGGCCCTGGGTCCCAGGTCTGCTTTTTACTACTTGTGTGGTCTTGGGCAAGTCATGAGGTTAGATTAAATGATCTTTAAAGTGCCTTTAATCATGAAATCCAATGAGGATATAAAGACAAATAATCTAATCTTACTGATAAATTTGGGCCAACTAAAATTCTTCTACTTTTGAGACTAATTTATTTAGGGAATTTCCCTAATTTTAACAAAAGAATCAGACATCTTACTCTAGATTTTTAATTGGGCTAGATTATTATACTCAAAAAAAAATAATAATAATATCCCAGAAGTAGTTTCTGTATAATCCAGGAAAGCTTCTATCTTTGATGAAAATACTTTAATTTTTTTTTATCAGAAAAGAACCGTCTGGTGAACATTCATTCTGAATAATGTCCTTATATAGCTGCCTGAACTTTGGTGGCTGACAGGCCATAAAAGGAATGGAGAAAGAGAAACAGAAGGAATACAGGGAGAAACTTTCCAAAATTCTGCTTAATAACCAAGAGTAATTTCTCTGGTGATATTTGGTTTATTTAGGAAGGTTACCAAGAGGATTTAGGAATTTTTTATTCCTGATTAATGATAATAGTTTTAATTTATATTTCACCTATGTCTGTGATTCATATCAAGTTCTGAAAGTGGCCCCCCAATTGTTTTATTGCAGTCATTGAGTGTAGCACATTTATTAGAATGTTTCAAAACTCAATTTAGACTAACTCTGTGCTGTGTCCCAAGAGAGTTAATTAGAAACATATTCTTGGGCCAGTTCTGGGGATTACAAGGGAATTATCCTCAGGAAGTCAATTTTGATACATATCGTCTCGATTTGATGGAATGTTCCAGATTTAGTGAATGTATATGGAGCCCTGAGGAAGGAACTGACATTTTTTAAATGGCCTGAACTTTATATATCAGGTTGTTTAAGCTAAGTGGGGAAGACATTATAGAGTTTCTCATGAAATTCCATAATTAATCACCCAACTTTGAGTTACCTTGGAATGTAATAGGAATCTATATCTATAATGAACCTGTTTCTGTTTCTTCATCTCCATTCCCAAAAACCTTTACTGATTCAAATGGAATTAACATTGTTTAATATTTGTCTTATAGTAATGAAGGAACTCATGCCAATCTCACAAGTTTTCCTTAGGCATATTAAAGTTTGGAATATTTTATTCTACTGGGCGGTACAATGGGCTTATTTTCTATGACTGAACCCCAATCACTGGTGTTCTTATATTTACCATACCTCTGCATGATGAGCAACTATTTAAAGACAGCAGATCAGGATTATAATTCCAATCAATAGTAGGAAAGTTGACTTTTGTTTGAGCCTATTGGACAGGAACCTATCCTGGAATTTTAACTTCTTGACTGGGAAGAAGCCATCTGGGAGTGGGAAGATGGTAATGGGAAGAAGAATTGAAGTGACCCTTTCTCCCTTGGGTTTATCTTCCTTGTATACCTCAGGTATGTTCATGATAGACTGTTGTTGCCCAGTGA
Organism: Gracilinanus agilis; assembly: GCF_016433145.1. Lineage (NCBI taxonomy): Eukaryota > Metazoa > Chordata > Mammalia > Didelphimorphia > Didelphidae > Gracilinanus > Gracilinanus agilis. Next base: position 224,015,534 of record NC_058131.1, on the reverse strand, counting down.
GAGATTGAAACTGGGTTGAGGTTGTGATAGGAAGGAGGGTGCCATGAAGAGAGCAGTAGAATTGGAATAAGGAGAATAGGTTTCTATACTGGCTCTGCTTCTAATTAACCTCAGACCCAAGGCAAATTATGTTAGTTTTTTAGATTTTAGGTCTTGACATAAAATGATTGGGTGTTCACTAAGACCCCTTTCAACTCCATTTTTCCCCCCTCTATAATAGTAATACATGCTAATAATACTCAGGTAAATAAAAAGAGTTTGTTGATATAAATTTATGTTTTTTGTGATACTGGCATTGATCATCATGTTTCTCTGCCTTTTGTGCCTTTGTTCTCTTGATAGTACTGGCCATTTCTCCCACTTTTTTTGTTACTTTTAGACTTTAGCTCCCATATTATGTAAATCTAGAGATAGATCCTAAATCTAGAGCTTATTATAGCTTTTCAAGTCATTGGTTCTAACTTTATAGGTTGTACCATCATCTTTGTTACTATTATTGTATTGGTATTTTTATGTTATAAAATATTGAATCAACCCATCTTATGAACATGTCCTCTAATTCAAGACAGCCTATATTCAATCCTTCCTCTGACAATATAGGCTGGATAATCCTGGGCAAGTTACTTAGTGACTCTGTCCCTTTAGCAAAACCTCTCTGTTATATAGTAATTGCTGATTTTCATTGTTAAAACATGAGTTTCTCTCTCTCTCTCTCTCTCTCTCTCTCTCTCTCTCTCTCTCTCTCTCTCTCTCTCTCTCTCTCTCTCCCTCTCTCTCTATCTCTATCTTTTTCTCTTTCTCTCAGATGGGATAAAAAAGAGTCATCAGATGACCTGAGTTAATGAGGTCTTGACTCTACATGCTGCCCATGGTGGCCACTGGGTGTCATGAAGTAGATCAATTGTTTTGAATGAAAGAAATCAGGAAGGGAATAATTCAGGAGAACCAGTTCACAGAGATGAAAGTTTCAGGAAGCTATAATTAAATGTAGGGAAGCCAGAAAATATGTCTGGTGAGTGGACAGAGAGTCAAGGACCCCGGTAAGTAAAGGAGATTATTTTCTGTTGAAATAGGAGCTATATGTTTTTTTGATCTTTTTCTGGTCAGTTTTGTTGTTTACTATTCTTTTAAGAGTTTGCATTTATATTAAAGTTATATGTGTTTAGAGATGGAAATGTCTGTAGTATACTTGCCACACACACACTTTATAAATAATAAGAAGAAATTGAGGCTTAGGAAGCTGAAGTGACTTTCCTAGTCAAAGTGAATAAGTGGTAGGTATTGACATGTTCTGATGGATTGAGCATAGGTAGCAGGATACAGGACTAAGGGCATCAGACCAAAGACACTTTAAAAATAGGATTTTTGTCTCTATCATTGTAATATTGACTATATCACAGCTCTGCTCAACCTTTCTTAACTCATAGATTTGGTGCTACTTTTTTTCCTTCTTTCTCCAGAACCTAATGATCCAAACCAATCCAAAAAGAATTTTTTTACTTATTAGTGTGTATAAGGCACAGAACACACAGAGACAAAAATGCAACATTACTTCCTTCAAAGAGCTTAGTATCTACTGGAAGGGCATAGTGGGGGGGGCGTGAACAATATTTATGTGCATGATTACAATATAAGGTCATCAAAGAAGGGAGAGAATATTTGCAACTTAGGGTGAGAGAGAAAAACCTTAAGGAGGAGTTAGCATATAGACTGAGCCTTGGAGAAAGATAAAAGGTGGACAGGGTTGAGAACGTGATATATACCAGGCATGTGGGTCAATTTGTGTAAATGTAGAGAGATAAGAAATGTAACATTGAGTTGAAGGAATAGCTAGTATGATGGAACCACGCCATGCTTTCATCTGTCTCTCTTACATGAATTCAACTATATGTACTTAGCCAAAAAAAAAAGAGAGAGAGAGAAAATTACAACAAAACAGAACTGAACACTATTTTACTCGCTAATGTACCAGAGAATGAGTGTGAGTTGAGAGATATGAATCTGCTGTTCTTTTAGATTCTGAAAGTAGGAATATTTCTCTTTGCTACAGGTAATTACAAAATCTCTTCTTTATTATACCTATAGATAGTTTATACTTAGAGGCAAATAGAACTAATAATAAGGACAGTCTTAGCAAGCCTTCTTGGCATTTCTAACTGGTCTTATGGGCTCTCTGACCTTCTTTATATTTTTTTTACCTCGTTGGAAAGCAGTCTTATTTTCTTCCTGCCTCTAAGAGTAGGAGCATCTATCTTGGTAAGGGTAACTTGAGAATCTTCTCTTTATCATACCCACAAATTGTCCATTAGTAGAACTAATGAAAGGGACAGTCTTTATTCTCCTTCTTGGCATTCCTGACTGGCTGTACATTCTTTCTGTGTTCCTTTTGACTTTCGTTTATCCTTTCTTGCCTCAGAGGAAAGCAGAAAGAAGAAAGAATTATACAGAGTTTTAGCCAGCCTCTTAACACAATCACAATTCTGTGTGAAACACTTTGTTTTATTTTAGAATTTATGTTTTTGATGTCATCCTAATTTTTCAGTATATTCACCATATTCCATCATATATCATAACAAGGAATAAAAACAGAAGGAGGAAGCAATTCAGCATAACTAATCTACACTTCATTTAAGTTGAACAATATATGCAATATTCCTCTTCATCTGCAAGAAAAGTAAGGAGATATAGCATCATGTACTTCCTTTGGAGTCAAATTTGATTGTTATAATTACATATCATTCAATTTCATTTTTTGTTGTTCTTTTCATTTCTTCTGTTAATCATTATATGTTGTTTACCTGCTTCTGTTTATTCCATTTTATAATAATTAGTATGCCAACCTGTATTATACATATTCATTGTTATGGTGCAGTAAAATTCTATCTCACTCATGTACCACATTTCATATCACCATTTTCCCAACTAATGGATATTTACTTTTTTCAGTTCATTACCAATTTTATTTATAAATTTTGTTTTATTTATTTGTAAATATTTTGAGTATGTAGATTTCACTTCTATCTTTACTGTGTTGGATTTTTTTGCCTAGCAGTAACATCTCAGAATCAGAGTATGGACTCTTAAGTATTATTCCAAATTCTTTCCAGAATACTGAGAGCCATTCACAGCTCCACCAATATTGTGCAAATATGTATCTTTTGGAGAGCCCTTGTACCATTAATTGATTCTACCATCTTGACATTTTTGCCTAATTTTCTTGGTGTGAAATTTACACTTCTCTTAACATTGATGATTTTGAGGATTTTTTTTTGCTTATAGTTGTTTTTAGTTTGCCATTATTCACTTGAGACCTATTTATGTTATTTGATCACTTAAAATAAAATTCTTTCAATGACCTTACACTGGGGCAGCTGGGTAGCTCAGTGGATTGAGAGTCAGGCTTAGAGACAGGAGGTCCTAGGTTCAAATCCGGCCTCAAACACTTCCCAGCTGTGTGACCCTGGGCAAGTCATTTGACCCCCATTGCCCACCCTTACCACTCTTCTACCAAGGAACCAATACACAGAAGTTAAGGGTTAAAAAAAAAGACCTTACACTAACTAGCAGTTTTTCTTCCAACTAAACTATCTCCTTACCTGTTTTTGGTTACTTTAATTTGAATAGAAGTCTTGGTTACCACTTGTCTCATGAAAAATGACAGTGGAGTACTATGAAAAATAAATTCAGTGTTTTTATGATAGACATTTCAGAATGATCTATTCTCTGATTATAGATTGCCTTCTTTTAAGGACTCTCTACTTACTTAATGGCTACAACTTTAAAAATTTTTTATTTTATAAGGAAAACTTAAGGGAGATTTTTGTCTTTTGCAATTACTCTACAGTCAACCCCCTGCCAAGATGTGATTATTGTAGAAAAGCAGGCTAGAATGTAGTATTGAACTGAAATAATATGAAATAAGGTTAGAAAAGTATATTGGAGTCAGATTGTAGAGACCTTTAAATGAAAGTTAAGGAGCTTATATTTTCTACTAAATTCAAAAGGGAGGTTGTGGAGGATTTTACTAAAGGATATGACATAATCACATTTCTCCCTCAGGAAAATATATTTGGCAGCAGTGTGGAGGATGAATTAAAAAAGGGAGAAGCTAATGGCAGGAAGAACTGTTAGCTAAGTGAGAGTGACATACTTGGGTCTAAACAAAGGTCCTGGCCATTTAAGGAGAGAGGGACTATTATTTTATTATTTTATGGAACTCCTTGTTGAAGAAACTGTACTAATACAGGCATGCACTGTTTCTGAAATTTAGAGGTTTAGGGAATTTCCTAGAACATTGAGAGATTACCTCGCTTGGATAGGGTCACATAGATAGTATGTATCAGAGGCATGATTTGAACCCAGTTCTTCCTGGCTTTGAGGCTGGCTCTCTTTCCTCTATACCAGTGGTTCTCAAAATTTTTCGTCTCAGGAACCATTTATACTCTTAAAAATTATTGAGAACCCATTAGAGGATTTTTGTTAATGTGGATTACTGCTATTGATGTTTATAATATTAGAAATTAAAATGTCTTAACATTATACATACAAGTAGTTTTGACTTCATAGATCCTCTCAAAAGCTCTCAGGGATCCCAACAGTTCTTATACCACTCTTTGATAACTAATAGTGTATGACACACTGACTCTTAGGTGATATAAATATTATAATTCATATTTATGTAGTCTAGGCAGTGAGAAAGCTTAGTGGATAGAGTGTCATGTCTGAGTCAGAAAGACTCATTTTCCTGAGTTCAAATCTGGCTTCAGATACTTACTAGACCAGTGACCTTTGGCAAGTCATTTAACCCTGTTTGCCTCAGTTTTCTCATCTGTAAAAATGAAGTAAGGCAAAGAAAGTTGCAAACCACTTCAGTATCTTTGATAACAAGGAAACCTCATGTGGCATCATGAAGAGTCAGACATGACTGAAAAAACAACTGAGCAATTTATATCTTGCTTTATGGCTTATAAAGTACTTTCTTCCTAACAACCCTGTGGAATAGGCAATAATGATGTAACAATAAGAACTACTAATGGTACCTAGGGAGCTGAGGGCCTTTCACTCTTTCTTTTTACTTAAGGATCTCTTCTCAACTCTGCACCCACATTTCAATAGATGTAGTTTAGTCTGGAGGTAACTTGGCTTTGAAAGAGATGAGTCAAGCCCTCTTTCTCATACTCTTTGCAACTTTACCATCTTAATCCTACAGTTCCATGGATAAAAGTTATTTTTTACTTAGGTTTAGTTCACTTTTGGGGTGTCCTTAGGAGGGGTAATAGAAAGAGACTTTATATAAAATGTAGATCAACTAGAGGACAAATATTTATTTCTTATGTACAAAAGAAATGCTTAATGAAGAAAAAACCCACAAGGCTATACTGACACAGAAACTTTAACAAGGAGTAGGTACATCGCTCATCACTCCTGTTGAATTCTCCTGAACATGAAACATTTGTGTGACTGCGGAAGAGACATTTTGCCTTTCCCCTGTGCTCTGCTGCATTTAAATATACTTCCAAGTCTATCCCTTTTGGCAAGTCCAGCCAGGAGTTGGCTCATTTCCTTTTTGTGGTCATCTTCTCCAGGGAGTTCTTGAGTAGTTTCCAGGTCTTCTCCTGGCATTAGCTGAAGACCCAGGATCTATATACCTCTCAAACTCACAATATTGCTACTGAAACTCATACTCTCAGTCTTAGAATCTCAGTCCACCATTCTTGGGAAATAAACAAGTCAGAAGCAGCCCCAAACCCAGGTTGAGAATTACCTAAGCAGAACAAATGCTTTATTTAGCTTCTTTGTATTTATAACTGTCATGCAGCTAGGGTGGTGAAAAGGGCATCAGCCCCCTCTTTTACCTCTCCAGGGAAACCTAGGAATGGAGAGCTACTTGCCATGCAGAAGAGTGAAAGAAAATGGCACAAAGAGCAAAGTCACTCCCTTAGAAATAAAGATAATGTTCATTGGCCAATAAGGATATTGTTTCATCATCTCAAATTACCGCTTGCATTTCCAGAAGATACTAGAAGAGTACCAATGCATGCTGCTTGAGTTAACTCCTGTTGGCCATCCATCATGTTCCATAGGGTATAACTGCTGCTACGTAAATATTTTTATCCTCATTTTGCTGTTGAGGGAATTGAGGAAGGGAGAGGATAAGTGTTAGTCCTAGATCACAGTACAAGTAAGTGTCTAAGGTAGAGTTTGTACCTCTGTTGGATTCTCATACTTAGCAGCTGATTGGGGAATAAGGGAAAGGAAAAAGCAAAGATGATTATGCCTGTGGACAGTTTATACTGATGTTAAATAATAACTCACATTTACATCTTACTTTTAGGTTTAAAAATCTCTGATTTTCACAAAAATACTATAGGAAAAAAAACTGAGACTCAGAGGGCCCAGCCTATTGTCACACAATTAGTCTGAGACAAAATTCAAACCTAGGATTTCCTGACTCAAAAGTGCAGAATGATCTCCACTTCGTCAGTATGCATGTCAATATAACCTCTCCCTGAATTCTACTTTTAGTTCATATTTACCAAATTTTTAAAAGAAAATACTTTATTTTAGGATGTCACAGGTTTTCAAGCACAACACACTTTGGTAATTTCTTTATGATGATGTAATGTATTTGCTACTCAAAAGTTCTAAAAACTTCTCAAAAGATGTCACTGCAGAGAACCTGCATGTATTTTAGCTGGAGAAATATAGGTCGAATATTAACCTGAAATAATTCTCACCCCAGCAAGTCCCTACAGAACTGCAAAAGTCCTTTGGTGGAACATTATTCTTCTAATTAGAGATAAGTTGGAAAGTTTAAGTAGTTGCTTAAATCAGAATCATGTGTTTCTCCATTTCATGAAATGACAGATGTAGGTTTTCCAGCAGACAAAAATCTTTTCCCCTGCCCCCCTTTCCTCAGCCACAATAACTTGAAATGGTCTGTCTTCTGGCACAGAAAGTGAGTTGGTTAAGGTGGCCATTAAGCTGGAGGCACTCTCCTACATTCTTAGAGTTTGCTTTGCGGTGTGCAGCTAAGAAAGCTTAACAAATGATCATCTGAATATAGGTATTTTTAGAGAAACACATTTCCAAAAGGTACACTTCATTCTTATTTGTGTACATTTTTAGCATCTTACCAGTTATTTCAAGTCCCAAGTGACATGGGTGAAATATGGTAATGAATTGTAGTCCAGCCACTAAAATGATCACAGGATTACTCTGAGTTAATTTTCTAGCCCCCGAGTGAATTATGAAACTTGATTGAATGTCTGGACATCTTTAATACACCCTACTTGTTGCTCTTTCAACAGCGGAGACCAAGATTCTTTTCCCAACACTGACCTTTTATAGAAATACCATGAGCTGCTTTGAGTGGTTGTCTCAAAATTGCCCTTTTTGAAATAACAGGCCTGAGGCTCACATACCACTGATTGTTTGCAGTAGCTCCCAGGTGACACTATAGAATGCAGTATAGAGAAACAGTAGAAGATGTCACACTGACCACATTACTCAGCTTCCCAGCCAGAGGTATGTGTTCCTCATGCAATTTCTTTGCCAGGTTATCTTTTTGAGTATTCTGAAAAGTATGTGCTATCATGATCCTAATAATCAACCCACCACAAGGGTTGGAATTTACTTGAAAAGATATGCTGTTATTTTTCCATTTTGTTATTCAGTAAAAAAAAGTTTTAACACAAGCTTTACTGAGTTTTTAGAATGGCATGGGTTTTTGAAACAGAAAAAAATATTATATATACATGGTTAAAAATTTCAAGTCTGTCGTTTATATTGATTTTTGCTTTCTTTAATTTCAGAAGGACCTTGAAGAGAGGGACCAGCCACAAAAAAAGGCTTACTATATAGTTATAAAGAGATTTTGAATCTAGATAAGATATCATAATTTCACCTTTTGAAATCATTGGAATATGATGGTAGCTATTTAATTTAATTTATTATTCATAAATATTTATAAGTAGCGACTTTTGTTGGTTGAAATAATTCAAGCAAAATATTTTGATTTATTACCAGACAGATAAAGGGATTATCTTCAGGTTATTTTTTGCTTTCACCTATACTGATAGAATGCTCTGAACAAGCTATGTTGCAAGTTATGTGTAGTTAACCAGAAGGCCATGAGCTGCCTGTCTAAAAGACCTGTAGGAAAACCCCATGGAAATAACCATTCCTTCAGTCTTTTCCCCTTCTTGTTTTGATGGTTGATCATAGAGTATGATGTTTGTAGAGTCATAACCATCATTCTGTCTTGTAAAATGACCATTCCACTCTGCCTTCTCTGCCTGCTAGAAACCTCGTTAAGTCTGGGTTTATCTGACCTTGAATCTTGCCTAGTCTTATTCTGCTGTCATGACCCAGACTGACCTAATTGCCTATAATCCTGATGACATTTCCCTTCCTGGCTCTCAATTCTGTTCAGAACTGTGGCCTAATAATCTTTTTAGTCTGTACTCGTGGAAGCTATTCCATCTGCTTGATCATTTTAGTTATTTTTCTGTGTACCTTTTTCAATGCTGCTTGTGACTCTAGGCAGAATTTTATGTTTTACTGAGGGAGGTACCATTTATACAAGTACTGGTAATACATCAGAAATTCATCAGAGAATGAAACTGGCAAATAGTTCAAATTTGGAAATTTTTGTTTCAGACTTTGTAACTAAACAGATATTTATTTGAAACAAGATAAGATGACAAAATATTTTACAAACATTTCCATAAAATGATTGTCACTTTTGACTTTATTTTCTTTTTATTATTTGGCCAAGTTTGCTTTTAGCTCATTAGTGAATAACCGATGTGAACATTTGTAAAAGGATTTATGATGTTAGGCACACCCGATTATTTTTTAAAATGTTAATTTGACATTTTTGGAACTAGGATATTTCCAATTTACATGTTTCAGAAAATGTTCTTAACATTTTTTTTATATATTATTGAAGAGCAGAGTCCACTATTAGAGGATACATTGGAAGATGATTTTGCCTAATAACTAATATTGTATAACTATAATTACTTCCCACCTTATTCATCCAAGATTCCTGCTCTTCTCCCCTAATCTGTCCCCGTCCCTCTAGCTCACCTCAAATACCCTTTCTTTGTCTTTTTTGTGGTCTTTTCCCTGGGACTTATTCCTCACATTTGTCTCCATGAAATTTCTTAGGAAGTGTATTAAAATCGTCCTTCCACTGTTTCCACCTTCTTTCCCTTTTGGCACCTGATACAGACATGTTAGAAGTTTCTTTTCCCACTGTAAATGGGAACTCATTGGAGAAGTAGGAGATCATAGGGTTATAGTTATATAGTTGGAAGGAATTTTTGAGGTTTTTTGGTCTAGTTTCATTTTACATATATAGAAACTGGAGTCCAACAATAGTGAAATGATTACCTTAAGGTCATACAGGTAGTAAGCAGGAGAGCTGGATTTTGGACCAAGGTCATCTCACTCTAAGTCAAGCACTGTTTCTTATATATTATACTATACCCATCACTGATTTATTATGACCTTGGGCAAATTATTTTATTGGCTTTCTTTTTGAAGAGATGATAGCACCTAATTCATTAGGACTCTAGTGATGATAAAAGAGAATCAGATGGGTGTTATGAATATAAATAAAGGAAATTAATTTCCTTAAGTTGCACAAAATTCATCTTGTTACTTTATTGTCAAATTTTTTCTATGAATTTAGTGGAGGAATGAAATTCTATAAAGTGTATAGGAGCACATGGTTTTATGCTTAGTGTTTGGAAAAGTATTGAATTTTCTCTGTGATAGATAGACTTCAGGAATTTTCCAGATTTGATAATTTGATATGCCTTAATGTGTTTTAGATAGCTTTAGCATGACTTGCTAGGTTTACTATAATACTTCCCACTACTACTAAAGAATATATTATGGGTTCAGGCTCATAGAATGAAATCCTGTATCAGAAAGACATTCCTTACATATTTTAATCTTTTCCTCCACTTTTTAAACTACTTCAATTTTAAGGTCAAAAGTGTACCTGAAAATCATCTGCCCTAAATCATCTACCTCTTTCTTTGAAGTAGTTAAAAATCATTTGTGTTGCAGAATTTTTCAGCCATTGCAAACTTTACAGGTCATTTTCTCACCATTCATTCAGCAAATATTTATGCAAAGCCTACTATGTTCTAGGTACTAGGCTAAACATTGGTTAGAGACTAGACTAAGAGACAAAATTCAAAATTGTCCTTGCCTCCTAGGAATTGATATTATTTTAGGTAATGCAGCATACCACAGCACAAAGAGGACCAAGCTGACTGTGTTGACCTTCCTTAACCATTCTTAGACTCAGTTTTCTCATTTACCAAATGGGATAAAAACATCTCCCTTCTTTTCTTTTGGGTAATGGTGTCTAACTCAAATGAAATGGGGGCCACTAAACCATACATAAAGATTCCTACAGGCCATTTACTGATTTAGAAAATCATATATTAATTTTACCTATGCTTTATTATATTTTTGTTTATTTTGATAAATATTTCACAATTACATTTCAGTGCAGCTTTGGTCTCACTTGGGAGTATTGTGGTCCACATGGAATTCAAGGGCCACATATTTGGTACCTCTATTAGAGGGTATGATAGGAAGATAGCATGATATTTCTTAGGTGAAAATTCCTTAATAACTATGGAGTACAATACAATGGGAAATGTTATTATCTTAATGGTAAATCAGTCAGTGATGAGTATCATTAACTTGAATACTGCTAGGTGAACATCACTTTAACTTCTATTAAAACTCTCACTTTTCCTAGATTATTATTTCTATTAGATGATGATTTATTTTGAGCCTTGATACTAGGATATCAAAACATAATTACTTTAGCCCATCCCTCTTCTCTATGTTGCATAACACACAAAATAGCTTGGATGGATGAGTACTCATTGTAATTTTCAGCCTCCTACTCTGACATAATTATACATACCAAACAGAATCATAGAATCTCTGAATTGAAAGGAAATTTAGACGTTTTTAGTCTAATCCATAATAAGGAGAGATTATTTCTTCAAATATCCTGGAAAAATGGTCATCTAGACTTGGTTTAAAGACCTCTAATAATGGGCACTTCATTACTCTCAAGGCACAGTATTTTACTCATATGGCTCTAATTGTTTTATAGTTTTTCCATATATTAGGCTGAAATCTCCCTCTGCTTTTTCTGTATATTGCTCCTTGTTCTTCCCTCTAGAGCCAAGCAGAGCAACCCTAACCCCTCTAGAACATGAAGACACATCAAAAACACTTGAAGATAATACTCTTTAGTTCTTTCCATCATTTCTTGCATGGCATGGTTGCAAGTTCCATTGCCATTTTGGTTTCCTTCCTCTGGAGGTCCTATAGCTCATCAATATTATTCCTAAAGTGTGTTGCCAAATACAGAACTGAGGATTCCAGATGTTTCCTGACAAAGCCAGAGCATAATAGCAAAAGTGTTTATCTTCCATTGTTCTGAACTTTAGGCAACCAGTATTCAAGCCTAAGCTTACATTAACAGTTGGTGGCTCTCAAGATCTCTTTATCATCTCTGATAATCTGATAAGGACAGTTTACTTGATAAGAAAATAAAGGACACTGAACATCTTTTAGCTCATGCTTCCAGCTCTGGCTCCAGGAGCATGGAGTTTTTTTTTTCCAAACATTTATTAATATTCATTTTTAACATGGTTACATGATTTGTGCTCCTCCTTTCCCCTTCACCCCCCGCACTCCCCCCACCC
>NC_058131.1:223981580-224003467 GCF_016433145.1 Gracilinanus agilis | reverse complement strand
GTGTTCACTTAACTTGTTTATAGTTTCCCTCTTTATATTCAAGTTGTTCACCCATTCTGAATTTATCTTGGTGTAGGGTGTGAGATGTTGATCTAGACCTAATCTCTCCCATATTGTTTTCCAAATTTCCCAGCAGTTTTTGTCAAATAGTGGATTCATGTCCCAAAAGTTGGGCTCTTTGGGTTTATCATACACTGTCTTGCTGATGTCATTTATCCCAAGTCTATTCCATTGATCCTCCTCTCTGTCTTTTAGGCAGTACCACACTGTTTTGATGACTGCTGCTTTATAATATAGTTTAATATCTGGTACTGCTAGGCCCCCTTCCTTCACATTTTTTTTCATTATTTCCCTTGATATTCTTGATCTTTTGTTATTCCAAATAAAATTTGTTATAGTTTTTTCTAATTCAGTAAAGAAGTTTTTTGGTAGCTTGATAGGTATGGCGCTAAATAGGTAAATTAATTTGAGTAGAATTGTCATTTTTATTATGTTAGCTCATCCTACCCATGAGCAATCAATGGCTTTCCAATTGTTTAGATCCAGTTTTATTTGTTTGGAAAGTGTTTTGTAGTTGTTTTCATATAATTGCTGTGTTTGTTTTGGTAGGTATATTCCTAGGTATTTTATATTGTCTAGGGTGATTTTGAATGGTGTTTCTCTTTCTACTTCTTGCTGCTCTAGTGTGTTGGAAATGTATAGAAATGCTGATGATTTATGTGCATTTATTTTGTATCCTGCCCCTTTGCTAAAGTTGTTGATTATTTCTACAAGCTTCTTAGTTGATTCTCTAGGATTTTTTAAGTATACCATCATATCATCTGCAAAGAGTGATAACTTAGTCTCCTCCTTGCCTATTTTGATACCTTCAATTTCCTTTTCTTCTATAATTGCTACTGCTAGTGTTTCTAGTACAATGTTAAATAATAGAGGTGATAATGGGCATCCTTGTTTTACTCCTGATCTTATTGGGAAGGCTTCTAATTTATCAGCTTCATGGAGAGTTAGCTATAATACTTGACATTTTATATTTCAGATTAATGTTTGCAAAACACTTTAATTCAGGAAATCATCCCCTTTGCATCTTACAACAACCCTGTGAGATATATGCTGTAGGTGGGATTGACCCCATTTTATGAGTGAGGAAAGAAAGGTTCCTTTGGAAACTTACTGTAATAAGTGACTTATCCTATGTCCACATAACTACTAAATACATAAGTAGAGCTTCAGCCAAGGTCTTTTGTTTCTCCATCTACTATGTCACATTGCCTTAAACTGAGAATATGCCAAATAGGCTTGGATAGCGTGCTATAATTAGCACCTATTGTAATGAACTTTGGGGAGATGTTTTTTGATCTGCAGAAACAAAAACTGAAATAGCAGATGATGGTGTACCAGCCTCTTGTGCCTTTCAGGTGCTAGTCCCCCAAAGTCTTGGGAAGTAGCAGTCCCAAACATTGTTCTTATATAATGCTTTTCAGTGTCAACTAAAAAGCAAAACACTTCCTTTTTAGTCACCCTCTGTACTCAGCCAGTTTTGCTTATGGGATCAAAAACTTCACTCACCTTAATACACCATGCACATCCTTAACTCCTTGTTTTTGTCTGTTCTTTTCCTTGCCAATCCCTTTTCCAAGTCCTCTCCTTTAAGGTCAAACTTAAAAATACCTTCCTTGACTAATCAGACAACTTTAGTCTCAACCCCTCATCTTCCTAGCACTCCATAACCATTATTGTCTATGTTACTCATTTTATAATTACTATTGATTTCCTTATACTCTTGGTTATATAGGTGTGTGAATAGATATTCTTCCTCTCTGTGCCCAGGTCCTAGATTCCTTATAGGTCAAAACCATTTCTATCTCTTTGTATTTTTGACAGCTTTTTATTTCAGGATTTTATTAAAAGTTGGGGTTCAAAAATTTTGTTTATGATATCGGTATTGCATGTATGACACTGATATAAAATAACCAATTCTTTTCATTTTGTTATTTTTCTTTTCAGTAATTTGTCACCTTCCATGTATGAATGGAGGTCAGTGCAGTTCAAGAGACAAATGCCAGTGCCCTCCAAATTACACTGGGAAGCTGTGCCAGATCCCAGTACATGGTGCTAATGCCCCTAAACTCTACCAGCATTCTCAGCAATCAAGCAAAGGCTTGGGAACACACGTTGTCCACTCTACACATACTCTTCCTCTGACTATGACAGGCCAGCAAGGAGTCAAAGGTAAATATTTTCCTCTACATAGTTAATCCCAGTTGTATGACCCAGTATTTCTGGGCATTGTGAGAAATGTCAATTAGTATATAAATGGGAAATTGATGTTCTCAAATGAGAACTTTCACTTAGATAATGTCATGGATCCTTCTTTTCCTCACATTCTTCTCCAAAGTCAGTCTTTGAAAGTTGATGTTCCTTCTAAATGCTCAGAAGCTGCGTTAATTAATAACTCTTACTAGGGGCAGCTACCCGGCTCAGTGGAAAGAGAGCCAGGCTTGGAAATGGGAGGTCTTGGGTTCAAATCTGGCCACAGATACTTCCTAGCTTGGTGGCCCTGAGCATGTCACTTAATCCCTATTGCTTAGACTTTACTGCTCTTCTGTTTTAGAACCAATGTTTAGTTTTGATTCTAAGAGAGAAGGTAAGTAGAGGTTATTGAAAACAAACCAAAAAACCTGGTACTGTCTCAAAGATGCAAATTCCCTTCATGAAATTTGAGAGCATTAGTGATTTTTTCTTTCAAAATTACTGAGTACAAGTCTTGTTACAAATTTAAGATATACAGTTTATTAGCTTTTCAAAATGTCATGAGAAGCACAACAGAAATTCACTAGTTACTATAAGACTATGATATAGGAAATTGGAACTTTCTATTTTTAGAGTGAAAGAAAAATATTAAAATTGCTGTCACAGCAGAAACTATATCTATGAGAAACTTACAAGTAATGAAACTTTAATCTCTTTTATGATCCTTTGCAATAATCTACCTACCAATTACTGCTGAATCACACATTTACATCATAGGTTTATATAAGACATCCCCCAAACTATCTTTTGTGGGCTTTAACTTTCTTTTAAAGTAATACTGTCAGAAGCTATGTTTTATTTCTGCAGTCGCCTCTTTATTTTAGAGAAGCTTTTTATTCTGGAGTAATTGCAAATTTGAGGTGTATGACTGTTAACATCAAGTACTTTGCTGTGATTTTTGAAAACTGTTCATGTAATGTAGGCAAATTGTTTACCTTAATCAAAAATTTTATATTTAGAATATTTATTATTATGATCTATAGCCAATAATTTTTCTCTTCCTGTTTCAGTGAAATTTCCTCCAAACATAGTGAATATCCATGTGAAACATCCACCAGAGGCCTCAGTACAAATACATCAAGTTTCAAGAATTGATGGTTCCACAGGCCAGAAGGTGAAAGAAAGTCAACCAGGTCAATCACAGATCTCTTACCAGGGAGTTCCCATTCAGAAGACTCAGACAATACATTCAACATACTCTCATCAGCAACTCATTCCTCATGTATATCCTGTTGCTGCTAAAACTCAACTGGGAAGATGCTTCCAAGAAACTATTGGATCACAGGTAAGAGAGAGATATGAGTTAACTTTACACAAGAAGGTCTTTTAAGTTCCAAGCCTACCAACTTACCTGGGTGTCTCATCGATACTTCTACATGCCCCATTATCTTTCCCCTAAACTCCTACTTTGACTTCACTGTGCCTTTTTTGGTCTGAATGTTAGGCTATCCTGAAATCCATAGGAAAGGTATCCTATCCTCTAATATGTCGAGGCAAACTTTGGGGGTTTTATAAGAAATAAAAATCTCTGGACCATAAAGATCTAACTTTATTTGTGGGTAAATACAGTCAGTGGTCTCACCATGGCCAGCCTGTGGCAAAGACTCCATTTAGATATTCATCAGTTTGTTTTATAGGTTTTGACAATTAATTAACATAAATAAGTAACAGAATCACATGTTCAGAGTATGTTAGAAGCATGCATTTTGGTAATATTTGCTATGGGTTAATAAATTCTAAAACAAGGTTAAGATAGGACACATTTTCAAGCATTTTAATTAATCCTATAACTACTAGCCTACTGCCATCACACTGACTCTGGGAGGAGACTTAAAGATAAATCAATGGAACCTATCTTTATCATAAAACTCTGAGGAACCTGTAGTGAATATAAATCTTAACAGAATCAAGTAACTCCTGGATGTGCCAAAGTTGTCTGTCTGTTATCTCTTTAGGATAAACAACGCAAGTCGTGCACTCACCATTCCAAGTAAATACAGTTCATTGCCTACTGCATGAGTCACAGCACCCCTAGATTACAGAAATTTTATTCCTCAAGTAGAAGCTCTCAAATAGTTGCTATTAAATTCTAACATACTAATGAGATTAATATACTTCTTAGCTATTGTTATGCTTATAAATTGTTAATTTCTCAACTGGGACTAACTTTTTTAAAGATCATAGTTACAGTTACTACCTAGAAGATTAATTAGACTAAATGTGATCATCTGGTTTATGATTACTGTAAAAGCAATAAATGCAAATTCATTTTTCAGTTTAGTAATGTCAATATTGAGGGAAGGAGTCAGAAGTCACCCCATGGATACTTCTGTAGCTAATCTTTAGAAAACACTCAGTATTGCCTACATATTATTCATGCACCTCTGCCTGACTTTTAATAGACTCCACAATTTGGTGATTGTTACAATTCTGGCTTTTTCTCATATTACTTTTTTCTGTATACTTCAAAGTTCCATAAAAGTAGATGACCCTCAAACATGCCTAGTACTTTCCTTCCTCCATGCCTTTGCTTATTTCATTTCCCTCTACTTAGAATATCCTCTCTTTATTTAGCTCTCGAATTTCTACCCAGCTCTTAAAACCTACTTCACATTCCAATTCCTCCAAGAAGCCTTTGATTATCTCTATGTTTGGTAATGAGCCCCAACCCCAAACCTGCTGTACAACTTTGTTTGCATTTCTTTGATGCACTCATTTTGTCTTATTTTATGTTTCAGTTATGTGTATATTTCACAGCCTCCTAATAGACTGTAAGATCCTTGAGAACAAAGACTTCTTAAATGTTTTATCTCTTGCTGCACTTAGGCCAGTACTCTACAATTCATTCAGTTCTGCTCTGTCAACTATTTAAGAGTCTTTTACATTTAAAGCACTTTCAAGGTACTAGAATTGTATTATGTGCCAGGCACTGTACCCATTGCTGGGGATACAATGAAAACTCAAATGAAATAGTTCTAAATTAGAATATTAGAGGCAGGATACAGACTGGTATCTACCCAGTGTTAAGAGATGTGCAGAAAGGTCTCCATCACCTTGAATCAACAATCTGCAGAGAATTTGTAGGAGACTATCCATAAGAATAACTCAGGATGAAAGAGTATGGAAAGGAGGCTGTCTGAATTGATGGAGAGTGTATCTGCACTGATGACATATCCTTAATTGGAGTATTACTAAAAATATCTCTTACCTTGTAAGGAATAGGAGGTACCTTAATTGTTTTTTTTAAGGCAATGGGGGTCAAGTGACTTGCCCAGGGTCACACAGCTGGGAAGTGTCTGAGGCCAGATTTCAACCTAGGACCTCCTGTCTCTAGGCCTGGCTCTCAATCCACTGAGCTACCCAGGCACCCCCTTAATTGTTTTTTGAACTCCTTATTTTACAGCTGAGGAAGCTGAGTAATGTGAGAATAGGATTAATAGATTCTCTTCCTCTTCTTTAATACCATTAGATATTTTGCTAGACCAATAATGAGAATATAACTCAGACTATAAACTCCTTGAAGGCAGGCACTATCTCTTACTAAACTTTATATCCCTCCTAGGTCCCTAGCTCCTAATACAGTTATTTGCATACTTGGTAAGTAGATCATAGAGTTATGGATTTGAAGCTTAGAAGGGACCTTATTGGCATTGAGTTCAACTCCATCATTTTACAAATGAAATAATGAAGGCATGGAGAGATTAAATATCTTGGCAAGGGTAATACAGCAAGTATCCAAAATGAGATTTGAACCCAGGTCTTCTTGAATCCAAGTCTGGTACTATGCCTACTATATAATGCTGCTTCTTAAGTGCTTGATATTTTATTCATCATTAATATTCATGAATATTCATTTTATATGAATGCACAAATGGATCTCCTTCTAAAGAGGAACAGAAATTAATCTAGATCAGGGGTTGGCAACCTTTTTGGCCGTGAGAGCCATCAACGCCATATTTTTTAAAATGTAATTTCGTGAGAGCTGTACAGTGCTCACAGTGCATGCTCCTGTAACAGCGCCTGAATAAAAATTGACTTTATGGCTCCTGCAGAAAGAGCCATATCTGGCCCTCAAAAGAGCCAGATATGGCTCGAGAACCATACATTGCCAACCCCTGATCTAGATGGTTACCAGACTTAAACTCAAAAAAGTCAGCTTATGTGTAGACTCAGAAATGTAGCTGTTTATGTGATGGGATGTTGTCAGGGTGCAAAAGCTCCCCTTATTCCCAAAGTACCCCATTCCATTTGCTCTTTGATGCCTGAAATTCCTTAAGCAGAGGAAAAAAGCCTCTTATTTCACAAGCATTTAAAAAAATGTGTTCTTGGAAAACCTTCACTCCTATTCAAGATGTGCCCTACAAAGATTTAAAAAAAATATTTGTGCCTCCTTGCAATTCCTTGTCTGCCAGTGTAGTTGTAGCCAGTCATACAGATGGATTTTTCATGAATGGTAAAATAATTGTGCCAAAACTGACACTGCCATGCCAGTTTGCCTTCTTTTAAGGACTTGTTGACAATAGATTCTCCTTTTTGAGGACTCTGGAAGTGTGTTGTCATTGGGAATCTTCATGAAGAACCTGTTTCTTTGAGATGCTATGATGAACACTTTCCAAAGCCCTGGAGGGAGTTAGGGCAAGGGCCTCAGGACTGTGTTTTAATAATTAATGCTCAATATTGAATGGACATACAAAGAAGATGAATTCTTTATTTTATAGCAAAAATAGCACAAGTGATAAATTACAGGGAATTGTCATATTTGGACAGGATGAGTAGAGAGAACCATTTGTTCCATTCCTGTTAATCTATGAATTTTATTAAAAAATGAAATTCAAGGAATTTCTTGATAGAAGAGAAGCATTTTTTTGGTGACCTGGATATCAAGGATGTTCTAGTTCCATGGTATAGCTTATAAGAAATACAAGGCTAGAATAGGATGAATAGATTAATTAAACTCATTTAAGTAAATGTGCAAGGTAATATCTAGGCATTGGGAAGGCAAAGATCTTAATGATTTCAGAATTTTAATAGCTCTTTGACTTAAGGCAAGACACTTCTCTATCCTTGTGCCAAGCTAAGATATTTGTATTTTACCTTTGTGGTAACATAGAGTCCCTAAAAGTCTTTAGTTACATTTATGCATTTTTGAACAATAGTCTTTTAAAAAGCATTTTGATACCTGTGGAAAAGTGAACAATTTAACTAAAGGAGATATGCGCTTAGTAACGTAAGCTTATGTTTATATCATACTGCATAGTTAAAAAAGCACTTTACCTGCATTATTACCCTTGTGCCTCATTATAACCCTATGATATAAATAGCGTGGTACCAATATAAATTTTACAGGTAAAAAAAATAAAGCTCAGAGAGTTTATAACTTATTCATGGCCATATTAGTAAGTGGAAATTGACACATAATCTTAGTTCCTGTATCTTTGTGTCTAGTATTCTCTTAACCAAAGGAGAAATGGTAGAATCACATGAGAGGAAACCCTAGGAAGGAAAGAAAAAATTAGATTGGGGTAAAAAGATCATTACTGGAAGTATTTAAATTCATGAAATAACTAGAGCATTGTTCCTTTGCAAAAGAGTTTTCATCATGTTATTTGTTACTGAAACTTAGGGATGAAGTTGAATCAAAATAATATTAGAATGATTAGGCCACAAGACTTCCTTGTTCAAGAAGCTTTAGTAGATCCTTGCTGCTTTGAATGGATATAGAACAAAATATATTTGCCATTTAAAATCCTTCACACAATGGTTTTTGTCTACTATTTCCAGCTCGTTGCACATTACTTTTCACAATATACCTTCTTGATATTTCCCACATAAACATTATATTTTCCTATCTTGATCCATAACTTGTTCCTCATACCTGAAATACCTTGGCTCTTTATAATCTTTAGCTTCTTTTAAGACTCAGATCAACTATTACCTCTCACAAGAAGCATTTCCTAATTCTCCCTCCAAAATTATCTGGTACTTAATTTTGGGTTCTTTTTTAGTTGATTTTTTTTGACGGAAGTACTGTTTCAATAGAATAGAAACTCTTTTAAATTAATGACTTTTATTTTTGTCTTTATTTCCAACACCTGGTAGAGTTCTTGGCCTTATAGCAATGCTTATGGATTGAATGAATACATGCATGAATGCCTGAATGTCAGATCATTCAGTAAGTGAGAATTTTTCCTTGTAGCTTGCTAAAGGGAAAAATAGGAAATAGGCATAAAAGTTGGCAAAGAAAATCATTTGAATTAGAAATTACAGTTTCTAATTCTATTATCAATAAGATCCTTGAGCTAAAAATCTCAAAAGAGGAAAAACACAAACACATTCTGAAGGCCAAAAGGGATGCTACTAGTATTTATTTCAAATGTTTTCCTTTATAATGTAGAATTTAAGGCAATTGAGAGCACAGAGAAATAGGAAATAAAAGAATTACATGACTGACAGCATGCTTTTTTATGGCCTTAAATCTGAATGCTTCTGCCAAGATCTGGAAGGAAGGAAAAAGAAGATTCTTTGGTTTCCCTTGCCCAGGAATCAGAGCTGTGAAAATTCATGACAAAAAAAAAGATCTTTTCCCTTCCTCCACCTTTAAGTATCTCCTTTCTGTTAAATATGAAGATAAAGTGCCCATTAAAGTGTTCATTATTACCACTGGTTGACTGTGCCCAGAGCCTTTCTTCCCTAGAGTGGGAATTGATCAGTACAGACAGAGAAAGGATGCAAGTGGGGCTGGGGAAGAGGGAGAAAACCAAGCATATGTAAGAGAACATGTTTGCATGTTATTGGGTTCCTGCCAATGGAGAGGATACTTGCTCAATTTCCTTGAAGTCAAAGTACAGGGGCAGATGTTAAGATGCCAAAACGTAGTTTCCTAGAACCTTGTTAAAGAGAACTTCAGAGAATCAGCTGTGACCCAAACATCACCCTTTCTTCAGCCTGAGGAAGATCTAATCTGAACCCAGGCATCTTGTCTCCTAGAAATGAAGGAAATTGTCCTCATAGAGCATTAATGCCTAACATGGTTTATTTAACAAACAAAGAAATGAGAAAGCTGATGCCCACAACCTTTTCTAATCTTTCCCTGGATGCAGACCATTTTGCCTTGAAGAAAAATGTCTATATTATTGCATGGATTTCTTAAAACATGCATGGTCCACTTAAGAAATTTGACTAGTTGTAACTAGATTGTGTTTTTTGTTTTGTTTTGGTACTGAGATCACAGATTTAGAATTGGAAAGAACTTTAGGGGGCATTTAGTTCAGAGGTGTCAAACATGTACCTGTGGTCCACATGTGGCCCACCAACACTTCTGAATGTGGCTGAACAGTTTAAAATGTTTTTTAGGAAATTTTAACAATATAAATAAAAATAAAATAAAACATATATGATAACACATTTTAAAAATAATCCAGACATTCTAGATATTTAGCTTCATACTACCTTGGTTTCTTCATCTGTAAAATAATTTTAGAGTTAAATAATCTCTTTTAACTCTAAATACTAATATCTCATTTTAAAATCCAAAATAGGAGTAGCATTTTTTATCATAAAGATTTGGCTTCAAATGACTTTTGACTTTTTCTAAAATTAAATCTATGCAGAAAAGATCAAGACTTGCCACTCTTAAGCACTTTTAAATGCTTTAGACTCTTCATGGCTGTTTCCAAAAAGAGTTCCTCAAATGTTTTAGCCAATTACAGCATAGTTGAAATAAGCATAGAATTTGTTAACTTGATACTTTGAATGGTGCACTGGTCATTTGTATATTTATGTCTCAGCCATTTAAAAGATATCTGATACTTGTAAATTTGACCAAGTGCCCATATCAAAGGGATTTAAAAAAAATTGTTTCAGGTCAATGAAACCTACTTTCAGGTTGGGAAAGAGTGGCTAAGCAGAATAATGTATGGCTTACTGGTTATGTGCTACACACACACAAACACACACAAACACACAAACAAATCTATTAAATTATGTTCTAGCACTTTTATTCAAAAGACAACAATATTAGCATATAGACAGACATCATATAAGATAAGGTAGACCCAGTACTTACTTTCAAGGAGGTTACAATTAAGGATAGATTTCATTGACATAAAAATTAATATATATGTAAAAATCTACATGGAAACATAATCAATCATGCAAGTCTCCTGAATGCCAAGGATGGCCTCCCTTCTGTCTTCTAAATCCTTAATGTATTTCAACATGTACCTCCTTTCATTTCCTCCATTAAGCTTTCCCTGATTATTATAGGCTGCATTGCTTTTGACCACTGCAGTCTACAATGCTATACTTCTTGGAATTCCTATCGTAGTTATATGTGGCACAATGCAATTTTTGTTTACTTGTTTCCCAATTATTTTATATGTATATAATTGAGACTTTGCTAGATTTGAGAGCAGTGGCCAAATCATAACTTCTTTTGTTTTTCTTGTAATTAAAATGTAATCCTTCCCATAGATTATAAATTTCTTGAGGACTGGAGTAGTTTAATTTTTATCTCTGTATCCTCTGTGCCTGGCACATCATAGGTGTTTCATACACAATTGTTGACTTATAGTAGAACTCTAGGTGATAATTAATTTTTGGTAAATACTTGATGATTGAATGAAATAAATATCACTTATTTAAAGAGGACTAAAAATATATTCACATACAAAACGGAGAATAAAGAAGGGATCTTAAAAACGTGCATGTTTAGATGGAATAGACTTGGGGTTAATCACCATTTGTCCCACTTTGTCAGTTAAAAAGACTTCAGAGATGTAATGAAATGTTGGATTTCTAATCTGGATGGTAAAAAGAAGGAAACTTTATTTTGGAGTAGAGTCGTTTTAGTTCTAATATTCTAGGGTCAGCATAGCATAATTAGATGAAGGAATTCTTTGACAGTTATGCTCCCTTATTTGTAAAATGAGGAAGACGGACTAAATCAAAAGGTGTTAAACATGCTCTCCACAAGGAGAGCAGCTAAGCCAGATTAAAATGTAATTGGGAAATATTTAACAAAATAAAAATACAACAATACAGATAATGTTAATATGTAGTTTTCTAAGCCAATGTGCTGCCTGCAGGAATTCTTACGTATGAATTTAGGTTTAGTAGACTGTTTCTTTCTGCATTTGACACCACTGAATAGATTACATCTAAGTTTCCTTCCAGCCCTAAATCTATGATCTTATGATATATAGAAACTCTGAAAGAGATAAAAATGATGACCTTCAAAACAAAAGGAATTACAAACACAGCATATATTTATTAAGAGACTGCTATGTACAAAACTAAAAGAAATGCTATAGTTAGGAATAGTTTAGTCAAAGATTTAGTTCTTTTTCATAAGTCAGGTACAACAGCTATTGAGATACATTATGATCAGAGTGATATCTGTAACAAATTATTCTGTATAGCAGAATGAATCTGCTTAAGTAGGACAGTTCTAAAAGTGATAATCTGTTTAAGGGATTATATTAATTTAGGAAGAATGAACAAAGCCTGAATTAATATAGTGGCTACTAGAATAGAGAGGAAAGAATGGACTTGATAAATGATGTTGTAGAGAAAAAAGTATTAGTAGCACATTCCAGGATTTAATAAGCTTAAGACCAGGAAGTTATTCTTAACATCTAACCTAAATTCTTTACATTAATAAGCCACCCCTAAGGGTTCTATACTTTAGGCTAAACAGCCACAGTTCCTTAAGGTTTTCATCATAGGTCTCATTTTCCAAACCCATTAATCATTATTTGTGCCTTTCATCTTAACCCACTTCAAGTTCTCTGTAGTGTCAAGAAATAAATCACCTTTGCTTAATACTTAGGAGCCATCAGTGAGCTAGACTAGTATGTGTAGATGGAACACAGCAGGACTGTCTGATCCAGATGATTCTATTCTATGTTGCATTTATGGTTTCTTGTTGCATGCTATTCTACCTCCATCCTTCCTTTTATGAGCCTTAGTATATCTCCTTAGGACCAGTCAGGAACCTATTTAAGAATGAGGATTTACACAAAATGTAGTGGCAAAAATAAACATTTTAGAGAATATTTAGACATTTAAGTTTGATGGAATATAATCTTTGAGGGATAATTAATTATCTTAATGATACTCATCATTCCTATTTTCTTTTCTTAATATCTCTCCTAAACAAGTATTTGTCTTATAGAAGTAATACATTTAAGTTAATTTAATTTAGTTTTCATCCAGGATAAAACTACATTATGAAATTTCTGAAGTTATTTAGCAAAGAAAGTTCATAGAGAACTGGGAAGAATGATATTTTTTACCTGAATAACATAAATGTACACATTTCAGAAACCTGTGGATTCTCCTGTTGTGAAATAGTAGAATTATTAGAGTAAAGCCAGTGAAAGGCCACAATTGAATAATTTATGTAAAATAAAATCAGATGTTTCACACTTAGTGATTTTTCTCCTTTTTAAAACAATTTTGCTTTAGTGTAGTTTTAAAAAAAATTACCATTTCAAGGACTAGCATAGTCTGGAATTCTTGGGAATCCAGGGTTTGGCTGTGGATTCTTTTAAACAAATACACCATCAAAAATCGATGCAGTTCTATTAACCAGCCTTTGTTTATTGCTTCATTCACAGTAGATACTTTGCAAAATCAATATCCCAGAATATTAGAAGATTAAATATATATCAGATACCATAAATGCCTAACATTGCTTTAATTTATCTAATAAAAGAAACCTGGATGGACTTTTTTTTTATAAAAAGCTTGCTTGTAAAGAATGCCTTACTGAAGCCAAAACAAATTTTTTACAAGTCTTTTTAGAAAATCTGGAAGTATTTAAGAGTTTTCCTCCTCTTCATATGAGACAATGCCTGTTACTGTGCCAGTGATACATTGGACAATAGTCTTGTTTATAATAATCTGCCATTAGATCAAGCTGATCAAGTTTGTGGCCGAGCAATTATATCAGTAACATATTTCAGAAATGTGTAACTTTTTCTCATTCCCAAATATAAATAAACAGGCTCAATGCTCCATTTTGTAGATGTCGAATAGCTCTCATGAGGTTTCCTAGTTTTCTTTTGGATAGACAACTACATGATGCTAGGGGACAGAAGGACATAATTTTTCTTGGAAGTTGTCCCTTAATAGAGGTGGAGACAGTGCGTTTAGTTCACCTGGAGGATGTTTATAGCAAAGGAGAAAAAAAGAAGAGATGTGTCTAGGAGATTTTAAAAAATTAACATCTCACATTAAGTATAGCCATGGATTCCCCCACTCAAAGGACCTTATTCTTGTGAGCACAAAAACCCTCAGATTTCCAAAAGTGAGATTCAAATTGCTGAGCTCATCATGCTATTGAGTGAATAGCTTCTGAGTGCAAAAATACCATAGAATTCATGCCAAGTTATTGGTGATGCTTGTTCCTTGGGGTGGGTGGATGAGTACATAAGCTGTAAGGGTACAATAATTTATATGATGCCTAGGAGGTCCTGATTGTAGAGATTCATTTTCTGATAGATTGCAGCCTAAAGCATGAATTGATATATCTTTGCATTTCTTATTTGATGTAATCTAGGAGAATTTAATTTTAATTAATCTGAAAAAAGCCTACAAGGTATCTGAGGGATATTTTGTTTGGGAAGAGAGTAGCATCAAGGGGATGGAGTGTGTTTTGTGGGTTCCACAGAGTTGTCTCCCTTGTACCACTTGGCATTAATTGATTATATACAAATGGACAAGAGCCAAATGACAGTATCTGTGACAAATATATAGACTCTTCTGGCTCAAAGTAGTTGGATAAAGGGTGGTCAAGCAAGAAATGAAAAAGGGAAGGTCCAAAGATGGAGAAGAATTTTGATAATGTTAATAATTCATACAATTAGCAAAATTTGTTATTTATTTTATTTTATTTTTTTAAGTTTTAATATTTTATTTTTTTAGAAAGATTTTCCATGGTTCCATGTTTCTTGTTTTTACTTTCCCCTTCACCCCCCCGCCCCCATATCCAATGTGCATTTCCGCTGGTTTTAACATGTGTGATTAATCAAGACTTATTTACATATTATTGATAGTTGCATTTGCGTGGTAATTTAGTGTCACATCCCCAACCATGTCCATATCAACCCATGTTCAAGCGGTTGTTTTTCTTCTGTGTTTCTATTCCTGCAGTTCTTCCTCTGAATGTGGGTAGCATTCTTTTCCATAAATCCTTCATAATTGTCCTGGGTATTTGCATTGCTGCTAGTACAGAAATCTATTACATTAGATTTTACCACAGTGTATCAGCCTCTGTGTACAATGTTCTCCTGGTTCTGCTCCTTTCACTCTGCATCAATTCCTGGAGGTCTTTCCAGTTCACATGGAATTCCTCCAGTTTATTATTCCTTTGAGTACAATAGTATTCCATCACCAGCATACACCAAAATTTGTTCAGCCATTCCTCAATTGAAGGGCATCTCCTCATTTTCCAGTTTTTTGCCACCACAAAAAGTGCGGTTATAAATATTTTTGTATAAGTCTATTATCTATGATCTCTTTCAGGTACAAACCCAGCAATGCTATGGCTGGATCAAAGGGCAGGCAGTCTTTTAGAGCTCTTTGAGCATAGTTCCAAATTGCCAGCCAGAATGGTTGGATCAGTTCACAACTCCACCAGCAATGCATTAATGTCCCAATTTTGCCACATCCCTGTATGTGTGTGTAGACAGTAAGACTTTTGGGAAGAGAACTGTATTAGGTACAATTGAAATAAGTATTAAATTTGGCATTAATCCTGGCTGTGTTACTTATGAACCTGTGTGACCATAGGTAATCACTTGACTTTTCTTGGCCTTAGTTCTTCTTCTATAAAATGAGGGGATTGGAACTGTATGACTTCCAATGTCCTCTCTTCCTATAACTTATCAGTTAGAGTAAATGGCCTCTGATATCCCTTTCTGATTCTGAGATTTTGAATTGTGCCAGTGGAGTTCTTGTGCCAAATGCCACTATTTAAGTGGTATTAGTTTCAGCCTATAGAAAACTGGTTTGTCTTGCCTTTAAAAAGAGACCTGGGGGCAGCTGGGTGGCTCAGTGGATTGAGAGCCAGACCTAGGTTCAAATCTGGCCTCAGACAGTTCCTAGCTGTGTGACTTGGGTAAGTCACTTAAGCCACATTGCCTAGCCTTTACCATTCTTCTGCCTTGGGACCAATACACAGTAGTGACTCCAAGACAGAAGGTAAGGGTTAAAAAAAAGAGACCTTCCAAATCAAAATTCAATGTAATGTCCACAGAATGAATGGGACTAAATTTTCCAGTGTTCAGTTCTTCACCCATAGGGTCATCCTGGGGCATAAGTACTTTGCCTAAGGTGCTAATGGAGCTTTTGTTGTCTGTTTTGGGATTAGGTGGGTAGTTGAATATATGTAGATTAATTATGATTGGATGCTGGATATTAGTACCCTTCTAAGGTAAGCGTCTAGATCCTTGTGGCAGCTAGGTTGCTCAGTGAATAGTGATCCAGTCCTAGAGACAGGAGGTCCTGGGTTCAAATGTGGCCTCATATACTTGACATCAATTGCCTAGCCTTACCACTCTTCTGCCTTGTAACCAATACATAGTATTGATTCTAAGATAGAAAGTAATGTTTTAAAGAATAAAGCATTAAGAATAGCAATTTTTCCTTGGGACCTAATGGAGAGTAACCAGAATAATCAATAGGATGGAGCATCGTTGAGATAAATACAAGATATGATATTATTAGGACAAAATTGAACATAATTAAGGGCCATGCAAGGAGTCATTCCAGTTATATTACATTATATTAGTCTGTGTAAGTGTAGGTGATAGAGAGATATTAATAAGAGTTAACAAAATAGTTAACATTGGACACATCTTATTTAAGCCTCACAACAATCTTGTAGAAACATGCACATTTTTGAGATGAAGAAACTGAAGTTCAAAAAAGTTATTATGATTCATTTTTAACTTCAGAACTTTTAGATGTTGGTTGTAAAATTACAAACCCAAGTCTGACTTGACTTCGGAGTTCATTGCTATTTCCATTACATTTTACTAATAATCAGGGTTTGAATGGACTATTTGAAAAGGTGGGAGTTGAGAACAGTAGACACAAAGAGGGTACTAGGCTTTTCCCTTCAGTTGGTGGCCATCACACAAAAACACTGGGATACATGAATTCATGTTTGAGATAAGTTTTTCAGCTCTTTTATTCTGGAATCTTATTGAATGAGTGAATAAATCAGTGATTGATTGAATAAGTGATTGAACAGCAACAAATTTAATACTGTATTTGAGGTACGATGCTATGCTTAAGGGATACAAGAACAACAAAAAACTCCCAACAAGATAGCCCTTGTACTTAAGAAGTTTAAATTTTAAGTGGGGTAGAGGGAGAAGACAACACTTTGTTTTGGAGGAAGAAAAGGCAGTATCTCATTCTATCACTTCTTTATGGCTATAAGGTTTGAGTGTTGGATCTTTCTCCATGTGGCTCTGGTGTATTCCCCTTGTGCTAAATGGTTTCTAGACCATGCTGTATAACTGGTGAGAGAACTTAGTCTCAGATGACAAATGCCTAAGTTTTGAGGGTATAAAATGAATGCCACAAAGACAGTGATAATTCAACAGCATCTTCCATTCCTTCCTTCTTTTTCTAGGTGCCAGAGTTTGGAGGATCATCAGCAATCTAGACTCTCTAACAATAAGATTTCATGTAGGTAGGAAAGACCTAGGGAGGGATGGTCATAGTCCCAATTAAAATACTAAAAGAGCTGTTTTCTAATGATGCCCTTTATTTACTCTGAGAACCTTACTTAGTGGTTATTTCCAATCCTGAAATAGTCCAAATAGCCCATTTTATCAAAGAAATATCATTTCACAGATGAAGCTGCTACATTCTAAGAAAGTGGAATGATTTGTCTAAGTTCACAAATTCCACTACTCATTAGTGATAGATCTGGAACTAGAATTCTTTCTGCTATAACATATTATCTTCCCCAAAACCATGATTAATTAGATAGATTAGTATCTCCTCTACCTCATCTGTATCAAAGGCTTCCATATTTATGTCCATAGAGAAAGTCATGCTTCACAAAGTTTACTGGGTTCTCTTGGTTCAATGGAAGTAGACATGCTCAATGTTAATGCTCTATATTTGCATGTCAGAGTATTGTCTTCAGGGATCTAGTTATTTTCTGTCAGTGCAGTATCTTGGTAGAAGGTCAAAGACTGTGATATCACTGAAGTAAATGTGAGTAATATTATATCAGTGCTTTATCTGAATGGGGGTAGTGTTTGGGGCAGGGCTTGGAGAACATAGAAAATCACTGAACACTAGAATATAAAATGAGGCAGGATTATCTTGAGTGTGGAGAGGTAAAAGAAAGAGCTAGCTGGGCCTGAGACTTTTCATCTACTTATTAATTTTGGGGGCTAGCCTTTTTGGTCTTTAGCCATGTCCGTGGGCAAATTAAAGCTATGCTTAGAGGCATCTGGGTTCATGGATATCTGGTAGCTAATGGGAGGTATTGCTGGGTAGAATCTTAATTTTATAATATTATGATGGTTTGGGAGGGCAGCACCATGTGAGATGGGATCGTTATACAGGGAGAGAGGCAAAGTATACATGATTGATGTGATCAAAACCAAGTATTGCCACATTTGTGGCATGAGAAATGCTTCATTATGAGTGCTTTGAAATCAGTGGCCTAAATACTACCTATGAACATATGCTTACTTGCATGATAATTTATAATAATTTTTATATGTATAGCACTTAATATTTTTCAGCACAAATGTCAATTTTTTTCAAATATGCATTTTCAGATGAATGTCAATTCTCATATTTAAATGCTTTTTGCAATTATTGCTTTCATAGAGGGTTGGGGATTGGGGTAAGTGACATGTTTCTTATGTCCTCCCACTTTCTATCACTCGTTTTAATTATTTATCTATAGATAATCTCCTAGTAAATATTGAATGCTACCTATTGGTTGACTATTTGTCAGTCACTTGCCCTTGACAGTCACTAACAAGTGACCACGGATAAGTAATTAAGCTTTCCTGAGCCAATTTCCCTATCTGTAAAATGGAGATAATAATAGCACAAAGTTATTGTGAAGATTATGTGATAATGTAAATAAAATACTTTGCAGGCATAAAGCAATGAATAAACGTCAGCTGTAATGATAGTAATGAAGTTAATTTTATTTTATGTTGATGCATTGATCTGTGATTTCATTCATATGTTCATTTCTTCTTCTGATTTGATTGACACCTATTCATCCCTTCTTATCCTGTGTGATTTTCCATTTTTTTCTCCAGAAATCCTCTCGGACTGGGCTGTATCATCCTTTTGATATCTTAGGGGTCCATGGATATTAAGCATTGGCTTTTATTTATGTTATATGACTTACTCATTGTTTTTTTCTGTTTGTGTATATCCTCAAAATTATCTTTTGCTTCATTCCTTGCATTGTATTGTAACTTATAAAATAAATACAGAAAGTATAGTTCATGTACTTAGAAAACCATGATAATTATCAATTAATTTAGGGTTTTCCTCACTAGGAGAAATGATCTGCAAAATCAGGACCTTTGTCAGTGAAATTTTCATGATTTCATTTGTTTCTTAAATCTTCTTTATTCTCCCCCCCAAGAACTTGAGCTTTACAGTGATAGCCATTGTGTGTGTGTGTGTGTGTGTGTGTGTGTGTGTGTGTGCGTGTGTATATATATATAATGACTCAAAGGCTCTCTGCTTTACTGATTAATACAAAATTTTCAAACTAAATTAGAATGAAAAGATCACCATCATTTAGAGGTCAACTCTACCCTGACTTCTGGTTCTTTATCCACATGGGATAGGATTTTGTGGAAAGCTAGCCTTCACATTCATGTTGTCCACTCCATGTGAAGGTATGATGCTGTGTTGGAGTTTACTTTGGCTAGTAGCTCTGCTGGGATGTCCCTCCAGCTGGGAAGGTCTTCATGCTGAGCCCCTAAATCCTCTCCTGCTGAGTATTGAACTCAAACAGTGGCCAATATGCTTTAACATGATGGCAGACTGTAATTTCCCCCTCTTTCTGATTATCATCACTTTTTCATTTTGAACTAAATTGTTGCCATTTTTCTTTTAACCATTTGCTAATGTTGAGGGAAAGGAAGGGGTTTAAAATATTATTTTTAAAGCACTTAAAGGGAAGGAGGGGGGCATGGAAAATTATTTTAAAAGGCTTAATCCATTATTTTTTGGCATACTATGTTTTTCACTAAGATGCCAATAACATGAATTTTTAAAAAGATGTCAACACCTGAGATTTCATCAATGTATAGAACTCCTTCTGTGGAAATACCATTTATTGACAATCAGTTGCTGCTTTCTAATTTATAACCCTATTGAGTTCCTTGGGGGCACTGAATTGTTGTTGTTTGCTCTGTATTAACTAGTCTGTGCCAGAGATAGTACTTGAAACTAGATATTCTAGGGACAAGAACAAAATTCTTTTGTTTCAGAAAATAGAATTCAATCTCTTTTTTCCTTGTCACTGGACTGGATTTATGTCCAAATGCTGATCTTTTTTGAAATTTCTTTACTACTTGGAAAAGTCTCCATGACTTTACCCTACCTTACTTCTCTGACCTTTTACTCAACTAGTTTCCCACCCACTCACTTTGTTCCTGTAAATTTGGCCTCCTACTCCCTGGCCTTGCCTAGTGTCCTCTCTCAGCTGGAGGTTATTCTTTTATGTGCCCTGCTTCAAGGATCTGGAATTTCCCTCCCCCTCAGAGTCATTGAGTCACTTCCTTTTTTCATATCTTGGCCTAAGAACAGCCCTGCTTGATGCTGCAAATGAGTGGGAAGAACCCTTCCTTGTATTCCCTTCCATGGCTTTACCTCAATCTGATTCTCAAAAGTATTTTCATTTTTATTGTTTTCCAATTGTACATTTATTGAATTGTTTCTGTATCTCAAAAGGAATCTCTTTTTCCCCCTATAAAACACCCTTTATTTCACCATAGGGAATTTATTTTATACTCCATTGTGTAGCATAGTTTAAATGTAATTATGTACATGTTTCAGAAACATCCTTTTGCTTATATGATAAATGCCAAACTCTTTTGTTTGGTATTTAAAGCCTTTATGTCTGGCAGTAACATGCTTCTCCACGCTTAGGATACATTATTCTCTTTCTTGTACTTTTCAGTTTCACCTAAACTGGAACATTTGTCTCCTGCCTCCATGACATTGCACTGACTGCCATAATCTGTTATAATTCCTAGTTTCCTTCAAAGCTCAAATATAGTATCATCTTCTATTAATAATATTTTTCCTTAGTTTTCAAACTTATTATATGTGAGAATTTCTATATACAAAATTGAAGAGAAAAATATTGTTTATGAATTTCCTGCATCTCCATTACATATAATGTGTATTTCTTTTAAAAAATGTATGAATTCCATGTGTCAATTTAAAAACTTTCTTACTTGTCTTTCTCTCCTTCTTAAAGACCTACTTCTGTTCATTTAAAAGTGCTTTTACAATAATCTTATTTTCATCCTCTTCTTTTTCTTTTTTTTGGAGGAAAGTGTTATTATCATCTCTATTTCCCCCTTTCTTTCCAAATTCTCCCCAATTAAAAAAATTATTTTAATAAATAAGTATAGTTAAGCAAATCAAATCAATATTTCAGGTACATAGAACAATGTGCATCTCAATCTTCACTTTGAGTCCCCCACCTCTTTGTCAGGTGGTAGATATCATGTTTCATCATTAGTTCTCTGGAGTCATAGTTGGTCATTACAAAGACTGGTGATGGCAAAGCCCTCTTTAGTTCTGACCTTACTTTTCTTGATTCCTGCTGCTTACCTCTACTTTCCTAGCTGTGGCAGTGTTCTGGCAGGCATTAAATGTCCCATTAAGAGTTCTACAGTTGAGTGCCCTTAACCAGGCTATCCTTAGTTCTCTCCCTTGAGGCTTCCCTAATTAGGGTTCTAGCTGTTCAATCAGGGAAACTTTTCTTGCCCATGAGGCTTCCTTGATTAAGTGGTCTACCACTAAGTGGTCTTCTGTACATCCTAAGTTTTCCTTGAAGAGAGCTTTAGATGATTTTTGTCCTTCCTTAAGACGCCTTGGATGAAGTCTGCACTCCACCTCCCACCCCTACCCTCTCTCCCAAGGAGCTTGCTTCTTTACAACACTAGTTGGTTGATCTTGATTCTTTGGGATTTCCAATCAGTGTACTAGGTGGTCTTCTGTTCCCTTGGGAACTTTGCTGATCAGGGTTTTCAGTGGTTTTCTGCTTTTTTTTTTTTGATACTTCCTTGGAAGGGCATTCCTCCTTCTTTTCCCCTCTTCCTTAATCAGGGCTCTAGACAGTTTCCATACTTCTTGGCATTTCTTTGAACAGGTATTGTGTTGTGTGTCCCACTCTTGAGGCTTTCTCATCAGGGTTCTACTGTGTAATGCTGCTAAAGGTTTCCTGTTTACTCATGTGCACTCCTGCTGGCTTCCCTGGTGGTACTCCTCTGTGTGTGTATGTGTGTGTGTGTGTGTGTGTGTGTGTGTGTGTGTGTGTGTGTGTGTGT
>NC_058131.1:223970085-223978732 GCF_016433145.1 Gracilinanus agilis | reverse complement strand
GAGAGAGAGAGAGAGAGAGAGAGAGAGAGAGAGAGAGAGATTTGGACCTTTTTGGTCATTGTTCAATCTTTCATCCTTTTTAAATTTTAGGTTTGTTTTTTTATTATTTCTAGAGTGGGAGTAATAATAGTGCCTATCTTCCAGGGTTGTTGTGAGGATCAAATGAAATATTTATAATGTGCTTTTCTCTGTGTCTGGCACACAATAGGTACTTAATAAATGCTTGTTTCTTGTCCTTCCTCCTTCCTTTTAGTGAAGTGTTTTCTGATTCACCCATCTACTAGAGTCCTGTCCTGAAATTACTTTATATTAAGCTTGCATATATTTTGTATTTTCTTATCTATGTAGTTAATCCTTTCCCCATACGTCTTATGAGTATAGGGACAATTTCATTTTTGTTTCTGTATCCCCCTGTGTTCAGCACAATACCTGGCATATTGGATTCTTAATAAATGCTTGTTGATTGATATAATAGATGGGTTTTATCACAATATTTCAATGTCACCTTTTTATGATCAGTACTAATGCCAAAAATAGTAGGGCTTTTGGACAACTACACTGGATTTTTATCACAACCATCATATTAGAGGTAAAAGGGGCCCTAGAGTCCACCTACTTCTACCCCTTTATTTTATATTTGAGAAAACTGAGGACAAAAAAGATTAAGTGACTTGCCCAATTTTACACAGAAGGCTGTCTTTATATATGGGGCTTCTTGTGTATTATTATATAAATTCTCTTAAATTGAATGCAAGATAGAATAACCTTACAAAGAATTCTGTGTTAAAGCAGAAGGTGTTATAAGGAGGTCTTATTATTTGCCTCTAATGTGTCAGTACAAGTGAGAACTCAAAATCACTGAGACAACCCTTAAATTTTTAGGCTTGCTACATACACCTCCAAGGTCCAATTCATGACTGAAGTAGTGGAATCACAGTTGTGATAGCTGCCAATTTTTACTGACAAAAATCATAAGCCTTGAGTGCCAGATGAATCAGAGTTTG
Source organism: Gracilinanus agilis (assembly GCF_016433145.1). Taxonomy (NCBI): domain Eukaryota; kingdom Metazoa; phylum Chordata; class Mammalia; order Didelphimorphia; family Didelphidae; genus Gracilinanus; species Gracilinanus agilis. The sequence goes on along the minus strand of NC_058131.1, from coordinate 223,977,728 downwards.
GAAACATTACTCCAACTCATATATTTAAATGAAGATTTAAACCAGTAGTGATCACAATTTAATTACCAGTATCATGAAAGTGCTGTGGCCCTACTTCNACCAGTAGTGATCACAATTTAATTACCAGTATCATGAAAGTGCTGTGGCCCTACTTCTAGATGGAGGTCAAGTATCAAATGGATCCTATGAATTATATTTTATGAAAGAATATCACTTGCACTCCATTAATTTTAAAGTAACCTAAAATTTTTTAAAAGTTTTTAAATGACTTAAGAGATCTGTTATGGTTTTATAGCTTTAGAGTTATCACTAGAAGGCTGGCTGCCAGGTGGTGACTTTTTTTTGAGACATTAACTCAGTAAAGTTGTAATGAATATCTATATCAATAAGAGGGGCAGTGTCCATCTTGATGAAATTATGAATCTTTTAAAGTGTCGAGCTATGATCTTTTAATATTTTTTTCAAATGAGTCCTGGAGGGCTGTGGCATTAATCCAGTAGTATCTGCATATCATCACCTCTAGGATAGTTGGCAAAGAGATGAGGGCAGGGAGATTATGTATTCTACTTTCATTTCTAGGTCTCATCACCTAATTCTTTAGAGAGTATACTAGTGAAGAAAGGGCACTAAAAGCATGACATTAATGGCCATTTCAATCTCCTCTACCCCTGAGCTGCTTTAGGTATTTTTTTTAAAACTTGTCCCCGGGTTTTGGGTATTTTTGACTCATTCCACATTTTTATGTTTGCTGGATGAGAGGATCTCTAGTCCTGGGTGTATGCATGTTGGGGCATATGTAGAACGAAAGAAGTTGGTACCATTCTGTGTTTCTCTTGTCTTCTTTGTTTTTCTGTTTTTAAAATTCTGCTCAGCTCTTGGAGCTATATCTCAGCCTGAGAGCTTTCCTTTGGACAGAGCTACCTTGCTTGTGGAATGGAGGATAAATGAGTAAAACCTTATCTTAACCCCTTAGCTCTAACTAGCCTTAGCTTGAGCTTCAGCCTATCCCACAAAGACACCTGGTTTTAAAAAGCATCTTGACAACTCACTTGCTGCCATGTATGCTGTGCCTTTGCCCTCTCCCCTCCCATCTGCTTTCTACCACTTGCATAATCAGTTACCATTGGTACCTGTCAGAGTGTGATAATCTAATGTCCTTTGAGTTCTTTGAGAATTATTGGCAACCTGTCATAGATGGCCTAGGCCAGTGTTTTGGTGCAGAGTTGGCACTCCAGGAGCTGCTCTGTTTCCCCTCTTCCTAGTGCCCTGAAGACATTTTTTGCTTGCTTCACCCCTCTTTCCAGTGGCCCAAAGCTAGCACTTTCTCCTTCAGCTCTCTCAGGTAATGTGGGGGCTCACTGACAGTTTGAATTTGCCCTCTGGGCACATGAAATCTGTAAAGGTTCACCAATGATGACCTAGGCTAAAGCTCCCTTCCCTGACTACCATTCTCTGTATGCTTTTATCTATATGTATCAAACCTATTCTTCCTGGATCCCACTTCTGTCTTTCTCTGATATTTTGTCTGCCTGTTTTTCTGTACTGATTACACCTTATTCCTTACCATGTACTCTGTATTCTTGCTAAACTGACCTTTTTACTCTTCATTTGAGCTCCTCCTGCACATCTATCTCACGTTCCTCAAATGATTTCACTTTTCATTTTCATATCTTCAAAGCCTTTAATGCCTTCAAGGCTCACCTTAAGTGCTACTTGCCTGAAGAGGCACTTCTTGATTGCCTTGTTAGTGCCTTCTTCCCATTCCTATCATTGTGTATGCGTTTTTAATAAAGATCATGCATTGTGTTTTTCTATGAATGAATAAGTTTATATTTTCCCAGTATTGTAAAATGTAAGTTTTCTGACAGTAGGTTTATCATTTTTGTCTTCATATTTTTAGTACCTAGAATAAAGTAGATACTTAATATATCTATTTTTAGTGACCTTAGAAGTCATTTAATCTAATCTTCCACTTAATATAGCTATCTATCTAGCTTTTCCATAATATTCTTTTGGCCTTTGCCTCTCAGCTTTGTAATATTTGTAGTGATGATGAATCTCACTGCTTCTTAAGGGTACCTTTTTGACTGTTAGCTCTATTAGAAAGTTCTCCTTTTACTCATTGAAAACTCCTCTCTTGGAAACTTCTGCCCATTTGGTTCCAAGTTCTGCCACCTGATGCAACCCTAAACAAGGTGACATTCTATTCAATAGGAAAACTCTTCAGATAGTTGAAGATCAGCTATTATGTTATTCCCCAACCTCTTTTATCTTCTCAGAACTTAACATCTCCATTCCTTTCAACTATTCTCATCCTTCATCTTGTGTTTTAGAAACTGTACCATCCTAATTTTCCATCTTTGAATACAACTGACTTGTCAAGTTTTCTTGGAAAAGGTGGCATTCAGAACTAAACCCAGCACTTCAGAAATAGATGGTTCAATTAGGACTACAACTTAATGTGTTCTAAGCTTCTATAAATGCAACCTAATGTATTAGTTTTTTTAAATAGCTTTTTTCTAGAGTTGGCTCTCTAAAAAATAATGAAAATGCTTCAATAGAGTACTTTATCAGGATTATAATTTCATATGATATAATGATGAATGAGCAATGATTTTCACTAGAAAAAGAGGCAGTTATTTATGCTCCAACCTATGATTTTAAGGTTATTATTATACATTATTCCTCTTTGTGCTTGCTATGGTCTACTTATTATTCTTTACATATGGCATTCTACTACCCATCCCAGTAACTTTATGGAGAGAGAGAGAGAGAGAGAGAGAGAGAGAGAGCGAGAGAGAGAGAGAGAGAGAGAGAGAATGTAATTAAGTGCATATCTTGTCTCTCCCAGTGGAATATAAGCTTCTTTAAAATGAGGACTATTTCTTAATTTTTGTCTTTGCGTTCCTAGTGCCTAGCATAGTTCCTGACTTTTTTTCTTATACAGATTGGCATAGGGAACTTTTTGTGAGGATCCCTTTTCTATCAAAGTAAATCAGCAGCTGATTTGCAATTTATCATATCAGAGGTAACTGTGCTACTGAGAGCTTAACTCACTTAACTGGTGTGAGTCAGAAATGAGACTTAAACCTAGATCTTCCTGACACTGAAGCACACTCTCTATGCACTGAGTCATGCTTCTGCTCAGAGCAGACAGTTAATAAATGTTGGTTGATTCATTCATTCATTCACATAGGGGAAAAATCCATTTCTGTTTTAATTTGTATGAAACAATTCAATCTGTATATAAAATGTAGTTAAAATAAAATGAAGGTTTATTCTTGTGATGGCAATGAAAATTATGATAATAATTTTGAAGAATGGCATTTCAAACAGCATTTTTATTTCATTTAGCCAAATTGCTCCTCATATAGCCTCACTGAGGTTAGAATTCTAGTAGCACAGTGGGCAGCTGGGTAGCTCAGTGGATTGAGCATCAGGCCTAGAGACGGGAGGTCCTAGGTTCAAATCCAGCCTCAGACACTTCCCAGCTGTGTGACCCTGGGCAAGTCACTTGACCCACATTGCCCACCTTTACCACTCTTCCACAAAGGAGCCAATACACAGAAGTTAAGGGTTTAAAAAAAAAAGAATTCTAGTAGCATATAATAGCTAGAAGAATAGATCTTTGTGTATATATGTAGAATGGGGATCTTAGACTCCTGAGTCATCACTCTCAAGTCTTGCCCCTTCTCCTTTCTGACTGACTCTCATTTTCAAGATTATGGACTAAGGAATTTTTTTATCTTGAGTTAACTAAAATGGCAGAGTAGCTAGGTGGCACAGTAGATAGAGTGCTGATCCTGAAGTCAGGAAAACATCTTCCTGAGTCCAAATCAGGTCTTAGGTGCATACTAACTGTATGATCCTGAGCAAGTCACTTAACCCTGTTTGCCTCATTTCCTCATCTATAAAATGAGCTGGAGAAGGAAATGGCAAACCAATCTAGTATCTTTACCAAGAAAACCCCAAATGAGGTCAGGAAGAATTGGACACAACTGAACACCACCACCACCAAAACTAAAAGGGCATGTGTGAATTTCTCCCCTCCTCCTTCCTTTAAAACCATGATTTCATTCATTCATTCATTTTCAATCCATTCTTATGCCATACAGGTCTAGTTTAATCAAAATCCCACAGTATTGTGATAGCATCTACTTTGCCCCTTAACGGATTTGGATATAGCCTGTGCTGTTTTTGGCTATGACCCCATAAAAATAAAACAGTGGAATGAAGGAGCCTAATTGTGCAATGAAACCTTGCATGTTGACTTTTTTTGCGATTCAAGAACTCCAAGGGACTTATTTTTACCCCACTGTAGAGAAAATTTGAAGAAACCAAGGCGAAAAGTGGAATTTAAATCTTGAGCATAGACAAACAGAAGGTCTTGATTGCTTTAGTTTTACTTAAGCCATGCCTAAAAGGCACTGTAAATGAATGATCTGCATATGTATAGATGCTGACTGTAAGTGTAGAATATTGTTTCTAAATTTAACTGATTAAAAAAGGAAGGTAGATTATAAACACAATTTGACTTACAAAACAGAACATATTGGAAATGGATTATCCTGATACTAGTTCATTCATATTGTGCATTATTTATATTTTTAACAGCTTTTCTTACCTCCCAAACAATAGACCTTACTTTTCTGGCTATGAAATTGTCTGGTCTTTGATTGATTTAGTTGAATTTTCCCCCACACCTGTTTATATTATGTGATATGTGTTAGATTTGTCCACATAACTGGCATGTAGGATCAGGTCATTACTGATCAGCCCTGCCCCAAGGCCACATGTTCCTCTGTCCTAACAAAATTGTGGACTTCATAGAAGGTAGGTCTTTCTGAGTCATGTTTAGGCATTAAAAATACCACAAAGACTACTAAAATAGTTGAAAAAAAAAGACACCTAAAATTCTTTGTTAAACTTATATGTTTTAAAAGAGAGGGTATTCTGGGAACTTCAAAAGTTTTGTTATATGCTCTGAATAGGGACAGATTTTTCTGAGTCATTGGCTTAAAAATATCAGTGAAAGGAATACTTACTTGGAAATATTTATTTTTAATGACACATAAGTCTGTTTTGGCTTTTGTTTAAAAGATGCTTAAATAAGCAAACAAAAACTTTTCCCTTCTCTATGGATAACAAGGAAACTGTTTTATTATGTGATTGTGAAATGCTGCAGTATTCTAGAGTTCAATGTTTTTTACACTAACAATAACTTTCTTTTTTCACACTTAATCATTGCAGTGTGGTAAAGCACTCCCTGGACTTTCAAAGCAAGAAGATTGCTGTGGCACCGTGGGCACTTCATGGGGCTTTCACAAATGCCAGAAATGTCCCAAGAAGCCAGGTACTTTTTTCTAGTTTATTTTTATTTTTTACAAATCTCTTAACGTACTTGTTTAACTTGAGCACATAGAACAGTATCTTATATACAGGAGGCATTTAATGTTTATTGTATACTTAAAATTGAAAGTGTCACATGAAATTTTAACATTTGATTCCAAAAGGAGATGATGGAGACCCTCATTCCTAGAAACCTTTTAGTACTGAGAGAGTTTCAGTTATTATCCTCTTGTTATTGAATTGGCATTAGATAGTTCTGGTTTTTTACAAACTAAGCTTATAATATTGAATCATTTTTTCTGTTTCCCTCTGGCTTACATGAAAAAAGTCTCTACAGAGCTTCTGAACTAAAGTCATGTACCTTATAAGAAGAGGTATTAAATAACATTTAAACATTATAAATGAATGCTCAGTTTTCTAAGTTTCTGTTTGGTTAATTGGGTTGTTGTCCCTTAGCTTGATGAAGGAAGCTATGGGAGTCAGATTTCTATTCAAGTCCTTACCTGCTATCTCTCCTTTTCTGATTCTGTTGATTTTTCAGATGATTTCTACAGCCCGAAAAAATAACAAGGCTGAAAAATACTAAATATGTTGCAAAAAACAAAAAACAAAACAAAACAAAACATGGTTGCTTGTTGCCTGGAAGAACCTATATGTAACCATGTCAGGTTCTTTCTTTTCCTTTCAAAACCTGAGGCACACTAACTTTATTCTTTCCTAACCTTTAAAGACTTGAAAATAATTAGGGGCCTTATCATAATATTATAAACTATCACTCAAATACTCTAAGATATATGTTACCAGACTTTACTGCTCTGAGTGCAGTAGATTAGAATAGTCTGATCATTTTCTCTTGGAGTGATGATCATCTCCACATTTCTAATCTAAAATCTCATGAGTTGTAGGCAGACCCTTCTTGTTTTGTCTGAGGTCTGAGGAAAAGCCTAACTAAATTTGGAAAGGGACTGCACTAAACTAACTGCAGGGATATACTTTTTTGGCCAAAGAAACATTGGAAGACCATCTACTGAGTCATGTGTGTGTACGCACACGTGCATGAGAGTTTGTGTGTGTGTGTGTGTGTGTGTGTGTGTGTGTGTGTGTGTGTGTGTGAGAGAGAGAGAGAGAGAGAGAGAGAAATGTATAATCTATGAAGTTATAGATATTGTCCACACCAAAACAAATCACATATCCTTGAAGTATTTAAGTTAGCATAGGGGAAGAAATGCAGCTCAACTGTAGAGGCAAGAAAGCAGTAGTTAATCTTAATGGCTGTGAGGAATGCACCAGTCTCTTCCACACACTGCATTTGCCTATAGCCAGCACACAGTAGCAGGGAGGCACAAGAATAGTTTTTCTGCTAGGGACAGAATGTTCTAGTCAATACAGGATAGAACTGTTCTACAGAGAGAGAGTATAGGCTTTAGGTGACCCTAGATTTCTTTCCTTTTGTTCCTGATAGTTTGTCTTGATGACATCATCTACATAAAAACATAAAATTATATTTTTATAGGAATTATCCTGGGGAGTGTTGTGTGTTCAGCTCTCTAAGAGTTTCCTTCGGGTTTTGATCACAGAAATACCAAAGGGATTTCTTAGTCAGGAGGTCAGCAAAAGTTGTATCTTTTACAGTACTTTCCAGTGTGGTCTCTTTTCTCTTGGGGGCCCAGAGGTCACAGGGCACTGACATCTTTCTTATTATTTCCAATTAATAGTGGTTTAACCTTAAGCTCTGTTTATCACATATAGTATGTTTTTATGTATTAAATGCTCAAATGTGATTTATTCTTTACTGCCAGCCTATCCATTTCTCTCTATCATTTTCTCTTTATACCTGAAAAGATTTTTTTTCATACTATTACTCTCATTACACTCTTCTATTAGTGAGCAGGGCTACATTTTTCTTGGCTCCTTGGGGAAGGGAAACCTATTTCCTTATTACATTTCTATATTTATTCTAATGTTCTTTAATCTGTTTGCAAAATATTTCTTGTTGCAACTCATTGCCCATTTGGCAGAATCATAGATTTAGATCTGGAAGGGACTTTAAGAAATCATCTAGTCCCACTGTGTTTAGGGCAAAATTAATTCCCAGAGAAGTGAACTGCTTTGCACAAGGTGAATGAATAGCAGTGCCAGGACTCAAACCTAGGCTCTGTTATTCTTCCAAATTATGTTGCTTGATAATCCCCCATTTTCCTTCCCTCCCTTCCTTCCTCCCTCCCTCTTTTCCTTCCTTTTTTCCTTCCTTCCTCCCTCCCTCCCTTCTTTCCTTCCTTCTTTTATTCCTTCAT
>NC_058131.1:223776117-223967178 GCF_016433145.1 Gracilinanus agilis | reverse complement strand
CCCTCCCTTCCTTCCTTCCTTCCTTCCTTCCTTCCTTCCTTCCTTCCTTCCTTCCTTCCTTCCTTCCCTCCATTCCTTCCTTCCTCCCTTTATTTCTTCCTTTCTCTCATCTCTTTTCCTTTTCATGTCTCTTTTTTCTCCTCCCCTTTAATATTTTCATTTTCCATCCAAATCTGCATTTTGTTCTAAATTGAGCCATTTTGATACTTCACTTTGCTTTCTTGTCCTTCTTGTACATACAGTTAAAATCTGAACTTAAATCCTTGGAATTTTTTCTTTTTATAGATTCTTTGTTTCCTTTGAACTCTTATATTTCTTAGACTTGTTGAAATCTTTCTTGAAATTCGTTTGTTTTATTTTGATCATTTTGAAGGGATCTTTTTAAGGGAGGAGCATGATTTTATGGTTATATTTAGTAAGGTTCATATTTAGTTTTGAGTCCTTGACTAATTCTCAGAACTAAATTTAGAATCAAAGGATCCCCTCCCCCCCTTGGATCATTTTTGAACAAAGCCGGTGGTGCAGTAGATGGAGATCTTAGTCTGGAGTCAGGAGGACCTGATTTCATGCACTTACTAGCTTTATGTCCTGGGGTAAGACACTTGCTTGCTTCAGTTTTCTTATCTATAAAATGGGGATAATAGCACTTACCATCTAGGTTTTCTGTGAGGATAAAATGATATATTGTAAAGCCCTTTGCAAACCTTAAATTACTATATAACTGTGAGTTGTTACTGTTCTTCTTATTATTATTTTTGTTTATTTATGTTAAGAAATGGCCCTGTGCTCTTTAAGGTCTTGTTTGACAATATAGTCTATTGGGTGGTTTTTACCTCAAATAGCTAAGTAGTTAAGATTCCCTATCTTTACTTGCCAAAACCACTCTGCCAAGCAAACCAAAGCAGGGCCCACATTTAAACATTTCTTTTTTCCTGTTTTCTTTGAGAGGTTAATAAAAAACTCCTCCTTTTATATGTCTCACTTTTCCCTTTTTTTACTTTCCCATTTGCTCAGACGCTTTCTTTGGTTTCCTAAATCTTATGAGAAAGTATTATACATCGCAGATGAAAATGCACAGTAATTGTGACTCTTGTTTACATGCTTGCATGCATTTTACATGTCAGTGTGTCCAGGAATAGATGGAAACTAATTATGATCCTTTGTATAAATGAAAGAGAAAGGTATATGTGTGTGTGTGTGTGTGTGTGTGTGTGTGTGCACGCACATCCACAGGGATTTCAAACTTTTGTGTCATGCACCCTTTTGGCATTCTGGTGTAATCTATGGAGTGTTTCTCAGAATAGTTTTTCCAAGTATATAAAATGAAATACATAGAATTATACAGGATGCCAATTATATTGAAAAAAACTTATAAAAATATTTAAAATACATTCATGGACATACTTAGAACTCCTTTTTAGTGGTTTTAATTCTACCCTGAGCCTGTGTTTTTAAGAGTACCTTTTCTACTCTCTTCTCTCTAATTCTATTTCCCCCTCCAATTCTCTTTTCTTTTTTGTCCTTCTTCTCTTTCAAATTTGAAAATGCAAAATTTTGATGGAGGTTATGTCTGACCTACCCGAGAATTCTTCTAGCTTTTTCTCTGACTTTACTATCAGCAAATTCTAGCCTTTTGTTATAAATTTCTGGAATATGTGGTTTCATAGCATCTTACAGTTGAGTAGTCTTAGAGATTATATTATTTTAATCCAACCACCTTTTTTGTAGATGGGAAAAAGTTTTCTATGGAGAAGCAAATGACTTGCACATTTTATTCAGATAGTTTCCCTACTTTGCTTACTCCTGAATCTTAAGGATAATGAGACCTTTCCATCTGACTTGCAGCCATCAACTTCCATGTCCTTCCTTTGAATGGGAGCTCCTTGAGAGAGAACTAGTTCCTCCTCCCTTTTCTTTTCTTTTTCTTTTTCTTTTTCTCTTTCTTTTTCTTTTTCTTTTTCTTTTCCTTTTTTTTTTTTTTTTTTTTTTTTTTTTGGTATCCTGAAAGCTTAGTACAGTGATTAGCACACTGTTGTTGATTCCTTTCCAATTCTTCTTGAACCCATTTGGGTTTTTTTTATGAAGACACTGGAGAATTTCAATATTTCCATGTCCAGTTCATATTACAGAGGAGGAAACCGATGCAAATAGGGTTAAGTGATTTGCCCAGGTTCACACAATTGAGGCCAGATTTGAACTCATGAACATGAGTCTTTCTGACTCTAGGAACTGTGCTGTTATGCACTGTGGCACCTAGCTGCCCCATGTATATAGTAAGCACTTAAATGTTTCATTCATTCAATGCCAAAATTATTACTATTATCCCTTGACCCCTAGTTATAGTTCATCCCTGATTCATAATAACTTGTTGGTAGTAACAGACCAATTTCATATAGTTTGGATAATATCTCTGAGTTATAATTTCTATGTTGGATTTGAACAGATAGGGAAAGTGCAAAACTGCTAAGAAACTAAGGATTTTTTAGCTCAGAGGAAAAAAGGTTCAGAGATACACTGGACAACTGCCTTCAAGTATTTCAGGGAAAAGATGGATTAGATTGGGTCTGCTTGGCTCCAGAAGACATAAACAGGGGTAATGGATGGAAATTTCCAAAGAGGCAAATTTTAGCTTCATGTCAGGAGAAAAAAACACAAAATATTTGTTTAAAATTGGAGTCAGAAGGGGCTGCTTTAGGAAGATGTAGGTTTCCCCTAAATAGGAGCTTTTCAAACAAAGGCTAGATTAGTGCCAAAGAGGGATTCTCTTTCAGGTACGGTTTGGACTAGATGTTTGATAAAAATCCCTTACATCTCTAGGATTCTTCTGTCCCTTTTTAGTAAATGAATTCAAATATTGGTTTCACATAAAAGTATTCAGTTGACCTATCCTGAGAACTGACAGTATGGATTAAGAATGTAGTGTGATCTTATTAACAACTTGACATTTACTGTACTATGTATATTTTGGGTGATTCATTCCCAAGAAACACATTCAGGGTCACATTCTTCTTGTGTCATTTTGAAAACTTTCTTGGTTTGGTATTACTCTTTAAATCATATGCATTTTGAAAGAGAGCAGACTTACTTTGGCTCAATTCTCCATGGTTCAGTGCTTCATGATTTTCTCATGAGGCAGTGTGGTTAGAGAAAGGAGCCCTAGTCAAGAGTGAAGAGGCTATAGTTCTGGACCCAGCTCTTCCACTCATTATTTAACTGGACTAGTCATTTCTTCTATCTGTGACTCATTCTCTTCAATTGTAAAATTAGGTAGCTGGAATGAATGACCTCTTCTAAACTATCAACCTGTTGAGTTTCTTTAGGTAATTCTTGAAAATTGTGTTTGGGTACATTGAGAAGGATCCCATACTATCTATCTACATTTCCTTTTTATTTTGAGAAAGTTTAACTTGGTTATTACTCTTTAAAATACTTGAGTTGTTTGGAGGGAGGCCATTTTACTAGATGGAAAACTGAAAAATCATGGAAGATACATTAGGAATAGGAAAATCTGCAGTGAATGCATATATTATAAGTAGAAGACAAAAGTCCTTTCTTGCTTGTATTACTGAGAATTTCTAAAGCCATAACCAACTAAGACTCAAACAGTCAACATTTATTAAGTGTATAATATATGTAGGATGCAGCACAGATTCAAATATGAAAAAAGGTACCTTCCCTCAAGGAGTTTACATTCTAATGAAAGACAGGGCTGACAGAACTCTGTTGATGCTAGTAATTCTGCACCACCTACCAATGTCCATTTTTGCTTCTTCTTCTCCCAGTTTCATCTGCCACATTCAAGAAGAGCAAGGAGTGGGAAAGAAGAACCTTAAGAGAAAAAAGATTGTTGTTCAGTCATTTCCAACTCCTTGTGATCCCTTTTAGAAATTTCCTTGACAGAGATACTGTAGTGGTGAGCTGTTTCCTTCTTTAGCTTATTTTACAGATGAGGAAACTGAGACAAACTGGATTAAGTGAGTTGCCCAGAATAACACAGCTAGTAAGTGTCCAAGGCTAGATTTGAACTCAGGAAAATGAATCTTATTGACTCCAAATCTTTATTCTATTCTCAGCAATCAACTAGCTACCCCTAGAAAGAAAGGTAGTATGGGTTTATGCCATCAAGTGGTTTATATATGCTCTATGGGTGAAGAGAAAAAAAAATTCTTCACCTTCTCTGCTAGAGCCACCCTTCCCCCAACTCCAGGCTCTATTGATGCTGTTTCCTTAAATGATAGGGCCTTTTTATTTTTTGCTTTTTTTTTTATCATCAGTCCCTAGATGAGTGCCCAGAACATAGAAAATACTTAATAAATGCCTATTGATTGACTATTCTAAATTATGTCACTTCTCTTCTAATTTCTGTTCTGTTGTTGTCCAATTCATTATAGACATGTAAATAGCAATGTATCTCCTTCATTAAATGGAATAGATGTATATTTAAACAATCGAGAGAATGCTTGATCTGGAGTCAGAGGCTCTGGGTTTGAATCTTGGCTATGTCATTTTTTGGTTCTGAGAAACTGGTCACACCACTTTACTTCCCTCGACCTAAAACAAACAGGTCTTTTAATCAATGATCTAATTGATGATCTGATGATACTATGAAAGTCCAGGCATTGCTTGATTTATAAAATTAAAATTTGGTTAGTTAATGCTGAAGGAATGGAATGTTCTATGTAACTGATTTTTCATCTTAACTGTGATTTTGCTTCAGTTTCCTGTCATATCATGTTTTTGATATTTTATCACTTTTTTTAACCACTGCCCTTCTGCCTTTCTTCCCACTAGATACTGCCCATTTCCCTCTTTTAGTTTTCTCACCTCTTGGGCCTGTATTTCTGAGTTTGTGGACTCATGAGCCCACCAGGTACAGTTACCATTTTAACTAGTTATCCCTTCCACAAAGAGGGATTAGGGTTAGGTCCCTTCATGACCTGGAAAGTGTGCATATAATTTTTTTGCCCTCCCTTCTTACCAGAGAAGTCTGATAAAAAATATTATGAGTGAATACCAAAGTCACTCTGATAAGCAGACAGGAGCGGACAGGGGCACTGCTCTGAGTGGTCAACCCAAAGCAATGTCCAAAAGTATACAAGTGAACTCAGAATTTATAGGAAATTAATACAATGCTTCTCTTTAACTCAACCTGTGTGTGTTACAAAGTCTGTGTATGTTATAGTTTTCTTCATCTTGTCCTAACCTCTTTAAGTTTCCCAGTATTCTTGAACTCATGGGAGCATTCCTCAAGTTTGCAATTTCTAAGTTGAGTGAGAGTTTAGACATGGCCAAGGTCTTTCATTCTGAAACATTTGGGATAGGGAGTTAAGATAATAACTTTAGGTTTAGGACTTTCCTCTTGAGAATTTTCCATCACCATCCAGTTTCTAATCTCTTTTAACCTTTTGAATATTGACTGTCAGAGCTGTTTGGAATACATAATAAGAAAAAGGGGGAAAAGGAGCAAACTGGGAGAGTTGGGGCCAAATTAGAAAAGAGTATATAAAGCTGCTCGGGGAAGGAGATTTTTTTACTCTTAAAAGGAAAGATAGATATCTCTCTTCTGAGAGGCACTTAACTTTTGCTAATTTTCTAAAGGAAGTTGTCAATCTAAGGTTACTAATACTAACTATGATATGCTGGAGAATAATACATCATTTCAACCCACACAAGTGTTTATAGTACCTAATTGTAAATTTTGGATTAAGTATGCACTTGCGAGTTTCTAAACTTTTGGGGGATCATTTGCTGGACTTTGCATGTTTTCTGCAACTTTTACAAAACTACCCAAAATTTTATTTCTCATTCCAAACCTGATACATTGAAACTGCAATGGAAGGGATAACTGTCAGTAGATTTCTCTTGTGACTTCTATGTTTGAAAACAGATTCTATTTGCTGGAGGATTCTATTTCTCTATATTCTGGACTGCTGAGATGTGTATGAAAATCTGGATTTTAAAATTGTAAATAAGTTTGGGGGAGGGGAGGAATTATTCAAATACTAGAAAGCTTTTTTTTCTTGACAAAATAATTAATCATAGGATGCCTTTAAAGCATCCAAGTTCACAACTAATGTTAAGATATGGGGATAAATATAAAATTAATTAAACTTTTTAGGAATATATCTATTGTGCAAAGTGAAAAAAGGGGGGAGGAAGATTTTGCAAACATTTAAGCATTGTCTCAAATTTTGAGTGCAATTAGGTTCGAATTAATATGCTAGATATTCTTGAAAAATAATACTTTTTTGTCCTTGTACTTTTTTTTGAGCCAGTGATTTCATAGGTTTAGGGAGTTCTGGGAGATTGGACTTCTCTCTCCCACCAGTTTCCTGGGTCACTGGGAGGTTCATGCCCAGAACTGCCAGACTACAGTGGTGGCTACTGCCCCACTGCCTCTTGGGTACATTCTAGACCACTGCTGTTGAGTACAGTTTATACTTTAATAGACTAGCTGGTCCCTTTAAATATGTCCCATTCTTTAATATGATCATTTGGCATTGTGAGCACATTTCAAGTGTGGAGGGGGAAGCAACAGGGCCTTGGAATCTGGCCCAGGCTCAGCACTCCTATAGCTTACCCAGGCCTCTTCAAGGCAAAGACTCTCTGAGTTTTGGTTTCCTTGTGGGTAAAAGAGAGATAATAGCTGTATGTTTACTTGATCAAGGGTTACAGTTGAGGATCATATGAGGTAAAGTATACAAAGCATTTTCTAAATCTTAAAGCACTAATTAAATGTGAGTTTTTAATGAATAGGATGCCCAATGACTAATTTAAAAACAATTACAAAGTATTGTCAAGTATTCACTGATTTTTTTTCCACTTCTTTTAGCTTACCACGGATATAGCCAAATGATGGAATGCCCTCAAGGTTATAAGAGAGTTAATGCCACCTTTTGCCAAGGTAAGATTTGATGCAAATGAGGATCTGGGGAATTAAAAGGAAACTGGTGTATTGTGTATTGGAACCCAGAAATCCAATCTACATCATCATCATAGACAATGTATTTAAAATGATTTCTCTTAGTTACCCCCTCCTCTCCTCCCTCCTTCCCTTTCCTTCCTTCTCTTCTTTCCTTCCCTGCTTTCTCAACTGCCTCCTCCTCCCTGACATCTCCCTCTTCCTTCTTCTCCCTTTCCCCCTTTCTTCCCCTCCTCTATTTTCTTCCTTTCTTCTCCCTTATCTCCTCACCCTTAGTCTTCTTTTTCTCCCCTCCATCCTTTTCTTCTCTCTTCCTCCTTTCTTTCTTCTCCCTTTTCCTGTTTTTTTCTCGCCATCTTTCTTTCTCCTCCACTTTTTTCTTTTTTCTCCCCTNCCACTTTTTTCTTTTTTTCTCCCCTCTTTCCTTAAACCTAATCCTAAATTCCCCCACTTTTCCTAATTCTAAATTCCTCTCACCTTAAGCCTAATCTCTAACCCTAACCCTACATTCCCCCTCCTCCTTTTTCTTTCCTTTCCTTCTACTTTCTTCTCCATTCACCTCCCTTTCCTTTCTCTTTTCTCCATACTTCTCTCTTCCTTTCTTGTCCTCTTTTTCCTCTTTCTCTCCTTTCTCATTCTCCCCATCTCCTCCCTTCCCTCTCCCCTCTCCTTTTCCTCATCCCTTTGTCATCTCTTCCCATCCATCCATTTCCCCCATCTTCTCCCTTTTCTTTGCTCCTTTCTGATTCCTTTCCTTCTATTTTTTTCTTTTCCTTTTTCCAGTACCATTTAACTAGGAACATCTGCAATAGCAGTGCCAGAATTACTTATGTTGCCCACTGAACTAGATTCTACATTCTGGATATAGATACCAGGAGAGATATTTGGTTGTATCAGAGAGCATACCAAACCCACTGCCTAGGTATATTGTGTAGTGGTGTAGTGAGGTCTTTGGACTCAGACAGAGTTAAGACCTAAGTTTTGAACCTGAAGTAACTTAGACCTTTCTGGACCCTGCTTTCCTCCCCTGAATAATGAAATTGCTAGACTTGATGATCTCCAAGGATCCTTCCAACCTCATATCTAGGATTTTGTGTTTATAAAAGTTTTTTAGAAATTAATTTAAGACAATCTCTGCAAAGAGTGGTCATAGAAAATGACCAGAAGATCATAGAAATAATCTCATCTGGCACACCTTTGCTCTTTTTGTCAGGTAGAAAGGTAAGGACATAACACTAATTTAATGTATGAGTTCAGTTCCATAACATATTGTATAACATTAGAAAATAGAAAGAATATTACCTCATCAAATAATGTAAGACAGTGGAGGGGAAAGTGAACTTGTAAAAACTTGATGTGGAACCCAACTAAGCCTAATCATCTAAACAACATATATACATGAAACTGAAAGACAGGAAATAGTTTTCCATTTAGCAGTTAAGCCTGAGTTAGGACTTAGGTTTTGAGTCCAAAGATCTTGCTATACCATCATTTAGTATGCCTAGACAGTGGTTCTAATATAATAATGATTTGACCACATTTCTTCAGGTGAATGGCAAATGCATTTACTAACATTTCCAAAGAAAACATTAGGTTTTCAGACATGATTTTCTTTTTCTTTTTTTTGGTTTTAATGATGACTTATTTTAACATTACATTATTTTTTAATATACTGTCCCCATTCTTACCTTGTAAAAAATACCCCCAAAAGAAAAAAAAAGTCAGCAAAACAGCATTTGGTACTATGTACAGTATCTCACAGTCATAGTGTTTCACTTCTCCAGTGAAAGCAAATACATTTTTAGTTGTACTTTGTGCCTAGTATTAGAATTACACAATATTTATTTTTCTGTTTTTATTCTGTTTACTTTATTTTAAATATCATATATTGTTTTCTGGTTCTCTTCACTTCCTAATATTCATGTTATCCTATTTTGTGGAGTTATTTATATTTTTAATTCATATAATACTCATTTTTGTTCTTATACCACAGTTTGTTTAGCCAATTCTCAACTGATGGGCAACCATTTTTTTCTAAGGACATTTTGATATACACATGATTCTTTTTACCCCTTTGATGTTTGAGCAACTAGGAGGTGCCATGTATAGAGCACTGGTGCTGGAGTCAGAAAAACTTCTCTTCCTGAGTTCATATCTAGCCCAAGACACTTACTGAAAAATGACTGAAAAAATGACAAATGAAAAAGATGTACATTTTTACCATATCTCTGGGTGAAAAGATATGGATATTTTAGTTATTTTTTGAAGGTGATTTTCTCTAATAGTGTCTTCCATGTATATGTTGATATCATTCAAAATGGAACCATAGCTATCACTTTGCTTAGTGATTCCTTGCTTATAAGTATCCAATTATGTCTAAAAAAGGGAAGCATCCTGACCAAAGGTGAGCAAAGGTCAAAGGGAATGTCCTTCTCAGAAATCAAGAAGTGGAATTCTCCATGTAGAAGATCTCCTTCCCCAGATACTCCTGTTTTTGAAAGATGTTGTAGTGGTACAGCTGTAATATCCTTCAAGTTCAGCTCCAAGAACTCAGAAGAAATCAATATACCCAGGGGAGAAAAAATCCAAGTAGTTGTGGTGGTACATCAGTATAATCCTCATTTTTGGGGAAGATTGAGGCTAGTGGATAAGTTGAGTTTTGAGCTGTATTAGAGCTAAAACCAATCTGGTGTTCTCTCTAATATGGTGAACCACCAGGAGCAGAGGGCCACCAGGCTGCCTGAAGAGAAATGAACAGGGCTCAATGGAAAACTGGAGCAGATTAAAGCTTCTATGTCAGTCATTATTGGTATTGGACTGGTGAGTAGACACGATACTTCTTGCCTGGGTGAGAGAGGGAGAAACCCAGTCTTAAAAAAAGAAGGGAAAAAATCCCTTAGAATGAGAATAATATGTGAATGGTTTGTAATATGCACCAGTTCAATCGTGTCTGACTCTTTATGACCTCATTTGGGGTTTTCCTGGCAAAGATCCTAGAGTGGTTTGCCATTTCCTTCTCCAGCTCATTTTACAGATTAGGAAATTAAGGCAACCAGGGTTAAATTTGTTGTTCAGGGTCATACAACTAGTAGGTATCTGAGTCTAGTTTTGAGCTTAGAAAGATCAGTCCTCCTCATTCTAGATCTGGAACTCTAGGTAGTACTCTGTTGTGCTGAGGAGCTAAAGGAGATCATAGATCTATTAAGAAAAAAGTTGCTGTAAATGCCTTTGTCTAAGTTACTCTGAATAGAATTTTACACACTTAGAGCTAGAAGGGACTTGAAAGGTCTTCTTGCCTGGCCTTCCCATTCTCATTTTGTAGATGTAAAACCTAAGGTTCAAAAAAGTTAATGACTTACCATTCCAACTTCTGCCACTGAAACTATTACCCACGGTAAAGCCCTGTTTAAGTGTTGGCAATTATCATTATGATTTTTATTATCACTACAAGATTAGGGAATGATGTATATTTGAATGACTCTTATGGTCCTAGTGTTAGTAGAAGCATCCCTTTAAAAATCTTATTACTCAAAACTTGGTTTTAGGGTTTAGGCAGTCCTGCCTGTGAGAATATACATGGCTATGCAAAAAGCAGATAGACCTATGTTTGTATAACTGAGAAAGAGGGTCATAGAGGGTTCAGGGTGACTACCCTATGTTAGGAATAACCAGCTGCCACAAATAGAACCTCAGCCATCCTAAATATAGACTCCTGATAAATCTGTGGTTGGCTAGTGCATGCATGTTCAGCTAATATTATTTTGCAGTACAGATGACTTCATAGTTCCCAATTCTTATGATGAACTCTAGGTTGCCCCATTCAGTTTGGACTAGTTATTGGAGTAGTTATTCTGATTCTGAAAGGGGATGGCTAGCTCTTTACAATTCACTAAAGTATGGTAATCATGAATAGTTTAATATAATGAATTCTAACAGTTAGTAAACAGAGAGATGTTAAGAGTCACAGACAGTGTATGGTAATTATCTCAGAATCATAGTTTTTTCTGATTTCTTATAACTGCAAATGATACTGAAATTTTACATACATGCTTTTATGTGTATTACATATAGGAAGAAAGGTCCAATTGTTTTCTATTTTTACTTTGATATATATGACACTGTACCTCATCAAATGTCAACTTTAGCTTATCCGCAATAAGAGAAGCAGCTATTTGGTAGAGAAAAGATGAAATAATGGATAATCTAGAAATGATTTTTTGACTTTTAAACTTCTCATAGAACCTGGCCTACCCTCCAGTTAGATGGGAGAGGAGCCTGCGGGTACTGAGGAGGTGAGGAGCATCAAAGTTAAAGCAATCTCCATGATGGTGTTTAAGCTGATGAATTTATCCTAGGGTAGTAATGGCAAATCTTTTAGAGACTGAGTCCCCAAATTGTAAACTGCATGGAGAAGCGGAGGGGAGCAGCCATGTCTCTCTGGCTTTCTAGCAATGAACTCTGGTGAACTCTGTGCTGGGGTGATGGCAGGCATGCCTACAGAGCAGACACTAAGTCCTCCTCTGGCACGTGTGCCACATGTTCACCAACACAGTCCTAGGGGAAGCTGATGTTTTGTAGAGTTGAAACCAAGCAGAGAAGCTGGTGGGAGATGTTAAGTTACTGGTGTTATATATAATATGGAATATTGAAATCCCTTCTCCTCCCTTTAGAATTAGCAATGAAGATAATTTTAAAAATTGACTGTAGTATCTTTTGGTTTTGTTGATCTGTTCTTGCTATCAGTAGGGTGGGACTTTAGTTGTCCTGTCCTATCAGCTGGTGAGGCTTAAAGAGAGCTCATTAGTTCATGAATGAAGGCATGTATTTTAATATATTATTTAGAGTAGAAGTTCTTTACTTTTTTGAGTGATGGCCCCCTTTGCAATGGTGAAACCTGTGCACTTTTCAGAAAAATATTTTTAAGTATACAAAATAAAACAGGATTACAAAGGAAACCAATTATATTGAAATACAATTATCAAAATATTTTTAAAAAACATTCACAGATATCATATTAAGAGTTAGGAGGCCAAGCACCAAATATAGACAGTAATTCATTCATCCTCAGGCATCTCCATCCCCCAAATTACAAAGATAGGAGAGCTAAGATTTCATTCAAAGAGTAAATATTTTACATATGAATGTTTAAAAATATTTTTAGCCAATTGTTGAATATAAAACAGTTTGTCATTTTTGTTCAGTGAGCTAGTAGAGAAAGCATGGTGTATTTATAGTGAAAAGGGCAAAAGATGTGTCCTGCTAGGTTCTAGATCAAACTGCACTAGAAATGAGCCAAGGGACCTCAGCCAAGCCAGTTCTTTTGATTAGACTTTGATTTCTTTGTGTAAAATTGTAGTCCATAATTTCTGAGGATCCTTCTAGTTCTAAAACTCTGTGAGTCTGGAAGAGTCTTGTAACTCACACTCAAAAAAAACTTAGGTATTTACTGATTTGGTTATATAAATGTAAATGAAAATTATTGATAATAAATTTCTCAGTCCCTTTAACAAAGTAAAATGGGAGAATGCAACCAATCATCTAAAGAACAAAGATAAAAATGGTCTTTTTACCTGAACAGCCTGAAAAGCTGCCTAGACTTAGTCTCACTCTGTTACCAGGGCCAAGTGATCTTGAGTTACTTTGGTATATAGTTAACTTGTCAAATGGTTTTGTTTCCATCATTTGTGCTGATGGTAAGTAACACTCAATCTTGGCTAAAGTTAAACTCCCGAGAATATTTGAAAAGCTGTGTTTTACTTTTTGGCATGTACTTTGGAGCAAAGACAATCACAGAAAATTCTGGTTCATGATGCCTCCAAGAAGGCACTGCTCAGTTACACTACTGAGAATACTGACTCATAAAAATAATATGATTTCATTCAACACAATCTGTGGAGATGGCTATTGAACAAAAGAATTTAGAATCATTTGCTTTGTCATATTAGTAAAGTTATACAGAATTCCACTCCCATTTTATATATGTGTAGCCAGTTTTTTTGGATTCCAATTTTTTTTACTTCAACCACTGAAAGTGGAGTGACTATTAAATATTATTGTTCTGCTCTGAATTTTTACTGTAGCCAAAGTTTGCTCATTTTACAAAAAGTTTTAACATTAGAGTGATTAATAACTGAAATCTTATTATTTCCTTTGAGCTAAGTGAACTAATGTCCTGAAACAATTCTTTAACTAATATAGGCACTGCAACAAAGAGCCATCTGTGTGTAAGTTAACTTGAGTAGCTTTTGGATAATTGCTGTCAAGCTATGGTGTTTTTCCACTAGCAGTGCCGCAATTATCTTTTCAAAGAAATGATTTATTATACACAAACATGGAGCTCTTAAACATTCTTCCAATTCCCTGATATTGAGTTTTTATAATTTCAGTAATTTATTTCAACAAACAAAAATATTTCTTGAACTTTAAAATATTTTTAGTTTCATTATCATGCCATAAGTATTGGTATAAAAATAAAATTAAGTGAAATAATGTTTAATAAAAAGAGATGATAATAGTAATTTGGTACTTTCATAGTACTTTCTGTTAGAATTCAGTGTTTTACCATGCTTGCTAGTTCTCTAATTTGTTCTTCTAAATTTTTCTAGGAAATTTATGTGCTTTTGAAAGGTTGAGTGTAGTTTCAAATTTATTACATAGAATTGTATTTTAAAGACACAGAGAATTTACTGAAACTACTTAAGTATGTTAAATGGAGTCTTTTAAAATATAAACATTTCTCCCTGTATTGTGTTTTGTATAAATAATATCCGAGAGACATTATGGAGTAGTGGACAAAGGATTAAGCCTTGACATCAGCAATTTTTGGTTTCAAGTCTTATCTCTGACTCTTGCTAACTATGTGACCCTGGACTTATCTTCTACATGTTCCAGGCAGTTTTCAAAAGATGTAAGTCTCAGAAATTTTGCCTATCTACATCAGTAGAGGGAAGTTCTACACCAGACATTCTCCACATTGTTGATACAGCCATAGCTTCTTCTCATGGGGACTATATTTTTATAAAGAGGGAATAGAATCTTAGAGTCATAATTTAATTGCCATACTGGAGAGAATTTACTGTCATGTCTGGAGAGAAACTATGTGAGACATAGAGAAAGGACTAAGATAACTTCCTTCCTGAGAACACTGAATGAATTAACTTTCAAGGCTAAAGAATATGAAGAAATACTTTTGAGAGAGGTGAGTATATAACTCCTATTCTGGGGAAGAGGCCATGAGAAGAGACTTCAATGATGTCTTCAGAGAGCTGAATTATTGAGAAGTGGTTTCAGTGTCTGTGGAGGAATTGGCAATTGCAACCAATGGTTGATGGTGAAAATTTTCTCACAGACATACATTGTTTAAATATTAAAAAATTTTTTGCATTATCTGATACTGTTAATACTTATATAGTCACTAACACTGATATTTTTCTAAGTGTATGAAAATGGATGTTGTAATGAAAAAAGATTTGTAGAAGTATTTTTTCCAGTCTTTGTAATCTACATTGTGAACTAAGGTTATAATTATTTATTATGTATCAATAATAGGTATAATTAATAATTATTATAGTGTACTATAATATATACTTAATAAGAAATTGCAATTTAAGTAATTCATGATAAGATATCAGAACACAACCTTTTATTTCTCTAGAATACAGGTAGAGAATTAATAAGAAAATTAGACAAAAGCATGCAGTGAGGAGTAAGAGTTAGTGTTTTCCTTACTTTGAAACTTTCTACAATAAAATCACAAGTCCAGAAACAATTATTGGCATTTCTATAATATATTAAGGTTTTTTAAAAAACATTTATTAATATTTATTTTTCAGAAAAGTTAACATGGTTACATAATTCATGCTCTTACTTTCCCCTTCACCCCCCGAGCTCCCCTCCCCCGCCATGGCTGATGCATATTTCCACTGGTTTTAACATGTGTCATTGATCAAGACCTATTTCCAAATTGTTGATAGTTGCATTGGTGTGGTAGTTTTGAGTCTACATCCCTAATCATGTCCGCCTCAACCCATGTGTTCAAGCAGTTGTTTTTCTTCTGTTTCCACTCCTGTAGTTCTTCCTCTGAATGTGGGTAACGTTCTTTTCCATAAGTCCCTCAGAATTGTCCTGGGTCATTGCATTGCTGCTAGTACAGATGTCCATTACATTCTATTTTACCACAGTGTATTGGTCGCTGTGTACAATGTTCTTCTGGCTCTGCTCCTTTCACTCTGCATCAATTCCTGGAGGTCTTTCCAGATCACATGGAAATAATAATTCCTTGGAGCACAATAGTATTCCATCACCAGCATATACCACAATTTGTTCAGCCATTCCCCAATTGAAGGATATACCCTCATTTTCCAGTTTTCTGCCACCACAAAAAGCGCAGCTATAAATATTTTCATACAAGTCTGTTTATCTATGATCTCTTTGGGGTAGGAACCCAACAATGCTATGGCTGGATCAAAGGGCAGGCATTCTTTTATATCCCTTTGAGCATAGTTCCAAATTGTCCGCCAGAATGGTTGGATCAGTTCACAACTCCACCAGCAATGCATTAATGTCCCAGTTTTGCCACATGCCCTCCAGCATTCATTACTCTCCCCTTCTTTCATTTTAGCCAATATGCTAGGTGTGAGGTGATACCTCAGAGTTGTTTTGATTTGTATTTCTCTAATTATTAGAGATTTAGAACACTTTCTCAAGTGTTTATTGATACATTTGATTTCTTTATCTGAAAATTGCCTATTCATGTCCCTTGCCATTTATCAATTAGGGAAGGGTTTTATATTTTATACAATTGGTTTAACTCCTTGTATAATTGAGTAATTAGACTCCTGTCAGAGATTTTTCTTATAAAGATTGTTTCCCAATTTGTTGTTTCCCTTCTGATTTTGGCTACATTGTTTTTGTTTGTACAAAAGCTTTTTAGTTTGATATAATCAAAATTATTTATTTTGCATTTTTTATTTTCTCTAACTCTTGCTTGGTTTTAAAATCTTTCCTTTCCCAGAGATCTGACAAGTAGACTATTCTGTGTTGACTTAACTTATTTATAGTTTCCCTCCTTATATTCAAGTCATTCACCCATTCTGAATTTATCTTGGTGTAGGGTGTGAGATGTTGATGTAAACCGAATCTCTCCCATATTGTTTTCCAAATTTCCCAATGGTTTTTGCCAAATAGTGGATTTTTGTCCCCAAAGTTGGGCTCTTTGGGTTTATCATAGACAGTCTTGCTGATGTCACTTACCCCAAGTCTATTCCACTGATCCTTCCTTCTCACTCTTAGCCAGTACCATACCGTTTTGATGACTGCTGCTTTATAATTCAATTTAATATCTGGTACTGCTAGGCCCCCTTCCTTCACATTTTTTCATTATTTACCTTGATATTCTTGATCTTTTGTTATTCCAGATGAACTTAGTTATAGTTTGTCCTAATTCAGTAAAAAAGTTTTTTGGTAGTTTGATAGGTATGGCACTAAAAAGATAAATTAATTTGGGTAGAATGGTCATTTTTATTATCTTAGCTTGTCCTACCCGTGAGCAATCAATGTTTTTCCAATTGTTTAGAACTAGTTTTAATTGTTTGGAAATTCTTTTGTAGTTGTTTTTGTATAATTCCTGTGTTTATTTTCATAAATAGATTCCTAAGTATTTTATATTGTCTAGGGTGATTTGAAATTGTGTTTCTCTTTCTATTTCTTGCTGCTGTGATGTGTTGGAAATAAATATAAATGCTGATTATTTGTGTGCATTTATTTTATATCCTGCAAATTTCCTAAAGATGTTGATTATTTCTACAAGGTTCTTAGTTGATTCTCTAGGATTTTTTAAGTAGACTATCATATCATCTGCAAAGAGTGAGAGCTTAGTCTCCCCATTGCCTATTTTGCTACCTTCAATTTCTTTTTCTCCTTTGAATGCTACAGCTAGTGTTTCTAGTACAATGTTAAATAATAGAGGAGATAATGAGCATCCTTGTTTCACTCCTGATCTTATTGGGAAGGCTTCTAATTTATCCCCATTGTATATGATGCTTGTTGATGGTTTTAGGTATGTACTGGTTATTATTTTTAGGAAAGGTCTTTCTATTCCTATACTTTCCAGGGTTTTCAATAGGAATGGGTGCTGTATTTTGTCAAAGGCTTTTTCGGGATCTTTTGTGATAATCATGTGATTTTTGTTAGATTGTTGATATGGTCAATTATGTGGATGGTTTTCCTGATGTTGAATCATCCTTGCATTCCTGGTATAAATCCCACCTAATCATGTTGGATGATCTTCTTGATCACTTGATGGAATCCCTTTGCTAGTATACTATTTAAGATTTTGCATCTATGTTCATTAGGGAGATTAGTCTGTAGCTTTCTTTCTCTGTTTTTGATCTACCTGGCTTTGTAATCAGTACCATATTTGTGTCATAAAAGCAATTTGGTAGGACTCCTTCTTTGCTTATTATATCAAATAATTTGTATAGTATTGAGATTAGTTGCTCTTTGAATGTCTCATAGAATTCACTTGTGAATCCATCAAGCCCTGGTGATTTTTTCTTGAAGAGTTCTTTGATGGCTTGTTCAATTTTTTTCTGATATGAGATTATTTAGGTATTCTATTTCTTCTGCTGTTAATCTAGGCAATTTATATTTTTGTAAATATTCATCCATATCTCCTAGATTGCTATATTTATTGCCATATAATTGGGCAAAATAGTTTTTAATGATTGCCTAAATTTCCCTTTCATTAGAGGTGAGGTCTCCCTTTTCATCTTTGATACTGTCAATTTAGTTTTCTTCTTTCCTGTTTTTATTAGATTGACCAGTACTTTGTCTATTTTATCTGCTTTTTTTCAAAATACCAGCTTCTAGTCTTATTTATTAATTCAATAGTTCTTTTACTTTGGATTTTATTAATTTCTCCCTTGATTTTTAGTATTTCTAATTTAGTTTTCATCTGGGGATTTTTAATTTGCTCGCTTTCTAATTTTTTAAGTTGCATGCCCAATTCATTAATCTCTGACGTCCCTAATTTGTTAATATATACACTCAAGGATATAAATTTCCCCCTGAGTACTGCCTTGGCCGCATCCCACAGAGTTTGGTAGGATGTCTCATCATTGTCATTCTCTTCAATGAAATTGCTGATTGTTTCTATGATTTCTTCTTTGACTAGCTGGTTTTGGAAAATCATATTATTTACTTTCCAATTAGTTTTTGATTTGCCTGTCCAGGTGCCCTTACTAATTATTATTTTTATTGCATTATGATCTGAGAAGGTTACATTTATTATTTCTGCTCTTTTGCATTTGTTTGCAATATTTTATGCCCTATTACATGGTCAATCTTTGTGAATATACCATGTGCAGCTGAAAAGAAAGTGTATTCCTTTTTTTTGTCCCTATTTGTTTTTCTCCACATATCAATTAAATCCAATTTTTCTATTATTTCATTCATTTCTCTTACCTCTTTCTTTTTTATTTTTTTGTTTGATTTATCTAGGTCTGAAAGAGGAATATTTAGATCTCCCACTTATATGGTTTTTTCCTATCTATTTCCTTCTTGAGCTCTGCCAGTTTCTCCTTTATGAATTTGGATGCTATGCCATTTGCTGCATACATATTGAGCAATGTTATTTCCTCATTGTCTATACTGCCTTTAATCAGGATATAATGACCTTCCCTGTCTTTTTTAATCATATCTATTCTTTGGCTTTGTCAGAAATCATAATTGCCACTCCTGCCTTCTTTTTCCCATTTGAGGCCCGAAGGATTATGCTAAAGCCCTTTACCTTAAACCTGTGAATGTCAACCCGCTTCATATAGACAACATTTGGTAGGATTTTGGTTTCTAATCCACTCTTCTATTTGCTTCCTTTTTATGGGTGAGTTCATCCAATTTACAATCAGAGTTTTAATTATCTGTTGTGTATTCCCCAACATTTTGGTATCCTCTCCTAGTTCTACCACTTCTTATTACACCATTTCCTTTTAAACCAGTGGTTTGCTTTATGCCAGTAACCCTTGTCCCCTCCCTTGATTTACTTCTCTTTCTACCCCCTCCCTTATTATTCCCCTCTTTTTATTTTTAAGGCCTAATGAATTCCCTCCCCCTTCTTCTCCCCTCTCTTTTTTGACCTCCCCATTCCCCTGCTCCCCCTTGGTTTATCCCTTCTAACTTTCTCAGAAGGGTTAGATAGAGTTTTATATCCCAATGGATATAGCTACTCTTCCCTCTCAGGGTTAATTACACTGAGAGTAAGGTTTAACTATTACCTCATAATGATCTCTTCCTCTCCTTCTTATAATAGTATTCATCCCTTCCCCTTCCCATGCCCTCTTTGTGTGTAATAGAATATCCTATTTTTCTTATTCATGTAAGTTTCTATTGGTGTCCTCTACTATTCGCCCCATCTTTCCCACCCACCATTCCATCTTAGACCATTTAGTATTCCAACCTCTCCCTATGAATAATTCTTCTAATTACTATAATAGTGATTGCTATAATAGTGAATAGAGTTCCTTACAGAGAATTATACAACACATTTCTCCACATAGGAATACAAATAATTAGACCATATTGAAGCCCTTAAAGAGTCAAATTTTAAAAAATATGAGTTTTCTTTCTTTCTCCTCTGTTTCTTATTTAACTTTTCATGTTTCTCGTGGTTTTTGTGTTTGAATATTGGTCTTTCCATTTAGTCCTGGTCTTTTCTGTGCAAATACTTGGAAATCTTCTATCTTTTTGAATGCCCAAACTTTCCTATGGAAGTATGCAGTTAGTTTTGATGGGTAGGTAATCCTTGGTTGTAGACCCAGTTCTTTTGCCTTTCTGAATATCATATTCCAAGCCTTGTGGTCTTTTAGTGTGGAGGCTGCCAGATCCTGTGTTATCCTGATTGGTGCTCCTTGATATCTGAATTGTCTCTCTCTGGCTTCTTGTAAAATTTTTTCTTTTATTTGGAAGCTCTTGAATTTGGCTATTATATTCCTGGGCGTTGTCTTTTTTGGGTCTAGTATAGAGGGTGATCTTGTTATCCTTTCAATGTCTATATTGCGCTCTTGTTGTAGAACTTCAGGGCAATTTTGCTGAATAATTTCTTTAAGTATGGAGTCCAAGTTTCTATTAATTTCTGCTTTTTCTGGAAGACCAATGATTCTCAAATTGTCTCTTCTAGACCGGTTTTCTTGGTCTGTCACTTTCTCATTGAGATATTTCATGTTTCCTTCTATTTTATCAGTCTTTTGACTTTGTTTTATTTGTTCTTGCTGTCTTGAGAGATCATTAGCTTCTAATTGCTCAATTCTAGCCTTTAGGGACTGGTTTTCAGCTATAATCTTTTGGTTTTCCTTTTCAATCTGGTCATTTCTGGTCTTCAATTTACTTGCCTCTCTTTCCAGTTGTTAAATTCTGCCTTTTAAACTATTATTTTCTTGCAAGATTTTGGTTTCCAATTTGCTTACCATTTTGTTTGATTTTGGGGCATCTTTCTCCAGTTGGGAGTTTCTGTCTTCTAACCTGTTTATTTCCTTTTGAGCTATTTCCCACTTCTCTTGCCAAATCTCTTCCATCTTTCTCATCATCTCAGATTTGAACTCTTCAACAACTTGTGGCCAGTTTTCATTATTTTGGGAAGGTTTTTATATGATTACTTGTTTGTTCTCCCCTTATGTTTGCTCTGTTGTCTGTATTTTATCTGTGTAAAAGTTGTCAAGTGTTACAGATTTCTTCTTGATGACCTTTCTCTTTTGGGGTTCTTGTCTCTGGCTTGCCATTGTTAGCCCTGCACCCTCTCAGGTTTATCCTCACACTCAGGGCCTGTCTGCTCTCTTTAGGCTCCTGAGGTCTCGGGTCTAGTTGTTCTCAGGGTCAAGCCTCCTGGTAGTCCCCTTGCTTGTTCCTCTGCCCAAGGCTCCTTTAACAGTCTCTGGGTGCTGCTTCCACAATTGTGCACCCCTCTGCACTGGGTCCCCCCTCAGGTTCTATGCCTGTGTTCAGGATCTGAGTCCTCGCCTGGGCTCAGGATCCATGTCTGCTCTTGTGTTGGAGCCCACACTAGTGCCTGCTTTCAGGTTCTGTGTTCAAAGTCCGTGCATTTTTTAGTCTCTTGGGGTCTTAAGTCTTGCTGCTCTCAGGGGCAGGCCCTGGTGACCCCACATAGCTGACAAGGACTTAATGTGTTCCCCAAAGTTGCTCTAACTCTTGTGAGCTGGCTTTGGCACTGTAGGTGGTGTGGGGTGGTGGAGGGGGTTGCTCAGCTCACGTTTTAGTGAGAACTGTTTCACCCCTTTATAGCATGGAAAGGCCCAGATTCCACATACCTCCAATGCTGCGCCCTGTTGTGGGGTCCCTTTGTTTCTCTGGATTTGTTTTTATGTCTTCTTGAGGAGTCCTATATGTTTCAGTTAGGAGAGGTTAAGCAGCTGCTTTTTACTCTGCCCCCATCTTAACCAGGAAGTCTGAATTGAGTATATTAAGGTTTACAAAATGTTTTAGATTACATTATCTCCATTTTTTTTCTACCTTTTCTCAATTTTATTGGAGAGGAAATGGAGGCTCAGGTAATTTATTTGTCTGTGGGCACAAAGTATTTTTCAGAAAAAGGTTGTGAATTCCAGATTTCTGCAGAAACTACAGTCTAACCAAATTGACCTCATTGTTCCTCATATACAACAATAAATACTCATTGATTGAAATCAGTTTGAAAGCCTACAACATGCTTATAAAATTTCAGATATTCCAGCACACTTCTTTAATTTTAGCTATCTTCAAATTAGATATTTTACATCAAATTCCAAAGCATTGTTTTTATAATTTTGTTGTGAATTTTATTTTACAATATCATGAGATCATAGAAAGGCAATGTTCCTAAGGTCCTTAGAGATGATCATCTATTTTGACTCTCATTTTATAGGTGAGGAAAGTGATTGCCCTAGTTTTTTACGAACTCAAAGAAGAGGGTAATTAGAGTATGATCTCATTACAAAGAAAGCTTCATTGCTGGATTCTTTCTAACTGCAAGTATTCCTTGTGCATTTCAAATGAATTTGATTTGCACACTTTTTTTCCAGTAACAAAATGAGAAACACCTGTATTGAATGTTGTTTGAATAAGTGGGACATTAACTGAGGATTTTAATTTTTTTTCATTAAAAAAAAACTGAACCTGAAATAGTGCAAAAGCATATATTTTAAAACTTTTACTCCTTTAGTGAGATATAAAATATATATGGAGTGATCAGTAAATACTCTTCTTTTGCTCTAATTTAGAGGAAAAGGTGGTGGCCAATTCTTTATGCATCTGCCTTTGATTCCATCTCCTCATATCTTCTCTAAGAGCATATCCTCCTCTCCCTAATTTTTAATTTCAATTTCAGCCATTGCCCCTATCTACTAATTCCTTCCCTACCATTTCACCAATGTGACTAGATTGTTCCCACCCTAATATACTTTCACTAATAGAGGCAGGCAGTGTGGTATAG
Organism: Gracilinanus agilis; assembly: GCF_016433145.1. Lineage (NCBI taxonomy): Eukaryota > Metazoa > Chordata > Mammalia > Didelphimorphia > Didelphidae > Gracilinanus > Gracilinanus agilis. Next base: position 223,944,778 of record NC_058131.1, on the reverse strand, counting down.
TGGAAAAAAGCTCTCCTTAGAGTGAAGATTATCTGGATTCAGGTGCTGTCTCTGACACAGGCTATGAGTCCCTAATCGGGTCAATTAGCCTCTTTTGTGTCCCTAGGCAGTTCTCTGAAATGATAACCTCTGCATTGGTGGAAGAAATTCCTCACTTGGAGCCCCTTTCACTGATCAAATCAGTGGTCTGATAAAAGAAAACAAAAATCTTTCACATAATCTTAATGTCTCCTTAAACTATCATCCCAAATTATCTTTTCCTTTTCACAAACACATTCTCAGAAAAGTAATGTTTTCAATGTCTCCATTTTGACATTACACTCTCATTTTTTTACAGTATGTCTTCTAGCATTATCATTCAACTGAAACAGATTTCTCAAGGTTAGCAATAATCCATTAATTTCCAAATCTGATGACTCTTTCTCAATCCCTATCAACTTCAACTTTGTAGCAGTTAACAATCTTGATCGTCCTTTCTTACTGAGGTTTTCATAATACTGTGTTCTGGTTCACTTCCTATCTAGAGATCCCTAAATTTCTCATGCAAGATTATCATCCCTGTCCTATCTTTCTATTTTTAGAATGTATCATATTTGAATGTAATCTTCTTATCAGTTAAGGAGTTTTTAATTTTTTGTACCTGTATTCCAGTGCCTAGCACATAGGATATTTATATATATATTTGTTGATATTAAAATTTTTAAATTGAAATTTAAATTAAATTTAAAATTTGTTGATAATAAATTTGTTGCATTGAATTATTAATTAAAGAAATGTTTTGGGATACATATCACTGAACTTATATAATCTTTGGTCTCATAGAACTTAGAGTCAAATGGTTTGTTCTAGAGAGACAAAAATAATATACAGAATATACAATAATATAGTTATAAATATAATTATTTTATCGGCCAAGCCATTGTCTGGCTTATTCTGTTAGTTCCTTTTAGAAAGATAGACCTTAGGATTTGATTTGTAGAAGGGATTTGAGATGCTTTGTATTGGATAAGCAGGAGATTGTTTTGAATTATTGAAATATTTGGGAAAAGCCTCAAAAGTAGCAAAGTGAAGATTATGAAGGTTCAAATAAGAGAGAAAGTCTTGTTGGAAGAGACAATGTGAGTTACACTTTATGAGATGATAACAGTGGTTCTTCTTTCAACCGATTGTAGACTTTGAAGGCAAGGACCCTTTAATTAATTATTTGCGACTGGTTCAAAATACTTGGATTAATAATTCAGTCAGAAAAGAATTTAATTGGATTTCCTTTTCTCTTTTAATGTGTAAATATATTAAGATGAGAGAACTATGTGGAGATTTCAAGGCTAATGAATTTGTGCCTTTAAAAATCACTCTTATAAAATGATTTTCAATATAACAAAACAGAGCAAAAAATATACTCAATTTAGGCATATGAATTTGTGATGAAAGTAATCACCGAAATTTTGTTGTTGGCTTAAATAATTTAAGTTTACATCTATGGCCCTGGTATATCTGCCTCTTAAAGATAAGAATAAATATGTTGGAAAGATTCATTCAATTAAATTCAACAATTGAGTTATTGCTAGGCTTGCTTCAAAGTATTCTGAGAGGCAGAGAAGAGCAATGGGCATATTCAATACTTGAGATTTGTGCTACTTTATAGGGGTTGATGAGCTAGAATGTTGAATCTGATGAACAACTATCATTTTCATTAGAATGTCATTTAAAATGGATAAAGGGAAATAATATGCAAGAATGTAAAAGAATAAGATTTTAAAACTAGACTGGAGCTAAGTGACAGAACCATAACTACCGGGCCAAAGAATTTAGAAAAAATTTTATCTCATTGGCAGTAGGGAGCTACTGAATGTTTTTGTTAGAGGCTCTTCCTCAAGGAATGGGTCTTATAAAATAATCTTTTTAATCATAATTTACAAACAACGGTTATGTGATCCTAGAGTATCATCAGTATATTTCTTATCATCTTCATGCCCATTCATTTAAATTCATTAAGTACTTTCTTAAAATAAGAGATTCAGTGAAGATCCTTGAACAGGGGAGTGATATATTTAGACCTGGGTTTTATGATGAATTATTTCCCCCATTGGAATGTAAACTCTCTGAGAGTAGGAATTATTTTTGTCATTGCATTTGTATTTCTGTTGCCTAGTATAATGACTGACATTTATTAGGTACTTATTAAGTGTTAGTCAATTGATTATTTTGATAATTTGATTCAAATTTGGATTTGAGAGAAGAGATATTAGAAGTGGGGAAAATGATAATAAGCTAGAAACAATGTAATGAGAACTTAAAATAGAGTGACTTACCTTGTAAGGATCAAGTGGAAGGATATGTAGGGCATTGTGGAGATGAAAATCTACAAATATTTGTAGGTGAAAATATGGAGCAGAGTGGGGCACATTGAAGAATCCTAGCTTTTCTTTGAGTTTGTAAACCTAAATGATTTGAAGAATCTCAGATAATCTCTCAGAAATACAAAATTTTGAAGTTGGGGCAGTTTTATAGAGAAAGTTGGTTATGTTTGGAAATATTAAATTTTAGGCCATAAGACATCCAGGAGGAGGTGTCTACTACGCAGTTGATTCATCACCTGGCTATCCATACGTTGATATAATTTTTGACATCAGCAGCTGATAAAGACTTGTCATTAAGGGAGTATAATCTCTGGCAGCATAGTGGAAAATGACCCATAATGACAAAATCATAGATGATTAAAATCTTGCTCTACTTTAGTGCTTTCCTCTTTCTTTGGACCTTTGCAGAGTATGTCCTCCATGCCTGAAATACTTGCCCTTGTGACTCCCCCCCTTCTAGGATTCCTAGGTTCCTTCAAGATTCAGCTCAAACACTACTTTCTGTGGGAAGCCATTCTTGAACCACTTGGTTGCTAAACCCCTTTCCCCAAACTATTTCATGTCCATTTTGTATATATCCTGTATATATTTTCTCAGTTCAATGTTTCCAGCCATAGTCTCTTGAACTCCCATTTTGTATTCTTAACTATTAAATATTTGCATTTAATGCTCTATAGACACTACTAATTCAATATATCCAAAAGCAGAATTCATCTTTCCCTTAAACTAACTGTTTCCCAAATTTACCTATTACTTAAAAATATTTATTTGTTTGTTACATGAAAATACCCAGGTAACTCTCTTCTTCCCTTTCCCCCATTAGAGAAGGCATGATTTGACAAAAATATGTATATATTATTTCTTATTTTTATTTATCATTTCTTTCTCTGGAGGTGGACATACACAAGCCATTTTTTGAACAATAATTCTTTTGCTGTATATAATGTTCTCTTGGTTCTGCTTGTTTTATTTTATAATTTCATGTAGGTTCATGTTTTTCCAATATTAACTTGTTCATCATTTCTTATGGTGTAGTAGTCTGTCATAGTTACATGTTATGACTTATTTAGTCATTCCTCAATTGATGGCATCCCTTCAATTTAAAGTTCTTTGCTACCACAAAGAAAGCTGCTATAAATATTTTGGACATATAAGTTCTCCTTTTCCCTTATTCACCCTAGGAAATAAATATAATAGTGATATTACAGGGTTCAAAATGTATAGACAAGGACAACTAGGTGATTAAGTGGCTAAAGAGCCAGACCTAGAGATAGAAAGTCGTGGATTCAAATTTGGCCTCAGATACTTCCTGATTGTGTAACCCTGGGCAAGTCACTGAACCCCAGGTTCCCAGTCCTTCCCACTCTTCTGCCTTGGAACTGATCTTTATTATCAATTCTAAGAGAGAAGATGAGGGTTAAAATACACACACATACACAGAAACACACAAAGTTTGATAATTCTTTGGGCATAATTCCAGATTGTTCTCCAAAATGGTTGTATCAGTTCATAGTTCCACCAATGGTAAGTATATTAGTGTCTCCGTTTTTCCGCATCCCCTCCAAAATTTGTCATTTTGCCCATTCATCATTTTAGGTAGCCTGAGAGGTATGAGTTATTGCAGAGTTGTCTTGAGTTTCATTCCTCTAATCAATAATGATTTTGAATATTTCACACATAGTTACATATAGCTTGGTTTTCTTCATCCAAAAATTGTCTTTTCATACAATTTGACCATTTATCATTTGAGGAATGGTTCATATTCTTATATGTTTGACAAAGATCTCTATATTTTAGTTATGAGACCTCTGAGAAACTGTTTATAAAATTTTCCCTCCAACTCACTGCTTTCCTTCTAATCTTGAATGCTTTAATTATATTTGTACAAAAACTTTTCAACTTAATGTATTAAAAATTATCCATTTAACATCTCAGTGTTTTCTATCTCTTGTTTATTCATAAATTCTTCCATTACCCACAAATCTGATAGGTAATATGTTCCCTTTTCTTCTAATTTGCTTATGACTCGATATCCTATTTATGCCTAGACCATGTATATATTTTGATCTTATCTTGGTAAATAGTGTACAGTATTGGTCAACATCTAATTTCTGCCAGACTGATTTCCAATGTTCCAAGCAATTTTTATCAAATAGTGAATTCTTAATCCAAAAACTTGGATTTCTACTATTGTCAAACACAAGGTTACTATAATCTTTTACAACTGTTTATTGTATGTATGTATGCTCTGTTCCACTGATCTACTTTTCAGTATCTTAGCCAGTATGAATAGTTTTGGTCCTTACAACTCTATAATATAGTTCAAAATTTGCTACTGTTAAACCCCCTATTTTACATTGTTCATTAATTCTTTTGATATTCTTGACCTTTTGTTTTTCCAAATAAATTTTTTATTGTTTTTCTATTTCAATAAAATATTTTGTTGTTAATTTAATTGGGTTGGTATTGAATAATTATAATGTAATAATATAGTTTTATTACTTTTGAGGATACTACCATTTTTTCAATCACTGAGGTTCATAACTTGAATGTTATTGTAGACTCCTCACTCACCCAACATATTTAATAATTCTTTCCACATACTCTGTGGTCCAGCAATGCTGGCCTGTTTGCTGTTCCTCATTTCCTAAATCTGTGCAAGATTGACTCCTATGTGCATTCTCTTGTCATCTTTACCTCTTAGAATTCCTGGCTTCCTTCTATCTTCAGCTTGAGGACCATACTTAGAAGAATTTTACTATTCCCTCTATCTGTAAATATTTTCTCCTTTAAGTTTAACTGCTTTCTGTCCTATATGTATCTCAGTTTTTGCATATATTTCTTCCATTGTTAGAATGTAAGCCCTGTGATGACAAGGATTCTTTTTTCTTTGTCTTTGTATCTGTGCCTGGCACAGAGTTAATCACTTATTAGATGCTTATTGGATAATTTTTTAGAAGAATCAGGGACAGTCTGGTATAAGAAATAACACTTGATCTGAACTTTGAAAGGGAATAGAGGTGCCTAGAGATAGTTCTAAGGAAGGCATACATCCAGAATTCTTAGCCATTTTTTATTTCTTTCTTTTCTTTTTTTCTTTGATCACAAACATTTTATTTATTTTTTTATATTTTAAAAAATTGATTAAGAAAATTTTTCCATGGTTACATGATTCATGTTCTTTCCCACCGCCCTCCATGGCCAATGTAGAATTCCATTGGGTTTTACATGTGTCATTGATTAAGACCTATTTCCATAGTATTGATATTTGCACTAGGGTGATCTTTTAGAGTCTACATCCCTAATCATATCCCCATAGACTCATGTGATCAAGCAGTTGTTTTTCTTCTGTGTTTCTGCTCCCACAATCCTTTCCCTGGATGTGAATAGCGTTCTTTCTCACAAGTCCCTCAGAAATGTCTTGGATCATTGCATTGCTCCTATTAGAGAAGTCAATTACTTTTGATTGTGCCACAGTGTATCTGTCTCTGTGTATAAGGTTCTCCTGGTTCTGCTCTTTTCATTCTGCATAATTTCCTGGAGGTCATTCCAGTTCATATGGGATTCTTCCAGTTCATTATTTCTTTTAGCACAATAATATTCCATCACCAACAGATGCCACAATTTGTTTAGTCATTCCCCAATCGAAGAGCATCTCCTCATTTTTCAATTTTTTGCCATCACAAAGAGCACGGCTATAAATATTTTTGTATGATTTTCCTTATTATCTCTTTGGGTCATAAACTCAGCAGTGGTATGGCTGGATCAAAGGGCAGGCAGTCTTTTAAAGCCCTTTGGGCATAGTTCCAAATTGTCATCCAGAATGGTTGGATCAATTCACAATTCCAACAGCAATGCATTAATGTCCCAACTTTGCCACATCCCCTCCAACATTTATTACTTTCTTTTGCTGTCATGTTAGCTAATCTGCTAGATGTGAGGGGTACCTCAGAGTTGTTTTGATTTGCATTTCTCTAATTATTAAAGATTTAGAGCACTTTTTCATGTGCTTATTGATAGTTTTAATTTCTTTATCTGAAAATTGCCTATTCATGTCCCTTGCTCATTTATCAATTGAGGAATTAGACATTTTTAGAAGCATAAAATTGTCTAGTACTTGTGTAGCATATTTATATTTTACAAACTTTTTTTGCTTAATGTATCTCAATGTTTTGCAGTGAGATCAGATATTTTCTTGTAGATAATTAGCAAGCTATTAAGGTTCTTTAATTGATGGCAATCAGAGGACTGAAACAAGGTGAGACTTCTTTATAGAAGTTACAAACTTTTATAGACTCAGCATAAGGAAATGGTTTAAAAATAAGGATCTTATGTGGTTTTATCAAAATATCTTTTACCTGGTCACACTATTACAGTTCAGGTGTAGATTGAGAAAAATAAATTTGCTTGAAAATACATTTTTCCCATTCTCTGAGTCTATGACCCTTACCATAGAGATGTTTATTTTTATAACTTAAAATTGAGTATAGGTAGAATGTCAGAGGTAGCAAAAATTTCTGTTGCTCTTTAGGTCTGTGAACATGACTTTTTAGTGCATTGTTTCTATACATTTATGTGCTTTTATTTGTATTTTGTTGAGAAATATCAAACAATTGTCACTTTTCCACTGCAGAGTCAGTTCTCATACATGATCATTAGTTCTAGTGGTAGATATTAAAAGAAATTTTGGATTATGATACATAATTTAGAAACAGTAAAATAAGAAGATTAATCTTAGTTATAGCTAGAGTTAGTTAGACTAGACAAGGTCAGAATTTAGAATTACTACAAATTGTTCTTATTAAGCCTGCTCTATAATTCATCACAAGGCTAACTGTATTTTTATGTTTAGCTCCAGAAATCATGCCACAATTAAATTGTTGGCTTTGAATTGCTTGTTTTATTATTTTAACTTATTAGGCCTATTTTCCAAGTTAAAAGGATAAAAATGGGTTACATTGAGTAAATGACCTTACAGAATCAATGTCATAGTTTCTAGTTTGAATTGACAAATCATTTTTCAAGAGGATTTAAAATAGGCCCATGATCTAGTCCAGAATGATATGTTCCAAGGTTTGGAAAACCAAGTTAGGACCCTTTTTTTTTAAAACTTTTTTTTGTGTGTGTGTAGAATATGGGGTTTCATTGTCTCCTCATATTGCCAAGAACAAAATAACCCTCGTATTACTGGTATGAAAGAGGAAATGTCTTTATTTTGGTCTCTTTTCCTCAGGAAAGGCTGTGGCAGGGTGAATCATTAACACATTGTATTTCCTAAGAACTCCAATAACCTTTTAGCTCTAGGCCTACAGAATTATTAAGATGATGGGTATAACACCAAGAGCCATGAAGAAAACCCATGGTTTGTTCCTATTATTGTAGTATTTTCAAGGAGAAATTAATGTAGTGTCTACGGAATGAAGTCAAGAATCCAAGGCTAACACAGTTAAGGGTGTCATTAGCAACCTATTCCATGTGTGATGCACATGTACCATGAAGTAAAAATAAGTTACTCACTGGGTTGTAAATTTATTCTTTTTCATGTGCCACTGAGGACAAAGTCTTAGAAGTAAAAGTGTTGTTCTCATAGCAGGTTGCCATTATTCATTGGGTCCAGTGATCTAACTCATGCTATACTGTGTGATGATTTTGTAATGACTTTCCCAGGTTACAGATACTTTGTTTAAGGATTGTGGCATACATTTTCCAGGAGGCTATACTTAAGTAAAAGAATGTTTGAAGAGTTTGAGGAATGTTTTGAGGAGATGGCAGGTGAGGGAGGAGAAGACCTGTTAATGGCAAGGTATGGCAGAGGTGCATTTATCAAAATGGGAGGTGGGGGAGGAAGAGGGTAGGAGTCTTAAGGAACCAGTGGAGGCTGAAGAGAAGTAGATATACAGATCACTTCTTGAAGTAGAATCAGATACATGTAAATTTGTAAATGGTTAAGTAATAAATCATATATTTTACATTAAAATGTTTCTACTGTATGATGCATTAAATATCATTTGCAACAATTACACTTGTACTTCAGTAGGCTATATAAATTCAATGATGTGTTTTTTACTTCTACCAGTACATATTACAACTTAGCTGTTCCATTTCATACTGTATATTTCCTGTCTGTGTCTTTCCATAAATCTTCCATAAAGGATCTGGAGGTCTTTCTTTGGTTCTCTTAATATTTTTTGGATATAAGTGCACTTCAGATATCTGTGCTATTTCTCATTTTTGCTGTTTTTTGTTGTTCTCTTGTGTCTCCATAGTGTATTCTCTCTTGTGAATCTTCAATGGCTTTTATATCACTTCTAAGGAACAAATTATTATTGGTAATATATTACATCCTGCTCATATCTCCCAAACATCTTTCCATTGCCCTTTGGGTCAAATGAGATTGTGATTCTTCTGAAGTCATTGATTTTGATGATTTCCAATAACAAAGAGTCACTAGATGAATGTTAAAAAATAACATTTTTAGCATTTTCAGTGATCTCACTTTCATTTTTCCTATGAAATATACACTTATTGCCCATATGTATGTATTTATATGTGTGTGTCTATCTATGTCAATATATATTTGAAGGCGAGTGAGATCTGTGATTTAAAAAAGATAGAATGATATAGTGGGCAGACTTACTAGCTGAGAAGTTCCTATCCATCCACATAAACTTAGTGAGTTACAATGAACAAATCAATAAACCTTCTTGGACAACATTTTTCTCATTAAAATGAGAGAATTGGATTAGATAACCTCTTGATCCTATAATCTTGTGGTATAAGGAAACCCAATGAAAAATATCCCTGTAACAAAGCAGATCAGCAACTGATTGTAAATTACTGGAGGATTACATGACTTGTCCAGGGCCATGGAGCCAATTTGCATCAGAGGTGGAATTGGAACCCAGATATGGGTCTTGCTGATTGTGAGACAACTTTTCATCTATTATGTCAAGATATCTCTATAGATTAGCTTAGACAGTAATCATTAAGTTTTTGCCAAATTTTAAAAGTGAGTAAATTTGGCCTCAGAAAGATTATTTGGCAGTGATCACAAATGGTCAATAGTAGAGAACCTGGACTGTTATCCTGATTTCCAGTCCATTGTTCTTCTTAACACCACAATCCCTTTAACCTGGGGATTCTTAGTCTTTTTTTATGCCATGGACTCCTTTGACTTCTGGTGAAGTCTTTGGACCCCTTCTCAGAATAATCTTGCCTTCATTAATAGCTTTCATTTTTATAGCACTCTAAAGTTTGCAGAGAGCTTTCCAAATATTTTCTCATTTATTCCTCACAACCACCCTGAGAGGTATGTTTATATCCATTTCACAGATGAGGAAACTGAGGTAGATAGAGATAAAATTACTTTCCTAAAATTACCCAATTAGTAAAACCATGAGGTTAACTTTGACCTCAGGGCTTCCTGGCTCAAAATCTAATGTTTTACCCACTTTACCACCTCATTTCTTTTAACTCTAATCATAATCAAAGGAAATTCTAAATTTCAACCAGAGATTAATACAAATAAAGATATAATCTTTTCCCCCATTCATGTTGACATAATCCCTGAAATCTATCCACAGACCCCAGTTTGAGAATTTCTGCTCTCTCCTGAAGCAGATTAAGTAGCAATGTTTATTTTAAATAGCACTTCCCAAAACTATAGTTACCTATTTCTGGATCATGACTACTACCCCAGTTTCAAAGATATTTTCTGGATCTGCATGCCTAAATACAGTTCATAAGCACCCACTGATGGAGGTCTTTAAAAAATTATTTTAATTCTTACCAATTGCATGTAATAAATTTTCCACATATCTTTTCCAAAGTTATATGATCCAAATTGTCTTCCTCTCTCCTTCCCTTCTCTTGCCTCGAGCTGGCAAGCAGTTCAGTCTACATTATAACTCTTACTATCACACAAAACACATTTCCATATTGTGCAATTTTTAAGTGACTAATCTTATAAAATCAAAACCCCATATAACCAATAAACAAGTGAAAAATCTTTTGCTTTCATCCATATTATTACTCTAACAGCTTTCTCTGGTGGTGGATAGCATTCTTTATCATAAGTCACTCAGAACTGTACTGGAACATTGTATTACCAAGAGTAACTAAGTCCATCACAGTTGATTGTTCCACAATATTGTTATTACTGTGTATCATGTTCTCTTGGTTCTGCTTATTTCACTCTGTATCAGTTCATATAGGTCTTTCCAGTTCTTTTGGAAATTATCCTGTTCATCATTCCTTATAGCACAATAATATTCCATCCCCATAATATACCACAATTTGTTCAGCCATTTCCCAATTGATGGACATCCCCTCAGTTTCCAATTCTTTGCCACCACAAAAACAGCAGCTATAAATATTTTTGTACAAACAGGTCCTTTCTAATTTTTTTAATCTCTTTGGAATATAGACCTGGTAGTGGTATTACTAGATCAAAGGTTCTTAAGCCCTTTGGGCATAATTCGAAATTGCCCTGATGAGGTCTTATTAGTGAGTCAGTAAATATATTTAACTCGAAACAAAGACAGTTATTAAAATGATATGGTGAGAATGGTAACTAAAAATATTCTTTTGATAAATTTTAAGTACACATATTGGAGCATTTGGAAAAGAGAGCACAAACTAAAAGTCTTCTCATAAGGCATATATATATACATACATATATACATATATATATATGTATATATATATATAATAGATCTGAACATGTCATTTCCAACTATGGTATAGCTGGGCTCAAGGTCCTTTGTCTCCTCACACTGTTTCCTCTACTATTTCCTCCTCCTTCACTCTGGTCTCAGATATAGGGGTAGACTTTTGGTAGCTCAATCCCTGTACATGCATTTGTGATCCAATCCCCTTCTGTCTTTCCCATCAACTTGTATCTACTATCCTAACTTTAACCTCTCCCTATTAGTTTTTTTTAAACCCTTAACTTCTATGTATTGGTTCCTAGGTGGAAGAGTGGTGAGGATGGGCAGTGGGAGTCAAGTGACTTGCCCAGGTTCACACAGCTGGGAAGTGTCTGAGGCTGGATTTGAACCTAGGACCTCCCATCTCTAGGCCTGGCTCTCAATCCACTGAGCAACCCAGCTGCCTCTCCCTATTAGTTTTTGCTGTTTACAAACATGCCTATTTCTCTATCTTCTTTAAGAAAACACTTAATTGATCCTATTGTTTCTTCTAATTATTGTCTTATATCTCTCCAACCCCACCTTTGTGACTAAATTCCTTCAGAAAAGTTGTTTAAACTTAAAACTTATACTTCCTTTTCCTTATATTATTTTCTAAACCCTTTGCAATCTTTGCCTGCTAGCCTAACCATTCAACTGAAACTTCCCTCTCCACAGTTAGCAATGATTTCTTAACCACCAAATCTCATAATTTTTTTTCAGTCCTAATCCTTCATCTTTCTCTAAAAGGTAGCCATATGCAGTATTGAATAGCTCATTAGGCCTAGCATTAGGAAGACCTATTATTAACTGTGTGACCCTGGTCAAATCACTAAACCTCTGCTTCCATTTCCTCAACTATAAAATTGATGCAATCATATTTTTCAAGTGCCTGCCTGCCTTCCTTCCTTCCTTCCTTCCTTCCTTCCTTCCTTCCTTCCTTCCTTCCTTCCTTCTCTTTTCCTTTCCCTGTTTCTTCTCTCTCCTCTTCAGATGAATTCCAGCTCATTCTCTTGTAGTCATCTCAGTATGTTGAGAACAGAACTCATTACCACCCACCACAAGAAAAACAAACTTTTTTTAAAAAAAAAATCAGGGACACAACCATCTTCTCAGTCACTTAGACCTGTAAATTTAGAGTCATCATCAATTCTTCACTCTTACTCTCCCTGATGCATCCAATTCTTTTTCACATTTTGTAATTTTCTCTAACTCTTGCTTGGTTTTAAAATCTTTCCTTTCCCAGAGATCTGACAAGTAAACTACTCTATGTTCACTTAACTTATTTATAGTTTCCCTCTTTATATTCAAGTCATTCACCCATTCTGAATTTATCTTGGGGTAGGGTGTAAGATGTTGATCTAAACCTATTCTCTCCCATATTGTTTTCCAAATTTCCCAGCAGTTTTTGTCAAATAGTGGATTTTTGTCCCAAAAGTTGGGCTCTTTGGGTTTATCATACACTGTCTTGCTGATGTCACTTACCCCAAGTCTATTCCACTGATCCTCCCTCCTGTCTCTTAGTCAATTTGGTTTTCTTCTTTCCTTTTTTTTTTATTAGGTTGACCAGTACTTTGTCTATTTTATCTGTTTTTTCAAAATACCAGCTTCTAGTCTTATTTATTAATTCAATAGTTCTTTTACTTTGGATTTTATTAATTTCTCCCTTGATGTTTAGTATTTCTAATTTAGTTTTCATCTGGGGATTTTTAATTTGCTCACTTTCTAATTTTTTAAGTTGCATGCCCAATTCATTAATCTCTGCCCTCCCTAATTTGTTAATATATGCACTCATGTATATAAATTTCCCCCTGAGTACTGCCTTGGCTGCATTCCACAGAGTTTGGTAGGATGTCTCATCATTGTCATTCTCTTCAATGAAATTGTTGATTGTTTCTTTGATTTCTTCTTTGACTAGCTGGTTTTGCAGAATCATATTATTTAATTTCCAATTAGTTTTTGATTTGCCTGTCCAGGTGCCCTTACAAATTATTATTTTTATTGCATTATGATCTGAGAAGGTTACATTTATTATTTCTGCTCGTTTGCAATTGTTTGTAATGTTTCTATGCCCTATTACATGGTCAATCTTTGTGCATATACCATGTGCAACTGAAAAGAAGATATATTCCTTTGTGTTCCTATTTATTTTTCTCCACATATCTATTAAATCTAATTTTTCTAGGACTTCATTCACCTCTCTTACCTCTTTCTTATTTATTTTTCAGTTTGATTTATCTAGATCTGAAAGAGGAATATTTAGATCTCCCACTAGTATGGTTTTACTATCTATTTCCTTCTTGAGCTCTGCCAGTTTCTCCTTTATGAATCTGGTTGCTATGCCATTTGTTGCATACATATTGAGCAATGTTATTTCCTCATTGTGTATACTTCCATTAATCAGGATGTAATGACCTTCCCTGTCTTTTTTAATCATATCTATTTTTACTTTGGCTTTGTCTCATTTGATGCCCAAAGGATTTTGCTCAAGCCTTTTACCTTAAACCTGTGTATGTCTACCTGCCTCATATGTGTTTCTTGTAGGTAACATATGGTAGGATTTTGGTTTCTAATCCACTCTTCTAATTGCTTCCTTTTTATGGGCCAGTTCATCCCATTCACATTCAGAGTTATAATTATCACTTGTGTATTTGTTGACATTTTGGTATCCTCTCCTAGTTCTACCCCTTCTTTTTCACTATTTCCTTTTAAACCAGTGGTTTGCTTTATGCCAGTAACCCTTGTCCCCTCCCTTGATTTACTTCTCTTTCTACCCCCTCTCTTATTATTCCCCTCTTTTTAATTTTAAGGCCTAATGAATTCCCTCCCCTATCTCCTCCACTCTCTTTTTTGACCTCCCCACTCCCCTGCTCTCCTTGGTTTTTCCCTTCTGACTTTCTCATAGGGTTGGATAGAATTTTACATCCCAATGGATAAAGCTACTCTTCCCTCTCAGGGTTAATTACACTGAGAGTAAGGTTTAACTATTACCTCATAATGATCTCTTCCTCTCCTTCTTATAATAGTATTCATCCCTTCCCCTTCCCATGCCCTCTTTGTGTGTAATAGAATACCCTATTTTTCTTATTCATTTAAGTTTCTCTTGGTGTCCTCTACTATTCCCCTCCTTCTTTCCCACCCCCATATCATCTTAGACCATTTAGTATTCCAACCTCTCCCTATGAATAATTCTTCTAATTACTATAATAGTGAATACTATAATAGTGAATAGAGTTGCTTAAAGAGAATTATACATAACATTTCTCCACATAAGAATACAAATAATTAGATCATATTGAAGCCCTTAAAGAGGCAAATTTAAAAAATATGACTTTTCTTTCTTTCCCCTCTGTTTCTTATTTAACTTTTCATGTTTCTCTTGGTCCTGGTCTTTTCTGTGCATGGAAATCTTCTATCTTGTTGAATGCCCAAACTTTCCCCTGGATGTATATGGTCAGTTTTTTTTTACTTTTAAACCCTTAACTTCTGTGTATTGACCCATAGGTGAAAGATTGGTCAGGGTAGGCAATGGGGGTCAAGTGACTTGCCCAGGGCCACACAGCTGGGAAGTGTCTGAGGCCAGATCTGAACCTTGGACCTCCTGTCTCTAGGCCTGGCTCTCAATCCACTGAGCTACCCAGCTGCCCCTTTTTTATAAACCTTTACCTTCCATCTTGGAGTCTATACTGTGTATTGGCTCCAAGGCAGAAGAGTGGTAAGGGTAGGCAATGGGGGTAAAGTGACTTGCCCAGGGTCACACAGCTGGGAAGTGTCTGAGGCCAGATTTGAACCTAGGACCTCCCGTCTCTAGGCCTGGTTCTCAATCCACTGAGCTACCCAGCTGCCCCCTATATGGTCAGTTTTGATGGGTAGGTGATCCTTGGTTGTAGACCCGGTTCTCTTGCCTTTCTGAATATCATATCCCAAGGCTTGTGGTCTTTTAGTGTGGAGGCTGCCAGATCCTGTGTTATCCTGATTGGTGCTCCTTGATATCTGAGTTGTCTCTGCCTTCTTGTAAAATTTTTTCTTTTATTTGGAAGCTCTTGAATTTGGCTATTATATTCCTGGGCATTGTCTTTTTTGGGTCTAGTATAGAGGGTGATCTTGTTATCCTTTCAATGTCTATATTACCCTCTTGTTGTAGAACTTCAGGGCAATTTTGCTGAATAATTTCTTGTAGTATGGAGTCCAAATTTCTATTAATTTCTACTTTTTCAGGAAGATCAGTGATTCTCAGATTGTCTCTTCTGGACCTGTTTTCTTGATCTNATTGATCCTATTGTTTCTTCTAATTATTGTCTTATATCTCTCCAACCCCACCTTTGTGACTAAATTCCTTCAGAAAAGTTGTCTAAACTTAAAACTTATACTTCCTTTTCCTTATATTATTTTCTAAACCCTTTGCAATCTTTGCCTGCTAGCCTAACCATTCAACTGAAACTTCCCTCTCCACAGTTAGCAATGATTTCTTAACCACCAAATCTCATAATTTTTTTTCAGTCCTAATCCTTCATCTTTCTCTAAAAGGTAGCTATATGCAGTATTGAATAGCTCATTAGGCCTAGCATTAGGAAGACCTATTATTAACTGTGTGACCCTGGTCAAATCACTAAACCTCTGCTTCCATTTCCTCAACTATAAAATTGATGCAATCATATTTTTCAAGTGCCTGCCTGCCTTCCTTCCTTCCTTCCTTCCTTCCTTCCTTCCTTCCTTCCTTCCTTCCTTCCTTCTCTTTTCCTTTCCCTGTTTCTTCTCTCTCCTCTTCAGATGAATTCCAGCTCATTCTCTTGCAGTCATCTCAGTATGTTGAGAACAGAACTCATTACCACCCACCACAAGAAAAACAAACTTTTTAAAAAAAAAATCAGGGACACAACCATCTTCTCAGTCACTTAGACCTGTAAATTTAGAGTCATCATCAATTCTTCACTCTTACTCTCCCTGATGCATCCAATTCTTTTTCACATTTTGTAATTTTCTCTAACTCTTGCTTGGTTTTAAAATCTTTCCTTTCCCAGAGATCTGACAAGTAAACTACTCTATGTTCACTTAACTTATTTATAGTTTCCCTCTTTATATTCAAGTCATTCACCCATTCTGAATTTATCTTGGGGTAGGGTGTAAGATGTTGATCTAAACCTATTCTCTCCCATATTGTTTTCCAAATTTCCCAGCAGTTTTTGTCAAATAGTGGATTTTTGTCCCAAAAGTTGGGCTCTTTGGGTTTATCATACACTGTCTTGCTGATGTCACTTACCCCAAGTCTATTCCACTGATCCTCCCTCCTGTCTCTTAGTCAATTTGGTTTTCTTCTTTCCTTTTTTTTTTATTAGGTTGACCAGTACTTTGTCTATTTTATCTGTTTTTTCAAAATACCAGCTTCTAGTCTTATTTATTAATTCAATAGTTCTTTTACTTTGGATTTTATTAATTTCTCCCTTGATGTTTAGTATTTCTAATTTAGTTTTCATCTGGGGATTTTTAATTTGCTCACTCTCTAATTTTTTAAGTTGCATGCCCAATTCATTAATCTCTGCCCTCCCTAATTTGTTAATATATGCACTCATGTATATAAATTTCCCCCTGAGTACTGCCTTGGCTGCATTCCACAGAGTTTGGTAGGATGTCTCATCATTGTCATTCTCTTCAATGAAATTGTTGATTGTTTCTTTGATTTCTTCTTTGACTAGCTGGTTTTGCAGAATCATATTATTTAATTTCCAATTAGTTTTTGATTTGCCTGTCCAGGTGCCCTTACAAATTATTATTTTTATTGCATTATGATCTGAGAAGGTTACATTTATTATTTCTGCTCGTTTGCAATTGTTTGTAATGTTTCTATGCCCTATTACATGGTCAATCTTTGTGCATATACCATGTGCAACTGAAAAGAAGATATATTCCTTTGTGTTCCTATTTATTTTTCTCCACATATCTATTAAATCTAATTTTTCTAGGACTTCATTCATCTCTCTTACCTCTTTCTTATTTTTTTTTTGGTTTGATTTATCTAGATTTGAAAGAGGAATATTTAGATCTCTCACTAGTATGGTTTTACTATCTATTTCCTTCTTGAGCTCTGCCAGTTTCTCCTTTATGAATCTGGTTGCTATGCCATTTGTTGCATACATATTGAGCAATGTTATTTCCTCATTGTGTATACTTCCATTAATCAGGATGTAATGACCTTCCCTGTCTTTTTTAATCATATCTATTTTTACTTTGGCTTTGTCTCATTTGATGCCCAAAGGATTTTGCTCAAGCCTTTTACCTTAAACCTGTGTATGTCTACCTGCCTCATATGTGTTTCTTGTAGGTAACATATGGTAGGATTTTGGTTTCTAATCCACTCTTCTAATTGCTTCCTTTTTATGGGCCAGTTCATCCCATTCACATTCAGAGTTATAATTATCACTTGTGTATTTGTTGACATTTTGGTATCCTCTCCTAGTTCTACCCCTTCTTTTTTCACTATTTCCTTTTAAACCAGTGGTTTGCTTTATGCCAGTAACCCTTGTCCTCTCCCTTGATTTACTTCTCTTTCTACCCCCTCCCTTATTATTCCCCTCTTTTTAATTTTAAGGCCTAATGAATTCCCTCCCCGATCTCCTCCACTCTCTTTTTTGACCTCCCCACTCCCCTGCTCTCCTTGGTTTTTCCCTTCTGACTTTCTAATAGGGTTGGATAGAATTTTACATCCCAATGGATAAAGCTACTCTTCCCTCTCAGGGTTAATTACACTGAGAGTAAGGTTTAACTATTACCTCATAATGATCTCTTCCTTTCCTTCTTATAATAGTATTCATCCCTTCCCCTTCCCATGCCCTCTTTGTGTGTAATAGAATACCCTGTTTTTCTTATTCATTTAAGTTTCTCTTGGTGTCCTCTACTATTCCCCTCCTTCTTTCCCACCCCCATATCATCTTAGACCATTTAGTATTCCAACCTCTCCCTATGAATAATTCTTCTAATTACTATAATAGTGAATACTATAATAGTGAATAGAGTTGCTTAAAGAGAATTATACATAACATTTCTCCACATAGGAATACAAATAATTAGATCATATTGAAGCCCTTAAAGAGGCAAATTTAAAAAATATGACTTTTCTTTCTTTCCCCTCTGTTTCTTATTTAACTTTTCATGTTTCTCTTGGTCCTGGTCTTTTCTGTGCATGGAAATCTTCTATCTTGTTGAATGCCCAAACTTTCCCCTGGATGTATATGGTCAGTTTTTTTTTACTTTTAAACCCTTAACTTCTGTGTATTGACCCATAGGTGAAAGATTGGTCAGGGTAGGCAATGGGGGTCAAGTGACTTGCCCAGGGCCACACAGCTGGGAAGTGTCTGAGGCCAGATCTGAACCTTGGACCTCCTGTCTCTAGGCCTGGCTCTCAATCCACTGAGCTACCCAGCTGCCCCTTTTTTATAAACCTTTACCTTCCATCTTGGAGTCTATACTGTGTATTGGCTCCAAGGCAGAAGAGTGGTAAGGGTAGGCAATGGGGGTAAAGTGACTTGCCCAGGGTCACACAGCTGGGAAGTGTCTGAGGCCAGATTTGAACCTAGGACCTCCCGTCTCTAGGCCTGGTTCTCAATCCACTGAGCTACCCAGCTGCCCCCTATATGGTCAGTTTTGATGGGTAGGTGATCCTTGGTTGTAGACCCGGTTCTCTTGCCTTTCTGAATATCATATCCCAAGGCTTGTGGTCTTTTAGTGTGGAGGCTGCCAGATCCTGTGTTATCCTGATTGGTGCTCCTTGATATCTGAGTTGTCTCTGCCTTCTTGTAAAATTTTTTCTTTTATTTGGAAGCTCTTGAATTTGGCTATTATATTCCTGGGCATTGTCTTTTTTGGGTCTAGTATAGAGGGTGATCTTGTTATCCTTTCAATGTCTATATTACCCTCTTGTTGTAGAACTTCAGGGCAATTTTGCTGAATAATTTCTTGTAGTATGGAGTCCAAATTTCTATTAATTTCTACTTTTTCAGGAAGATCAGTGATTCTCAGATTGTCTCTTCTGGACCTGTTTTCTTGATCTGTCACTTTCTCATTGAAATATTTCATGTATCCTTCTGTTTTATCAGTCTTTTGACTTTGTTTTATTTGTTCTTGCTATCTTGAGAGATCATTAGCTTCTAATTGCTCAATTCTAGCCTTTAGGAAATGGTTTTCAGCTATAATCTTTTGGTTTTCCTTTTCAATCTGGTCATTTCTTGTCTTCAATTTGCTTATCAGTTCATTTGGTTTCTGAGCCTCACTTTCCAATTGTGAAATTCTGCCTTTTAAACTATTATTTTCTTGCAAGATTTTGGTTTCCAATTTGCTTACCATTTTGTTTGATTTTTGGGCATTTTTCTCCAGTTGGGAGTTTCTGTCTTCTAACCTGTTTATTTCCTTTTGAGCTATTTCCCACTTCTCTTGCCAAATCTCTTCCATCTTTCTCATCATCTCAGATTTGAACTCTTCAATAACTTGTGGCCAGTTTTCATTATTTTGGGAAGGTTTTTATATGATTACTTGTTTGTTCTCCCCTTATGTTTGCTCTGTTGTCTATATTTTATCTGTGTAAAAGTTGTCAAGTGTTACAGATTTCTTCTTGATGATCTTTCTCTTTTGGGGTTCTTGTCTCTGGCTTGCCATTGTTAGCCCTGCACCCTCTCAGGTTTATCCTCACACTCAGGGCCTGTCTGCTCTCTTTAGGCTCCTGAGGTCTCGGGTCTAGTTGTTCTCAGGGTCAAGCCTCCTGGTGGTCCCCTTGCTTGTTCCTCTGCCCAAGGCTCCTTTAACAGTCTCAGGGTGTTGCTTCCACAGTTGTGAACCCCTTTTGCACTGGATCCCCACTCAAGGTCCACACGTGGGCTCAAGATCTGAGTCCTTGTCTTCACTCAGGATAGGTGTCTGGGCTTGCTTCCACGCCCACACTTGTGCCTGCACTCTGGGTCTGAGCTCAAAGTCTGCCCATGTTCTTTAGCCTCTCGGGGTCTTAAGTCTTGCTGCTCTCTGGAGCAGGCCCTGGTGATCCCAGGTAGCTGCCAAGGACTTAATGTGTGCCCCAGACTTGCTCTAACTCTTGTGAGCTGGCTTTGGCACTGTAGGTGGTGTGGGTTGGGGTAGGGGTTTGCTCAGCTCGTGTTTCAGTGAGAGCTGTTTTACCCCTTTATAGCATGGAAAGGCCTAGATTCCACATACCTCCAATGCTGCGCCCTGTTGTGTCGTCCCTTTGTTTCTCTGGATTTGTTTTTATGTCTTTTTGAGAAGTCCTGTATGTTTCGGTTAGGAGAGGTTAAGCAGCTGCTTTTTACTCTGCCGCCATCTTAATCAGAGCTGCTGAAGTTTTTTAAAGGATATGTCTGCCCATCTCCAATCCCCACCCCAATTTGATAAATGCCAGTTTCTCATTATTACCTCTAAAATAAAAATAATTTTAAAAATCTTCTTACTAGCTTAAAAACCTTTTGTATCTAGATATTTTTCAACCTTTCCAAGCTTCTCATATTTTACTCCCCTCCACATACTCTGTCATTCAATGACACTGCCCTACTTGCCCAGGGCTTTTAATTTCTACATTCTGTCTTTTTATTGACTTTTCTTTTATGCTTGTTAATGCTCTCTCTCCTTACTTTTTTCCCTCTGCTTCCATGGATTCCTTTCAAGTCCCAGATCAAATTGCACCTTCTTCAGGAGGCCTTTCTAAATCCTCTTCTCTCTTCAACCTTTCCCTCTCCCTTCCTTTCCTTCTTCTCTGAGATTGCCTTCCATCTACGCTGTATATCTGTCATATACCTTTTCCTTCATCAGAATGCAAACTCCTTGAGTATAGCAACTATTTTTGCCTTTTTTATATTCTGGGGACTTAGCATTATCTCATGTCTCCTCTCAATCAAGATTGTTCATGCAAATTTCAGTGCATTAAGCTTTTTTAATCACACTTTTCATTTATATTTTTGTTATTGAGTACATAAAAGGGTATGAATAGGTTTTCCTTTCGTTTTAAGAAAATTTCAGGTGTTCCCCACTCCCCTCCACATTTGCTCCCATGGAAGCAGCAATGAGGACTTAGTAGGAGCTCAAAGAGATTAGACACTGGATAGATGCTTTTGTATCTGGGTCATGGATAATCCAGGGACTGCTTGTACTTTATTTTGAAGTTGGCTGTGGTAATGAGTACTGTGGAAGCTTGGCAGGTCTCTATAAAGCCATTAATGGTGTATTGCAAAGTTGGTGGTTTTATAGAAGTATTGCTAAAATTTAGGAGTGTTCCTTTGCCCTTTCTTGGGCATAGGGCCAGCTCTGGGCAAAAATGTCAGCTATGTGGTTTATCTTTGGCACATTCCTACCTCCCTTTCTCACAAGTTACCACCATCTTCTTCTACTATGATGTTCCATTTAGATCCGTCCCAACTTTTAATGTCTCATGTTGCAGAATTGCTTGCATCTCTCTCTGTCCTTGTATACCTGAATGAATCTCATTCCTCAGAGTACTTCTTAACTTGGTATTAGAGAAAAACAATCTGTTTGAACTAATTATACAAGGTGGGAGTGGTGTACAATAACAGTGGGCAGTAGTAAAAGAACATGATGGATGAGTGATCATTTATGAGCATAGCTCAAAGGAGGGAAGGTGAGATTCACAGTCTATTGTAAATGTGAGACACAGCATAAGAGTGGAATCTGTGCCCAATCTTTTTGATTGTGTTCTTAATTTCCTTTTATATGATTGGTTGATTGCCTAAGCTTTAGATTTAAGTTGGGGCATTGTCCTTAAGTGGCATTAGATAAGTCCCATGTTGGCTTGGAACGTTTTCTTGAAGCGTGTTTGCACTAGTCCTTTTAAAGAGAATGAATAAGTAGAAAATATTTCTAGTTATGCGTTGTGTCTAATGGCACATGACAGGCAATGACATGTATTCAGAATTTCATGATCATATGATAGAATATGTAAAGTAGCAAGTAAATTGTTATAATTCAGGTAACTTTCAAATGGGATGCAATTATACTTCTATAAACATATTACCATGTTCTCATTTCAGCCCGAGTAAGCATTCAAGTGAGCCATCTTTTTACCATCTTTGGGCTCTTGGAATATTTAAAGATAATGAACTTTTTTACCAGTACTTGACAGTTGGATACAGTTTTATTTCTCTTTACATATGAAGAGGACACTGGTCATGACATATTAACCTAAAAATGGGCTTAAACTATAGTAAAGGTCATATAGGGGAAGTTAACAATTTATTAAAATATAAAGCGTTATAAAATAGAAAAGCAAAATATTCCTTTTGTTAAAAAATCACATTTTAATTTGAATTTCTTTCAAACACTAATCATTATGATTTCCCTATGATTCACCATTAAATTATGATTGTATGGATGTCTATTCCCAAATAAATCTCACTAAGATTGGCCTATTTCCTCAATACCCCCTACATTTCTAATGATTTAGAGTATGTAAAGCTAATCTTTGCTTCTTCCGTCTCTCAGTTCTTGATGTCTCCCAGTTAACTTTTTTTGTTAGTAGTGCTACTATTAGTTTCCAAAACCTTCCCTCCTACTTATCCAGTGAATCACCAGATCCTATTAGATCTTTGTTTTTAACATTTTTTCATATCCATCCCCTCTTTGTCATCCTTGTGATCATTACCTTAGTCCAGACTTAGCCTGGTATCCAAAAGTCTGGCCTTCAAATTTTGTGCTTACTTGTCTCCTTTACCCCATTTTTGTTAATCCAGGTTCTACTGGCCCTTCAAGAGCCCTGGGGATATTTAACTTTGAGAAAAAGAAAATTGGGAGAGGGAAAGGAACATGATAACTCTATTAAAGTATTAGATTGGTTGTCTTATGGAAAATAGTTTAGATTTGCTCTGTTTGGACCAAGAGGAAGAACCAAGGGCTAAAGGTAGAAATTGCAAGGTAAAATAAGCAAATTTACCTTTGATGTAAGGAAAAACTTCTTAATAGTCTAAAAGGAGAATGGGCCTCTTAAGAAGGTAGTGTATTACCCTCATTGGGAGTCTTTAAGCAGAGGCTAGATAACAATTTGTAAAGTATATCTTGGTAGGGATTTCTTTTGTGTATAGTTTGGACAAGATAGCCATTCAAGTCCCTTCTCGCTCTGTGATTCTAATACCACCTCCTTGCCTGAGGTTCATTGAAGCAATCTTTGTAAATACCTTTGAATTTTTATATTATTGATTGCTTATTTGGCAGCTGGTTAAACTGGCTTATTATACTATCCCAGTGAAAATAAGTGGGAGGTATACTGCCTTTGGTGTCTGAGGACCCAGTCTTTCCATGTGTCCCTAAATTCTTTGTGAACTTAATAAAGTCATTTCATATTTCTCATGTCATAGTTCAATAATCTGTAAAGTGATGTGATTGCATTTGATAATCTTTTAGCTGTAAATTTATCATCTGAAATCTCTGCTATCATTTCAAATAGACATTTAAGTCTTCAAGCTCTCTTATATTTCTATCTTGACTTCCAAACTGGATTGCAAATTTCTTGAGGTTCAGAAAATCTTGTCTTAATCTTCTTAGCATCCTGCAGGGCCTAGAAAATGGCAAATGTTCAGTCAATGTGTTAATTGAATTTGAAGCCTTTGTAGGCTGCTTAATCACAAGCCACCAGCATTCCATTTTATAACTAGATGGTTATTTCTCCTATCAAACAGGACAATAAAAGCAATTATAGATAGTTTCTGCAAAAAAAACAACAAACAAACCAAAAAACAAACTCTTAACTTCTTGATTATCTATTGGTGTCTTCCTATAGATATTAATGAATGCCAGATGCAAGGAGCATGCCCTAATGGTGAGTGTTTGAATACACTGGGCAGCTATAGGTGCACCTGCAAACTGGGATTTGTGCCGGATCCTACATTGTCAACTTGTATCCGTAAGTAATCAAAATGATCAATTATTTTCATTCCTAATTTTGATCAAATATAAATTTGGCTAAGACTAAGAAAAGGACTGCCTTATGCAGAATATCTGGGTAGACTGGTGTAATTTGAAATACATAAACAGTAATTTAGTCTGTTTGTTTGGAAGGCAAGTTTGAACTATAGAAAAATCAGATTTACAGGATATTTTTAAAGAAATGTGAAAGTGTATGAACTATTACAGGTATTTTACTAGGAATTCAGACATCATATAGAGCTTGGTCTAGGTGACTCATGGGATTCCAAAATTCTATGATTCTATTATTTTTTAGGGAACCCACAGTGGGAAAAGAACTAGATTTGGAGATGAAAAACATGGGTACAAATCCTGCTGGTTACTACTTGTTTGACCTTGGGCAAGCCATTTAACCTCACTGGGCCTCAGTTTTCTCATTGGTAAAAGGGGAGAGATGAGTTATACTAGATGGTCTTTAAGATCCTTTTTAGATTGAAGTATAATATCCTAGTAATTAATAAGTAGAACTAAAGAGATTTGCTTTTATGGATAGAAAAGAATGCTTTGTAATTAGCTTATTTTTTTTCTTGAATGAAATACTTTGGGATGTCTGGAAACAGTTTAGTCTGTCTAGTATTTTAAACATTCACCATATCCAGTGAAGAAGCATTTATTAAGTGGTCAGGTATCTGCCAATCATTTTGTTAAGCACTATGCATACAAAGAAAGGGAAAAAAACACATGGAGCTCACTGCTTCCCTCTAAAACTAAATTGTAGTGTAACTTCTGTATGAATTATTTCAAATTCAAATGAGTTTGAATTAAATGAGATTTTATAAGACTTTTTCCTGGAGTAGAATTGGGTACTCATAGACCTATAGTCAAGCCATGATACCTTTTATTTAATGGTTGTCATGTTCTCCATGCTGGGATAAGCACTGGGAATACAAAAGTAAGAAGAAAGACATTCTCTGTCCTCAAGGAATATGGGAAAGACCACACATAAAAGAAAACTGAAAAGAAGGGGAGAAAAGGGAAAGTGAACTTTTAAGGTAAAGGTAAAATATATATTGATATAAAACCAGTTTAACTGATGTTACATGTGTGCCAGTTAGGAATATTATAAAATAATAATTTAAAAGAACTTAGCCTTTTTTTTAGTAAATTGTGCTACTCAAACACTAATTATATGAGAAGGGGTACTACAAATAATAATTTAACATCTTAACCATACCATTTAGGAATGAAGCATAAAATGAGTAGCTGATTTAGCCAGTTACTTCTAAAAGAGATCAATAAGTGAATAAATGATAATGTTAATAAAGGATTGAAAACACCTGCCTTTTCATGTTATTCAGCTCAGAGCCCATCCACTTACTTAAGAAGGCCTTTTCTCCAGCGTCTCTAGCCTTTTCCTCTCACTGTTGTTGCTTAGTTGTTTTAATTGTATCTTACTCGTTGTGACCCCATTTCTTTTTGGCAAAGACACTGGAATGATTTGCCATTTCCTTCTTGAGCTCATTTTACAGATGAATAAGTGAGGCCAACAGGGTTAAAGGAATTTCCCAGGGTTATGCAGTAGATTACCTTCAACCTACTCTTTGTGTATCTTGTACTTATCTATTTGTGTACATGTTGGCACTTTGTTTAAACTGTAAGGTCCTTGAGGACAGGTACTCTTTGTATCTTAGCATTTTCTGGGTTTAACATAATGTCTGGCATTTAGTAAGTTCTTATTAATACATGTTTGCTTATTCTTAGATTAGTTTTAAATTAGAGGAAGTCAGAGCTGGGAAGTGGTGTAGAAGTTAAGTTTGGGGAGAGAGATTGTATAGAGACAGCCTAGAGCAGGGATCTTAACTTGGAGACATCATACTCCCAAAGGGTATGTGGATAGATTTCAGGGTGCCCATGAATTTGGATAGGACAAAGAAAACATATTTCTTGATAGACTAGATATTAGCTAAAATCTCTGCCATCTCTATAATTCTATAATTCTAGTAGTCCTTTAGCTGCAACCAAAAAAGTAGACCAGATATTCTTAACCTTGCATCTGTGATCTTAATTTAAAAAACAGACAAACTATACTCATAATATATAAGAGTAAATGATCATAGCAATCTAGTATTTGCTAAGCCTAGAGAGCCCAAAATTTTGAGATAAGAATGTATTTTTTGACAAAAACTGCTAGGAAAACTGCAAAACAGTATGGTGGAAACTAAGCATAGACCACTACCTCAAACCCTATAGCAGTGATGGCAAATCTTTTAGAGACAGAATGCTTGGCCCTACCCCACCCCACTCCACTCCCCCAGACCAATTGATGTACCCTCCCCACAGAAACCTTGTGGCACCCCCCCCATGCTAGGTATACTCCTCCCCTTCTACCACACATAGGGGAGGGAGAAAGCACTCCTATTGGGTTGCTAAGCAGAGGTTTGGGTGAAGAGAGGCATATCCTCAGTGAATGTAGAGAAGGGGAGGGAAGTGGCCCAAGTGCTCTGCTGTCCTCCAACTCTGCTGTCTGTGAGCTACCTACGTTACCCACTGTGAGCTCCCATTAGGCTGATGGGCAGAGGGGTGGAGGATATAGGGAATGTTCTCAGCCAATGTAGAGAGGGGATGGGAGTGACCTGAGCACTCTGCTCCCCTAAAGCTTTGCCCCCTGTGAACCATCAACCTTGCCCCATGTGTGCTTTCATGAGGTTGCTGGGCAGAGGGATGGGGGACATGAAGAAACATCATCATACATGTTGGAGAGGGGGAGGGGAGCAGCTTCACCCCAGTCCCTCTTCCTTTCTAGTAATGAACTTGGGGTGTAGGGGTGGTGGGTGGAGAAAGAAGATAGCTGAGTGCCCACAAAGAGCACTCTGCATTCCATCTTTTGCACTCTTTCCATAGGCTTGACATTACTGCCCTATATTAACAAGGTCATAAAGGGTGTATGATTTAGATGAAAAGGGTGATACCATAAGTAAATTATGGAAATATAGAATAGTTTACTTTGGAGAAGGGAAGAATTTATGAAAAAACAAAAGATAGAGAAAATTATAAGATATAAAATTAATGATTTTGATTATTATAATTTTAAAAAGTTTTATATGAATAAAATGAATGTAACCAAGATTAAAAGGAAAACTGCAAACTTGAGGAAAATATTTTAAAGCAAATTTTCTCTGATAAAGGTCTCATTCCTCAAATATATAGAAAACAGTCAAATTTATAAGAATGCAAGTTGTTTTATAATTAACAAATTTTGGTTATAGGCTATGAACAAGCAATTTTCAAATGAAAACATCAAAGTTATCATTAATCATATAAAGTGCTCTAAATCACTCCTGATTAGAGAAAGGCAAATTAGAACAACTCTGAGGTACTATCACACACCTATTAGATAGGCCAAATTGATAGAAAAGGAAAATAATAAATGTTGGAGTGAATGTGGTAAGATTGGGACACTAATGTGTTGTTGGTGGAGTTGTAAACTGATCCAACTTTTCTGTGCAGCAAATTGGAACTGTGCCCAAATGGCTATAAAATTGCTTATACCTTTTGATCTTGTAATACCACTACTGGGTCTATATCCCAAAAAGATTTAAAGAAAAAAAAAGGAGAAAGGTCCTATTTGAACGAAAGTACTTGAATATTTATAGCAGCTCTTTCTGTGATGGCAAAGAATTGGAAATTGAAGGGATGTCCATCAATTGGGGAATGGCTGAACAAAATGGTATGTGGTGTACTATAGTGAGGGTATTGTACTATAAGAAATGAGGAGCCAGATGATTTCTGCAAAATCTGGAAAGACCTACAAGAACTGATGCAAAGTGAAATAAGCAGAACCAGTAGAACATTGTACACAGTTAACAGTAATGTTGTAGGATGATCAACTGTGAAAGATTTAGCTACTCTCAACAATACAGTGATATAGGACAATTCTGAAAGACTTAAGAATGCTATCCACCTCCAGAGAAAGAACTGTTGTCATTGGAATGTATCGAAGCATACTATTTTTTACTTTAGTTTATCTGTTTTTTTTTATTTGGGGGTTTTGGTTTCATATGAGTATTCTATTACAACATTAAGCAATATGGATATTATGTATTATGGGATAACACATGTATGATCCTGATAAAATTGCTTACCATCTAGGGGAAGGAAGTAGAGTGAGGGAGACAAATTGGATCTTATAGTTTCAGAAAATGTACATTGTTATTACATTTAATTGGGAAAATAACATATCTTCTATAAAAAAAAGAAAAAGAAAAATTCAAAGGTCCAAGGGAACAGACATTAAGCTTAAATTAGTTCATTTCTTTTGCCAAAAATAATAAAGGTTAATGTAGCATAAAAATATACTTACGTACATTTTGATAACTGTATTTCTATATAATTAGTTTCCTTTGTAATCCTATGCATTTATTTTACTCAATGAAAAGGATTCTTCAGAGAAGGAGTCCTTAGGCTTCACCAGACTGACCCCCAAAATGTTAATAATCCCTGCTCTAGTCTAATCCTCTCATTTTACATATGAGGAAACTAAGGCTTGGTGAGTTCCTTATCTGCTCTATTGTGATTATAATACAAGCCTCCCAGAGGATTTTTAAAATTATCTTTGATAAAATAAACATTCATTAAACAACAAAAAGAAATAAAAAAGACCCTCAAGTTTTTAACCATAAGTTTTCCTTCCTTATTTTGACCTCTTAGAATTCCTATTTGCTTTCTAGACTCAGTTCAAGTGCAGTCTCCTTCAAAAGTCTTCTCTTCATTCCTTCAGA
The DNA here is from genome assembly GCF_016433145.1 of Gracilinanus agilis. Classification (NCBI taxonomy): domain Eukaryota; kingdom Metazoa; phylum Chordata; class Mammalia; order Didelphimorphia; family Didelphidae; genus Gracilinanus; species Gracilinanus agilis. The sequence goes on along the minus strand of NC_058131.1, from coordinate 223,916,050 downwards.
TTTTAGAGATTAAAACATTTTTTTATGTTCTATTCTTTACATGCTTGAAGGCGAACATGTTGCATCCACTCAGTACAATGTAAGCTCTTTGAGAAAAGAGAATATTAACTTTTATATTTATCATCAATGCCTGACATTATAGCAGATTTGTAAGTAGGTGCTTATTGACTTTTTTTTAATGAAAATGGAAAATGTGAGAATTGATAAAAATTTTTTGAGTGTTAAAAATTTTTGTGTGCTTACACTGTAGACCAGTGGTTCCCAAACTTTTTCACACCCTTTCCAGAAAAAAATATTACTTACCCCCATGGAAATTAATTTTTTTTATATTTTAATAGCAACTAATAGGAAAGATAAATGCACCTGTGGTCATCATCACTCCCCTCGATCGCTGCAGCACCCACCAGGGGGCAGTGGTGACCAATTTGGGAATCACTGCTGTAGGCCACAGTAGGCCCCTGTTCTCTGACATTACAGGTTGTATGTTTTGTTTTAAATTTGATTCTTGAAATTGGAAAAAAAAAACATTTTTTCAGGAACAAGCCTGTATTAATCTATTTTTGCCAAAAGCTGAGCAATATCTTCCCTGAATTTTAGCCTATTTAAAGTGATTCCTCTGGAAAAAAAGAAACCAATTCTTCAGATAAATGACCCCATTCACTTTTTAAATGTATAGGCTCAGCTCACTCATTTCCAATATAGAGATGCCAGATTTATCAAAATTTCTACTGCTATTTACTACTTTCTGGTAAGGCTTGTTTAGTCTGTTAATCTCATAACTAATTGCTACTATTTTCATTTAAAATGGCCCAAGTGTAGAACTGGACATTTTGCAAGAAAAGCTTTTCTTCCATTGGGGATAAGCACAGAAACTAGATGTGTGATGTTAGTGGTATTCCTAGTAGAAAACATTTCCCTGTACCAATGGAGGCTGATACCTTCTCTTCAGTTTCTAATGTCATCAAGTTTGTAGAGCCCTGAAAAGTCAAATGATTTGCTCAGATTCATGTAGGCAGTGTGTGTTAGAGAATGGAACTCAATCTATTTTATGAATTTAAAAAAAATACAGAAAAAATAGTGTTATTGTTCAGCTAGTTCAATGTACATGGAAATAGAATAACATTTTTGTAAATTTATAAATAGTAAGATATTTTATTGCTAGTCATAGCTCTTGTTCAGTGTTAGGAGTTCAAACCCAGGCTATTTAAGATCATCCAGTTGACTATAATGATAACACATCATCATCAATTTACATAATAAACTCTTATTTGTTTTCCCCTACATTTATCTGTTTTGCATGAAGTGCCACTGAGACAGTAAATGGGATGTTTTAATTTAGAGTAATCTAGTTTAATAATGAATTATCTCTTAGGGAAATAGATAAGGAAAGGTTGAGGAAGGTACAAAGAAGTACTAAAATATGTCCAAGGCCCTGAGGCTCTAGAGAATGGAAAATATGGTGCTGCCTTTGACTGTAGTAAGCTAGTTGGAAAGGAGTACTCTGGGAATTAGAGGGGGAATGGATGCTTTGCAAAATCAGCAGCAGTTTGTAGTATCTGTACTAGTGTTTGATTGTTAAAATGAATAAAGCAGGACTGGAACTATGCAATGAAAGAAACACAGGATCATTATTATTATATCTGAAGTATATAATATTAAGGCATATAGAGATTATAAAATATATGATTTCTTTTCTTATAATCCTGAAATTTCTCTTATTGATATCCAAAGAAAAAGAAAGAGCTATTCCTATCAAATCACTTAGCAAGAATTTTCCAAATGCTAGACATACAAAGAAAGTTCAAAACAAAAGAGTTCTTGCTTTTAAAGAGCTCACATTATAATGAGAGAAAGCACAATATGTACATTAATAGGTTTAGATGTGATATATAGGTGAATGGGTTCAAGTGTGCATGCAGTTTACTCCTACAGATGTGGTATTTGAGCTAGATCTTGAAAGAATTAACTCTTTTTTATGAGAAACAGCAAAGCTTTTAAAGTTCTTTAAAAAATTCTTAAAATATCTCCTCATCCTCACAAACTGTTACTTTTATATTAAATTTAAACATACTTTTTATTTCAGATAAAAGTAGAATATCAGTCAGTAAAAACATTATTAAGCATTTACTGCTTGTAGGTGCTGTGCCAGTATGTATATTGTCCTGAGAGAGCAGGTATAGATTAAGTCCAAGAGGAATAACTGTCAGGATTTCTTCTGATCCCCAGACTTCATAATTTTAAAGTTTTTCCTCAGCCCTCTGGAGTTGGAGCTAAAGAATAGGGAAAGGAAAAAAGGAGAGAAAAAACACTTAAAGTTCAACCCTAAGACTAGATAAGGCTTCAAACAGACTGAGAAATGGATGATGTTCACAAAACTGGGTGGATTGTTTCCTTCCTGCTGGTTGTTTCCACTTCGATGTCCAAAGTGAAATGCATAGTCTTTGCTCTAAATTATACCCCTCCTTCCCACTTTTCTGTTTGTGCCCTTGGTGCTATTATTCTACTTTTCCAGGGCTAAAACTTCTGAGTCATCTTTGGCTTTTTCCTCTCTTGTGATCCCTTACACAATTCTGTTGATTTTTCTAGTGTTTTTCAGTCCTTTCCCTTTTATTCTATTTCAGGCATTTTGCTGTTCACATCTAGACTACTAAAACTCTTTCTTTCCTTAATATTTGTCCTTTCTACTCTTTCTTGAACCCTGTTGCCCAATTATAGCTAGAGATGAGAATTAGACCTGTAATTTCATTGGTGTAGGGAACTCCCATGTGAGGAAACTGTCAATGCAGGCTGACATTATGCAATTTATAGTCTTAGAGAATTGCCTTAGAGCACTAAGAGGTGAAATGACCTGTCTAAGATGACATAGCTGGAATGTATCAGAGTGAAGTCATGAACTTAGGTCTTTTTTTACCTACCAAATGTGTTACAATATTAATTTTACTAAAACATCCCTTTAATTGTCATTTCTATGCTCAGAAATGACCCTACTTATGTCCAAAATGATAAATCTAGAATTCAGAATTTTTGTAGTATTTAAGTACTTTCTATGTGCCAGACATTGTGCTGTGCTTGCATTACAAAAAGAGGCAAAATATAAAATCCAACCGATTTTAGTAACTTCACTTATCTGTCTCACATATTAATTCTTTCCCCAGAATCAATTTATTGTACCTTAAAGATACTCTTAGGTCTTTTTCTTTTTTGCCAAGTTGCTTTTGTTTATACTATTTCCTTTCTTTGGAATGCCTCCTTCCTTATATCTGCCTATCTTTCTCACTTAGCTTTTAAAGCTCTACCCTAGTCTTACCTCTTCCATGAAACTCCAACTCACAAGGATATCCTTCTCCTGAGAACTTCTGTAGTTCTTCCTGCCCATGTCAGCCATCACATTATTCTTTAGATGTCCTATTAACATTCAAATTCAGACTCTGAAAAATATAGAAATAAATAGTTTAGAATCAGACAATGCAGAAGAAGGTGATGTGGTGAACAGGAAACAGACTTTTTTTTTAAACCCTTAACTTCTGTGTATTGACTTATAGGTGGAAGAGTGGTAAGGGTAGGCAATGGGGGTCAAGTGACTTGCCCAGGGTCACACAGCTGGGAAGTGTCTGAGGCCAGATTTGAACCTAGGACCTCCCATCTCTAGGCCTGGCTCTCAATCCACTGAGCTACCCAGCTGCCCCAGGAAACAGACTTTTAATACAGAACATATTCCTTGGATCCTTCTGCTGTAAAGTTGGACATGTATAAGTGTTATCTATTTTTGTTGACTTCTGGGTATTAGGAATTTAGAAGTTTCCCTGGATTTACTCAGACCTGGCCTTAGGAAAAAAATTACTCTCCTGTGCTCCAAACTACACTAAATTTTATCTTCTGCATTCCTGTTTCCTTTGTGTGGCTCCCTTTTCAACAAGAGTACTCCTTTGCCTTCAAAGTCTAATTCTGACTGCTAAAAACTCCACTATATCAATGATTTGCTCTATTTGTGGATTGAGTTATGCATAATACATAGAAAATTTATTTATCTCTGATTCATTAATTTAGACAGTTTGATGAACACAAATAAGAGGATCTTATATAGTAGTTCCTCTGTAATTGCAAGTCATGATTTAGCATCATGTGGTAGAGAATGAATGTGCTTTACTTAAATACCAAGCAAAGCCTTTATTATGGTTTGGTTTCATATTTCTAGTCAAGAACAAAATAAAGATTACTTTAGTAAACTAACTACTTTAGCATTTCCACTTGATTCCCACATCTCTGAAATTCTTTACAATTTATTTAGATCATCTAAACCAGTGACTGGCAAACTACTGCACAGGCCAGATGCTACCCCCTGAAATCTTCTACCAGGCTACACGGCATTATTCCTAATCTGACAAACACAATGAATAGGATACAATACAATGAAACTTCAAAAGAGTTGCCTTAGAAACAGACTGACAGATGAGCATTTCCTTTCCTTTGACCCCTTCTTTAAAAAGTTTGCCCATCATTGTTATAAACCTTGTACTACTAAATCCATTAGCATTTTTTGTGAAGAATAAAGTCAAGCAAACCAGAACCTTAAAGTTTCTTCAGTCAGATTCACACCATTTTATTAATTGCATCTTACCACAACTTTTATCTGCCTTTTCTAATTTCTTTCATTAGAAATAATTTTTGGCAGTGTTGACTTTCTAGGACCAGGAAAATGTTTATTTTAATTCATTAAGTATTTCCCATTACATGTAAAATTTTTTAAGCATTTATTTAAAAAAAATTAAGTTCCAGTTTCTTTCCCTCTCTTCCACCTTCTCTCCTCCTTGAGAAGACAAGCATTTTGATTTGATTATACATATAAGGTCATAAAAAGCATATTTCACAATCAACCATCTTGCAAGTCAAAAATAAAACAATGAAAATACAAAAAGGTTTTTTTTTAAGTATGCTTCAATCTATTCTCAAAAGTTGATAATTTCTCACTCATTTTTCCTTTGGAAGTGTCTTAGAGCCATATCTTGATTTAAGTAACTAAATCTTTCATGGTAGATCCTTACATTGTTACTTTTACTATGCACAATGTTCTCTTTTTTTTTCTTTCACTTCACTTTTCATGGGTCTTCCAGGGTTTTCTGAAACCATCTAGCTCGTTGGTTTTCCAAAATAGTATTTCATTATAATCATACCACACCTTGTTTACTCATTAACAATTGATGAGCATTCTCTTTTCTTATTCTTGGTCACCACAAAAGAACTACTAAAAATTTTTTTTCTACAAATAGGTTCTTTCTCATTTCTTTGTTCTCTAGGATACAGACTTAGTAGTGTTATTGCTGAATCAAAGTGAATTCGTAGTTATGTAGCCTTTTGAGCATGCTTCCAAATTGTTCTCTAGAATGGCTGGACTTATTCACAACTCCATCAATGTTCATTAGTGTCCAAATTTTTTCATATGCTCTCCAGCATTTGTCATTTTTCTTTTCTGTCTTGTTAGCCAATCTGACAGGTGTGAGGTGGTATTTCAAAGTTGTTTTAATTTGCATTTTCTAATCAGTAATGATTTAGAGCATTTTTTATGTGGCTATTGAGAGCTTTGACTTATAAAACTACCTTTCATATCCTTTGACTATATATCAACTGGATGATGGCTATTATTTTTTATACAGTTGGCTCCATTTCTTATAATATTTGAGAAATTAGACCTTTTTCAGAGAAGCTTTCTACAAAATTCCCCACCCCACCCCCAACCACCTGCTTTCTTATTTTCCTTCTAATTTTGGCTGTATTGGTTTTATTTGTGCAAAAGTTCTAATTTCATGGAATCAAAATGATTTTTTTTATTTCCCATAATCCACTCTGTCTCTTGTTTGAATATATTTTGATATATTTTTCCACGCTACCCTACCTTACACATGATATTACCCTTTATGTCTAAATCATTAATTTATTTTAACATTATTCTGGTATGTGGGGTGAAATGTTGATCTAGGCCTAGTTTCAGTCAAATTGCTTTCCAATTTTTCCAGCAATTTTTGTCAAATGTTGAATCTTTGGGTCTTTGGATTTACCAAACAATAGATTAATATGGTGACTTTCTATTCTATTTCTTAGCCTGTATCTGATTATTTTGATGATTAACACTTTTTAATACAATTTGAAATCTGGAACTTCTAGGCTGCTTTCTGTTTTATGGATGAATTCATCCCATTCACATTCCCAATTCAGATTACTAATTGCAAATTTCCCCACCTCCTGTTTGCTTCTTTTTTATCCTTCTCTCTCTTCATTCTGTCCCTCCTCTAAAGTCTATATTTTTTCTGACCATTGCCTTCTTGTATCTGCCCTTTTTCTTATCTCCTTCCCTTCCTACTTCTCTGTTGAATAAGATAGATTGCTGTTACCAATTGAATATGTATATAAATTTTTTCTTTTTAAACCAATTTAGATGGGAGTAATATTCAAGCATTGTCCCCTAATATTTCCCTTCCAAAATAAATGCTCTTCCTTGTGCACCTCTTTCACATGAGAAAATTTTCCTCATTCTTTTCCCTCTTCTCCTAGGACATCCTTCTTTCTCCCTTTCCAATTTTTTCATATCATCCAAACATAATCAACTCTCTCCTGTACTCCCTAAGTAGAGTCCTTCTAACTGCACTAATGATAATAAATTTCCTCAAAGATACATGTATCATTTTCACATATATTGAGTCCAATATGATTTCTCTGTTATGATTACCTTTTATGCTTCTCTTCAGTTTTGCATTTAAAAGTTATGTTTCTCTATAAAACTCTAATCTTTTCATCAGGAATGCTTGAAATTCCTCTATCATCTGATGACTCCTCTTTACCTTTTTTATACTCATTTGCTGGGAAGATTATTCTTGGTTGTTTTCCCAGTTCTTTTGTTTTCTGAAATATTTAATTCCAAGACTTCCCTTCATTTAAAGTAGTGGCAGTTAAATCTTGTGTGATTCTAACTGTTGTTCCCAAACCCAAAAAAGGTATCTCTTCCATATTGTAATTTTCCCATCACAGTTTTCATACATCATAGATTAGCTAAGAAATTAAATAGAAATTTTTTTGGAAATTTTGCAGAAGCCTCAGACAACACTTGAAAGTCAACAGATGACAGAAAAAGTTTAGAAACTCAAAAATGCTTAAAATATGCATATAGTATTATATAATATCAACATATTTTATTTTTTAATTACCACAAATATACACAATTTCTTTTTTAAAGTTAAAATAAGTAAAAAGTTGAAGTTTGTAAATAGGATGTGAAAGCCAGCAGACAATATACAGAGGCTAAAAATGTTAACATTGACCTGTGACCAAATACTTCCCAATTTTTACAGTAAGTATTATAACTACTCCTTAAAAGAAAAAGAAAAAATTCAGACCTCTTCTTTGGTGTGAAGGGAGAGCCAAATAGTTTTATATGGATTTTTCAGATTGTGGGGATGCTATGCCCCTGACCCTTACAAATGTGGAAGGGATGCCTTGCATTTTTTTTTTCTGCTTTTAAATGATTAGCTCTGGACTTTGGTTAATATTCCTAGGAGTTTTCTTGAGATCTTTCTTTGGGTAGCAATTGATGGATTTTTAAAATTTCTATTTTACCCTCAGGTTCTAGGATATCAGGGCATTTTCCTCTGATAATTTCTTGAATTATGATGTCTAGGTTGTTTCTTTGATCATGGCTTTCAGTAATACAGTAATTCTTAAATTATCTTTCCTTGATCTATTTTTCCATGATATACATTTCCATTTAGCCAGTAAGATACATTTTCTTCTATTTTGTCATTATTTTGACTGTTTTATAGTTTCCTCGTGTCTTATGAATTCTTTACCTTTCATTTGTCCAATATTAATTTTGAGGGATTTTTTCTTCAGCTTTTCTATCTCTTTTTGCACTTCACCAATTTTGCTTTTTAAATATTTCCTTCAGTAAATTTTAATATTTCATTTTCTATTAGACCAATTCTATTTTTCAAAGTATTGTTTTCTTTAAAAAATTTAAACCTCTATTACCAAACTTTAAAAAAAATTCTTCCTAATTTAGCACCTTCTTTACCACTTATAAAGTTAGCGAGTTGATTTGAATCTTGAGAGGATAAGTGGCTTAACAATCATATTGTATATATCAAATCATAATTTGAACCCAGGTCTTCCTGACTCATAGGCCAACTATAGCACTGAAATTACTCAGTCTTAACATTTTTAAAGGTAATTTTATTGAAAATCTATTTCTCTTCTCTCATGTATAGATTGATATTTCTCTCCCTATACCTACTGTGTTCTGAAATAAAAGAAAGAACCCAGATGCATTCAGGGACCCAAAATGATTATAGCCTATTTTATATTCCTATTTAGAAATTAATGTCCAAAAGGGTGGGAAAGGAATTGAGACTGTTATCATCCTAAATTAGAATAAATTGTCATTCTAAACCATGAAGAAATAGTATGGTATAGTGGAATTTACATGATCACAGATATACCACACCTTCTTTTAAGCTCTGTGACCTCAGGCAAACCTCTTAACTTCTAGTCTGTCCTATGATTGTAGTGAAGAAAATGCATTGTGAACTTTGAAAAGCTATATAAATGTGAGCTATTATTTATGGCTTTATTTTAAATTAACATCTCATAAATATGATTTGAATGAATGTTATTTTTGAAGATATGAGACTCTGTTCTATGTTTTTGTTTTTGTTTCTTTTATCAAACCTAGCACTCCCTTGTCCTTTTGTTGTAGCTGATAACCCTGTAATCTCTGAAGAGAAAGGACCCTGTTACAGACTGGTGAATTCAGGAAGACAATGCATGCACCCTCTCTCTGTTCAGCTCAGCAAGCAGCTCTGCTGTTGCAGTGTTGGCAAGGCCTGGGGGCCACACTGTGAGAAATGCCCCCTTCCAGGAACAGGTAAGGTGGGCTAAATGCACAGCGGGAAATGTATGTGTTTATTGGCAGGCAAAGCAACCTATTCCAATCTAATCTTATTTCCTTTCTTGTTTTTCATTGTTAAATTCACGGTTTTTTTGTATATTTTTAGGGGGAGAAGAATAAACAGACAGTAACACTGAGTGTTGGGAAAAGTCATAAGCAGAAGCCTTGGCATTTTCCACATGCTATTATATTTCTATCTGAACCAATTAATAAACCCTTTTTCAATTCATTCTCAGCTTAGATTACACCCACATACTATTCAAAACAATAGGGAATGGCCAACTAAAAAAATGGTACTCATCATGGTTTCATCTCTGTTATTGTCTAGTTGTTACTTAAGTGAAAACCTGTTTGCCCCTCAATTTCTTTCTTTCAATAAATATTTTTGTTTATTTATAAATTATTTATAAATACTGAGTAACCACAAGGCTTATCACTTTGGAAACTGAAGCATATAAAATTCATGCTATACTTTTGCCAGTTCTTAGAATATGTGTGTCGAGCTACTCATGTCTGAGATCCTAGACTGAATGGTGCATAATTTCTTATTGGTCTGAAAGCATTCATTTTCTTTCCCCAGTGTCTAATTTATACCAAGAAGTGATTTATTCATTCACCATAACTTGGCCTATAAGAAAGAAAGGCACATGGCATGTGTACTTGCTGTACATGTATAGCATTATCCACAAAAATTGCCCTTGATTTTATTATTGCATGGACATATAAGCAGCATAATAAGACTCTTATTATTTGACCATATTCTTCCTACAAAGGGATATAAAAAGCCTGTTTTCCTCTACTGCTCACAATATCCATACTACATCTTAAGAAATAGTATACAGGGGCTGGTTTCATAGAATTTCACAATATCCCTGATATACTATTTTTTTCCATTTAATAATAATGTATTATTACTCCCATCAGTGAGTATAATTGGAAGAGGTTGGCAAAGTGAAGTCTTAAAATTCACATCTCATGAAAACTTCCCTTTTATATTCACTGGGTAAACATCGAGGCTTGAGGCACTAATTTTTAAGGTATATCATTAATACAGGAGCTGCCTGTAAATTAAATCATAAATTAAACAAATGAAAATCAATCAAATGTAGTGTCTTTGTCATTTAAAAGTGCATTTTCTAAAAGAATAAGTGCCATGACAATTTAATCCAAGGAATAAATTAGAGCAGTGTTCTCCATAGTTTAAAGCAGTGGTCCCCAAACTTTTTTCGCCTACCGCCCCCTTTCCAGAAAAATATTACTTAGCCCCTGGAAATTATTTTTTTTAATTTTAATAGCAATTAATAGGAAAGATAAATGCACCTGTGGCCATCACCACTCCCCTGGATCGCTGCAGCACCCACCAGGGGGTGGTGGCACCCACTTTGGGAATCATTGGTTTAAAGCATCATTCACTGGCATTTCAGTATTAATGACCATATTTAAAATTTAAGATCACATTGAAAATATATTTCACATGTAGCTTAAAAGTTATATTTCCTGCTAGTTTCATGTTGAGGCTGGTACTTTAATTACCATGAAAATAACAGTATTGTTATATATTAATAATTTACAAAAAGTGTGGAGAAAAACATTTTCTAGGGATCTATTGTAAGGAGCAAATATCCAAGGATTTTTGTTCTTAGAACGTTGTATCAAGTTTTCATATCAGCTTAGACTGACCAATTGAGGAATAAAATATTTCTTAAAAAGCTTTTTTAACATTGTTTGTAGGATTTTTTCCTTTTTAATTCTCCCTTTCTTTCCTTCTTGCCTTCCTTCCTTTTCGTTTATTTTTTCTTTTCCTTATTCCCTCCCCCTCTTCCTTTTTTCCCTTTATTTTTTTATTTGCCATTCTATGCTCTTTTCCTTTTTTTCTTTGTAGTGGGAAGAACTTGTATAAAACTGAAGTTTTTAATAGAAAAATATCTTCTTTTGTTGCTGACACAAATGTTCCCATTGAGGCAAAAAGCCCAGGTCACTAAAATATTTGTTTTTTGTTATTTTCTGTTATCACCTTATAGGGAAAAATATTTTCCTTCTTCAGTTGCAACTTTGAAATCACTCTTCTCCTTTTCTTTTTTTGAACTTTTCTCCTTTGGAGTGTATCTGCAGTACATTGCAAGACCAGGCAGCTGTTTAGGGATATAGCAATATGTATTAATGTTTGAGAATATATTTAGTTACAAACAAGTAGACAAATTACAGACACAGCCTGGTTTCATAAAACAACTTTCTAGGTCTTAATACAATGTTTAGGTTTTCATAATTACTTTTATTTCATCTCCAGGTTGGCCATTTAACTCTTCACTCTGTCCTATGGGATTCACTTTTCTTTTAAACCAGTCTGCAATTATAAGTCTCAGCAATATTTCTCTGTCAGCAATCTGCTGATCCTTAACCTTGTAGTTCTTCATTCTATGAATGAAGTTTTTCCTGACATCATGTCAGCAAGTTTGACATGTTATTTCTGCCAATAGATATTCCTCCCAAAGGCTGTTCCCTTTTCTTACCTTTAACTGACTCCTCCATATTCAGCTGATCTGTTTCCTTGTTCATCTCCTCACTGTCACTACCCAGAGCTCTTTCAAACTCAATTAAACTATCTCATTGAATCCTCCCAAATGTTCTACATAGCTTCCTTTTCAATCAATATTACTACCTCTCTATTTTTGTTAGTATAATACAATAAAAAGTTATTGTTTTTATTGAGAGAGACCAGTGGTTTAAAAGACAATATAAATTGGAGAGGGGTAAATTTTCCACATTGCTACAAGTCCAAATCTTTATTGGCAATTAACATCTGACATCAGGCTTAAGAAAAGGTAAAAATCTTACTCAGTGTAACCAAACAATAATTGATCTTGATAAGAGTATTTTTGACATATTAGATGAGAATCAGCAAATGGGTAAATCTAAAGTTAAAGGCTTTTGTATTTGCATTTTTCTCAGCAGTGAGATTTTTAGATAAATTAGCCATTTTTTTATACATTTCACACCTCTCTTTATGGTACTGATGTATGTATGTGTGTGTTTGTGTGTATATATATATACACACACACACAATGATTTAAAAAAAGATGTTCATCTTGTTATTTTCCTCTGTTTGAAGTTTTGAACTTCTAGATTTTAAAAAGGAATATTTTCCCATCCCAAATCTAGCTGCTTTTAAGGAAATCTGTCCTGGTGGAATGGGTTATACAGTTTCTGGCGTTCATAGACGCAGGCCAATTCATCACCATATAGGTAAAGGACCTGTGTATATCAAGCCCAAGAACATCCAACCTGTTGCTAAAAGTACTCATCCTCCACCTCTCCCAGCAAAAGAAGAGCCAGTAGAGGCACTGACCTTCTCCCAGGAAAAAGGGCCTCAGATTGCTGTGCATGAAGGTGAGAGTGGGAAAAGATTCTGAAATATAGCTAGTTTGTGTTTGTGTTTTTACTTTCCTGTTTATGATGTTTTGAAATAGTATACATAAAGTAACTGATGATCTTCAAAGATGTTCACATGCATTTATCTGGATTTCAAATTAAACTCAATTTCTCTTTGGATTTCATGATTCCCCAAAGTCTTTAAGGAAGCTGTATTAATTCTCTAGGATATGACTTCAAGGATGTCCTTCCTTGAACAAAGTAGTACCGCAGAGGCTTGAGAGAACTGACATCAATTCAGCTTCTGTGCCTTCATGCAGAACGCCCCAGGCAGTAAACAGTACCATAGGATCCTAAATTAAGAATGAAAATCAGCTGTGGAAACTGAGGCCTTGAGAGATTAAGTGACTTGTCCCAGGGTCACATAGCCAATAAATCACACACCCAGGATTTGAACCTATATTCTCTGACTTCAAATTCAATGTTCTTTCCAATGTAACACAACGTCTCTCATTAAAGGAAGTAGAAAAATCTTAGAATGTCACTGTTGGAAGGGAACTTCAGGGTCATCCATTTCAAGTCTCTCATTCTACTGATGAAAGTATGTGCCAGAAAGATTAAATTCCTTGCCTCAGCTCAAATAGTAAGTTAGTGGTTGCACTGGGATGAGGCATGCACATTTGTACAGGGAAAAGAAAACGAGGACTTTCGATGTTGTAGCAGATTCCAGACACTTGAGTTTTAATTTTGACCATGACATTTTACATTTGTCTGATCCTGGTTAAGGTCTATTATTTCTAATTCAGTTTACTGTGTTAAAATAGCATTTTCATTATTTTATTTCCTTAAAATAATGGCAATAATTCCTTTCCCTCAGTGCTGAAGAAATGAGACCTTACACTTGCTTACTTCATATATTTACTCTAGTGAAACTCTTTTTTGATTTTCAAAGTTGAATGTCAGTGGACAGATTACTAGGACAGGGGAATTGTGTATTCTCTACAGCAATATATTAGCTCAGTGAGTCAGCCTCTCTTCTTTAACTGGCAAACAGGTCTTCCTTTATTGTCATGCTATGAAAATATGCTCAAAAGAGTCAGAAAAAGAAAAAAATATTGCATCTTTTTGCACTTAACTATGCAGAGTATATATTCTTCTCAGTGTTATTGCCACTAAGAATATACAGCCTAGGAGTGAAACTCCTCCGTATCTATTCTTTTTTATAGGCAGGAGAAAACTGAGCCTAAAAATTTTAGAATTTTCCAGTGAATAAATTCTTCCTTGTGGGTAGGTTAAGAAATGTAAAAAAGATAATTAATTTCCTCAGGTCTCTAAACTATTTCAGGACAGATTTATTATTTGGCATCCTCATTTTCTTAGAGAGTCAATGCATCTTTTAAAACAGTGGTTCCCAAACATTTTTGGCCTACTGCCCCCTTTCCAGAAAAAATATTACTTAGCCCCCTGGAAATTAATTTTTTAAAATTTTAATAGCAATTAATAGGAAACCTGTGGCCATCACCGCTTCCCTGGATCACTGCAGCACTCACCAGGGGGCGGTGGTGCCCACTTTGGGAATCACTGTTTTAAACCTTTAGTTTAATTTTAGGGAGATTATTCACTTGGGAGCTCAATAAATATCGAGATTTCTCTTATGCCTTATGGGTTAATATCTAGGATTTTTTTACTTAATGAAGAACAATGAAAAGTCTGAAATGAGACTTGCCTCTTTTTGATTTCTATAATCAGTGCTGAAAGTAGGCAATTTAAATTTATGGGTATCCCAGAATAGTTAGGAGATACCTGATAAAAAGGACAAATAACCAAGCAACAGAAGATAATCCTGAATCCCAGACTGCTGATTAATGTTTGCCATGCAACTTTCCACATTATTGTAAGAGAATTTCTAGCTGCAAATATCTCATTTTTATCATAGCCCTGAATATAGCTAGTAATGGTGGCACAATACCTGTGAGGCTCTTTAATACTGACAACTGTTTGACATTTGTCCTTGTCAGTCTGCAACATGCCTTCAGTAGAGTGCTCAGGGTGTTTCCTTTAAGAGTAAAATGTCTCTCTGATTCTTTCTACTCCTCCTCTTGAAATAAATGATGTTTTTTATCAGAATTAATAGTAAAGGACTTCTTGGTTGTACATCATAGTTAGAATAAGTATTTTACTTATGTCTGAAGTGCCTTTTTTGCATTTCTGTAGAGTAATTATTTTATTTTTTTTATTTCTGTACAACAGTTATTTAATTAGATTCCTTATCTGTCCTCAGAAAGCTAGCTTTAAAGCCTTTTCCCCAAAACCAGATATCTAAGCATTTGATAAAAAACACACTGAAGCATAGAATTTTGGAGATTAAAAACTCATGTATCTTCTATTCTATTCCCCTTATTTTATAACAATAAGGCTTGGAAAGATAACATAATTTGCCCAGGATCACACAGACAGTGGATATTGAGTCGGTAATTGGAATCCCTGTTTTCTTGATGGAATTTGAACTAAAGCATACTGTATCCAAACTTTACCACTGCCCAAGTTCTCCCTTTTAGTCAATTAACAAATGAACATTTTTGAAGTACCTTACTATGACCTAGGCATCATGCTAGTTATGGAATAGGAATGTTAGAAAGACAATATGGCATTAATGTAAGTTTTTAATCTCTCTTTGAAAAGTAATATTTTAGGATGACATCTGCTTTCAGTGGAAAAATTATATCTCTAGATCTTTTGGATTAAAATATTGAGACCTCATTGGTAAAATTTTGTAAGAAGGGAATATTTGCTGTTCATTGTTTTGTTCTTAATATTTTTTCTTTTCTGATTTTAGTGGCAACTGCAGCCCCTGAGAAGGTAATCTATTCATTTCTTATACTTTTCATTTAGTTAATCTCATAGAGCAGTGATGGGCAAACTATGGCCTGCGGGCCAGATGGGGGTCTGAAATGTTCTATGGCCACGGGACATTATTCCTAATCTGACGAATACAATGAGTAGGATACAATACAATGAAACTTCCAAAGAGTTGCCTTAGAAAAAGACTGACAGATGAGCATTTCCTTTCCTTTGGCCCCCTCTTTAAAAGTTTGCCAGGGCCAGCTGGGTAGCTCAGTGGATTGAGAGTCAGGCCTAGAGACCAGAAGTCCTAGGTTCAAATCCGGCCTCAGACACTTCCCAGCTGTGTGACCCTGGGCAAGTCACTTGACCCCCATTGCCTATCCTTACCAATCTTCTGCCTAGGAGCCCATACACAGTATTGAATTCAAGGCGGAAGGTAATAATAAATCAATAAATAAAAATAAAAAAATAAAAAGTTTGCCCACCACTGTCATAGAGTGATAGTTATATTAGCTATATCTATAGACTCTGTTTCAACATAAAGAAACACTTTTACTTTGCTCAAATATAAAGGATTTTGTGAGACAGTGAAGAAAGAGGAAGGGAACTAGTTACAGTATGTTAAGGGCCTGAGCCCAAATCAGAGCCAAAAGCTTGAGATACCCTTGTAAAAATCCTAATAGGCATTTGCATGTGTATGTGTGTGTATGATATGTATGTACACACATGTATGTATATGTATAAGATAAAAATGATAAACATTCATGTAATACTTTAAGGCTTAAAACAATTTATACATATATTATATATAGGTTACATATATATGCTCATAACAACCCTCTGGGGTAGGTTATCTTCTTATGCCCATTTTACAGATGATAAAAAATCAGAGTGGTTCACTGACTTACTCAAGGTCACACAAACAGTAGGTAGTGTCTGAGGCAGGATTTTTGAATTCAGGTCTTCCTGATTCCAAGTCTAGTACTCTACCTACCATGCTATATAACTATCTCTATGAATAGAGATATATAAACTATACAGATATATACAGCTACATAAATTATCAAAATACAATTGAAATTAAATATAATTGGCATTAGACCAAGAGCAGTTGTCCATAAGAAACACAACTAGAGAACATTTCAGGTATATTTCTATCAAATTCTACATGGTGGCATAAAATTAGAATGTGACTTTCTATTAGTTAATCAGCAAGAACTTATTAAGCACCAAGTATGTGTCACCCACTGGGGATACAAGTTCAAAGAATCAAAAATTGCTATCCACAGTGAACTTGCCTTGTAATGAGGGGGAAAAATGTAACATAATGAATTCAACATAGAAACAAAGTTAATAATTAAAAACATATATAACGTAGTTAAATAGGACGTAGTTTGTGAGGGAGAGAATTAGCAGGTGGGAGCATCAAGAAAGACTATGCAAAAGATGATGCTGGAGCTGCATATTGAAGAAAGAAAGAGTTTCTTTGAGAGAAGGAAGAGGTTGTAGTTGTGTGGCACAATCACAGAGTGTGAGTGAGAGAATATCTAATGAGGCTAGAAAGATATGCTGTTACCTGGATATGTAGGACCTGAAGAGCTAAACTGAAGACTATGTTTTATCCTAGAGTCAATAAGAATGCACTGCATTTGATTGAGCAAAGGAAGTGATATAGCCAGATCTGTGTTTAAAGAAGATTTCTTTGGAAGCAGTTTATAGGATGAATTGGAGTGATGAGAGTGTCAGAAAGAGGGAGATTAATTAGAAGACTGTGAGAATACAGATAATGCTAGGAGTGGAACAGAGTTGAATCCAAAGGATTTAGTGCTGGAAGAAACAGTAAGATTTGGCAGCTGATTGGATAGAAATCTCTGATAAATGTGAGTGGTAAATATAGCCAGTAAGAATTCCAGTGGCTTTGATTTTATTCCTCAGAGAGTGGAAGGTCCTGCTGATTTTGTGTTTGTTCTTAGGCAGCTAGTTTAGAGGAAGACAAGCAAGTGAATAAGCATTTATTTTACATCCACTATGTGACAGACACTTTACCAAGCACTTTACAAATATTATCTCATTTGATCCTTATAACCAACTTGGAAGGTAGGTACTATTATCATAATAGTTCATTTTACAGTTGAAGAAAGTAAAGCAGACAGAGGTTAAATGACTTGCCTAGGTCACTAGAAAGTATCCCAGACTAAATTTGAACCAAGTCTTCCTAACTCTGGGCTCAGCACTATCAGCTGTACCTCCATGCTGCTCCTATGCTTTGTTCTTTATCTGTAACAAGATAATATGCAGCACTTCTATAGAGGAGAGTCTGTAGCTATTCTTAGACTAGGTCAGATCCAGATTATATTTAGAGCTGGAAAGGACGTATGAGGTGTTCTAGTCCAACCTCCTCTTTAATGGATGAGGAATTCAGGTCCTGAGATTTTAAGTAATTTTCCCAAGGTCATATAATTGGGAATTAAACCAAGATCCTCTTGACTCCAAATCCAGACCACTTTCCACTGTATCAACAATCCTATGATTAGAGCTCATGCAATCTGACCCATTTATCATACAGCTAGAGATACTAAGACTGGGAGAGGTGGAGCGACATGCTTAACACAATCCATTGTCTATTAAAAGACAGATATAAGATTTGAACTCTAGGCTCAGTGTTCTATCTACCACAAAATGTCTGATTTTTGTCCTTGTCCTCCCTCAAAGCCTCCACAGAGAATCTCTACAGCCTCCTCCATGCTTTCCCCTGGATATTTTAACATTCTACGTGTATCTGTGCAGCACTGAAACCATTCCTTTGTCATTATTAATCTATTTTTCCTTTTCTGATCATGTATTTACTTGATGATATATTTCTTTAGTTATAGGTCATGAAAATAAGATAAAATCTAATTTTCTTTCATCCATTCAATTAATATTTGTCAAGTGACTACTCTGTGTATAATATGTAAATTACTGAGGAGCATAGAAAAGATGTGTTCTCTCCTGTAATGTTTGAGCTAATAATCAAGAAAACACATAAAGTATAATTATAACTCAGAGATTTTGAAGACCATTTAGTACAGTCCTCTCATTAAAAAAAAAGAAACTGAGATACAGAGGAATGAAGTTAAAAGCCACATAAGTGGAAACTGGAATTTTTACTGAATACAGTTTTACAGCATCTAATAATGAAGAATAAGATACTTGAATGCACAGCCTTAGGGGGAAATAGGAAGATAACATTCTTGTCTTCAAGGAATTTTCTTTTTCTAGGGTATAGTGTGAGGTGAGAGACATAAACAGAGAAATACTACAACTAGAACCTGGTAGATACACAAGAAAGTATAAAGTGTTACGAGAATAAATGATGAGGAATTGACTTATAGGTAGAGGAACTGGGATAGGCTTTATGGAAGAAGTGACATTTGAACTAAGTCATAGAGAATAAGTGCCCATCTCAATAATACATGCCAAGGATTGTGGATAAGCTCTCCAAGGTTGAAGGTAGAGAGAGAGAAAAAAAGAAGGCCATGGAAAGAGCCTTGAGGAATGCCTACATTATTGAAGCTAGGGGAAGAAGACAAAGCTATAGGAAAGGAGCCATTTTAGAGTCAGGGAGAGAACCAGGAGACTAATTTCATAGAAACCATGGGACTGGAGAGTATGTAGGAGTGTAAGAAATAAAATGAATATAAAATGATAAATTTAAAAATATTAGGGTTTTAAAGGATTTATTGGTAGTCATTAGAAAAATGAAGCCACATGCCATGCTAAGAGTCATTTTAAAAGTCGCACCCTGTTTCTTCCTCCTCCTCTTCCCATCCTGGCTCCACTCCAAAAGCAGAAAAGAGGAAGTACCAATTCAGGCACCCACTATTTATCCTTCTGTTTATGTTATTACTTAACTGTCTTGCATTACCACGTAAGACAGGAAGCCAGTTGAATCATGGGAAATGTAGTTTGAAAGAGCCCTAAATTTTCACAGGAAGTTTAGATCAGGGACCCCAAAATTAGTTCAACGACTCCCAAATTTCCAATATCATAGGAGGAGAGCATGGCCAACAGTGCCAAATACTTCAGAAAAGTCCAAGATATTAAAGACTGCAGAAAAAGAAAAAAAACCACAACAGTGACTCCTTACACACTCACTCTGATTTAAGCAGATACTAACTTTTCCTAATTTCACTCTGACTGTCACTGTTCTGAGAATTAAGAGTGTGATATGTTCAAAAGAAAAGTTGGTATTTTTGTGAAGATGTAATATAACCTTCTGTTTTATACATATTCTGTAATTTATAGAAATATTTTACTTTACCAGATGCTGTTACAGCAAATGTATCATATCTAATATTTAATATATTGTCTTTGGCTGGTTTCCTCAATTGGTCAGACTAATTTATGAAGGGGGCCAAGGTAATAAGTTCAGTCCTTGGGTTGAACTGAGCAAGACTGCTTAGTTCCATGGATGCAGGCTGTGCCTCTAATTCCAGCCAGCTGTCTTGAAAATGTGTATTGGTCATTAGGGTGTCAGAGTGAGAAGAGTGTGGATGGATTAACACAAGTCAGTAATCAATACTAGAAAAACAGTTCAAAGACTACTATAGCAGTTCTGGACCATGAACAAAGCCTTTGTATGGAAATGATACTAATTGGTTTTAAAAATATTTTTATGTAGAATATTTAAAAATAAAGTGAAATAATCCACATTTTTCCCTAAAGCAGTCTAAAAGCTTCATATTCCTTCATAAATTTTATTAAGAAAACAGTTAGTTTGGTAAGAGTCATAATGTAGAAGAATTAAACAGTGGTTCTCACTTTCGTTCTTTTTCAACATCTAGGAACTGGTTGACCAAGAGAAAACCAAACTTGAACCTGGTCAACCTCAACTGTCTCCAGGTGTTTCAACTATTAATATACATCCGCAATATCCAGGTAGCCCATTTTAATTGATATAATAGAAAAATGTATATTAATATGTTCTGAATCAGATGTTTCATATTTCTTTATTTTTCAAAGATTAGTCATTCATTTTAGATTCATACATTAACGAGTTCAGTAATTCATTTTGGATTTATACATTAAGTTCTAAATGTATGTGGAAAAACTAGACTATAATCTAAAACTGTTAATATGTATAAAAAGAATATGGTATGATATGACAATACTTCTATTTTGTAACATTTCTTTTAATCTCATAAGTAGGTAAAGTATTGCCATTATTATGTGAAGATACATGAAAATTTTTTTAAATAATGCAGATGCCCTTTATTTTTTGAATAAGGGAACCACTAGCTTGTTAATCTATATTTTGTGTGAGCACAGAGGTGAATCACTTCTGTTTTATTACATCTTCTGTCTTAAATTACTTTCTTACTCAATGCTAGCATTTGTTGATATTTACAGGTTTCTGCAAGGTGCCTTTTCAAAACCCCATGCAAAACTCAAAGACCTTCAGATTAGTCTTATATATTGTGAAATTGCTTATACAGTCTATGTGTCTTTTGAAATGGACTTCTAACATATATAAAGTACTTTTTTTTATCCATTTGCCCCTTGTCATATAGTAGTGATTGAAAAAACATCACCTCCTGTTCCTGTAGAGGTTGCTCCTGAAGCTTCTACATCAAGTGCCAGCCAAGTGATAGCACCCACTCAAGTAACAGGTATGGTGGAGCATATGCTAGAGTCTGTGTAGAGTGAAACTGCTATGACTAATGTACTGTCAAAGTAATATAGGATCAAATCACAACAAAGGTAAATATCATGATCTAACAAGAAGAAGGATATGACAATGATCATAGTCAATATTAAAATGTGAGTTTCTGAAATTCTAGGAAAAGTTAGAATTTCCAAATGTCACCTATAATTGCATTAAATGCTTTTAGTTATTTATTCAAAATTATTGTCAGAAATCTTCCACAGTAGTCTTATAAAGCATCTTACTAAAAAAGCTAAGAAGAGAATGCCTTTCATATCATTTCACAGAAGCTCTAAGATCATGAGCAAAGGAACAATGGAATAGCAACCTCTGCATAAGGGTGATTGGAGGGAATACTATCAAAAACCTTATGTGATGTGTTTGATCAGGTCTTGTTGAATTTTTACAATATCGAGGTAAAATATGTCAATGGAAAAATACTGGTATTTAAAGATGGTAATAACTTTAAATAATATTCAGTCTAATTTTGTTTATACATTCTAAGAAATTCCATATTTATTTTATCAAGATAAAAGCTTAAATACTACAAAGAGAAATTGATAAAATATAATATTCAGGGATTTCCATACTTCATTATCAGAAAATGAGAAATCTAGTAAGCAGTAAAAAACAAATAATTAATAAGTATGAACTATTTATTTTTAAAATTCTGTTGACCAACACTTATTTTTCTCCTTCCTACCTCTTCCTCTATTAAAAGGGGGAAAAAAAGAAAAACAAAATCTTTGTACAATGTAACAAATATTCTTAACCAATTAAAATGAATGCCCATATTGGCCATCTAAAAATGAATGCTTCATATTTATTTAATCCATCAACTCTCTTTCAGAAAGTGGTATTCTTAATCACTGATCCCAACCAATCTTGATTTTTTATTTCATTGATCAGAGATCTTAGTCCTTCAAAGTTGGTTGTCTTTATCATATTGCATAAATTATTCTCTTGCTTCTGTTCATTTCTCTGTTTATCAGTTCATACAAGCCTTAAGGTCATTCAGTAAACTCTTTAAGGCTAGGGACTGTCTTTTACCTCTTTTTTTATATCCCCAGCACTTTGCATAGTGCCTAGTACATAGTAACTGTTTAATAAATGTTTATTACTTGATCAACATAGATTGAAGTCTTTCCAAGTTTATCTGACACCACCCATTTCCTTATTTTAAAAATTAATTTTATTGGTGTCTTTATTTTTCATATCATCATAGTTTTCTTCAGTATTCCTATTCAGTATACTCCTCCCAAAGAGCTATATTATCACACATAGCACACATAGCAAATATTATTTTAAAAAAACAAAGAGTAAAAAATTCATTAAAACTGATCAATACATTGAGAACTCTGAGAACATGTGCAATATGCACTATCTGTGGTCTTTCAGTTCCACTGAGGATTGGGTTGGAATCATCCTCTCACATCTTTTCCTTTTTAGTCATACTTACATATTCTTTATAATTTTATAATATTCACTTTGGATTTTTGGGGGAGTTATTCTTTCCATTTTATTGTATATATTGTTTTCCTGGCTTTGCCTACTTTACTCCGCATCAGTTCATATGGATCTTCACTTGCTTTCTGTATTCATCACATTTTTATAGCATGGTAATTTTCTATTTTCTTTGTATACCACAACCATTCTGTAGTTGATGGTCATTTATTAGTTTTTTTCCCCAATTTTTTGCTATCACAAAAAGTGCTACTATAAATGTTTAGGTATATGTGGGAATTTCCTTCTTATCATTGTCTTCTTTTGGGGTATGAGCTTAGAAATGGAAACAAAGTAGATTAACATTTTATTTACTTTATATGCATAATTCCAAATTTCTTCCTAAATAGGTTATAACACTTTACAACTCCACTAACAATGCACCAGTGTGCCTATCTTTATAGTCCCTTCATCACTGATTATCACTATTTTGTAATCTTGATAAAATTTCAGGGTGTTTTGATTTACCTTTTTCTTATTTGTAGTAATTTGGAGCATCCATTCATATGTTTTTTAATACTTTGCAATTTTTCTATTGAAAACTATTTATAACCTTTTAGCTATTGGGAAATGACTTTTGGTCAAATATATTTGTGGTTTGCTTCTATATCTTGGATACAAAACCCTTTTCAGAAAAAGTTGACACAAAGATTTCAATTAAATTTTAGTTTACTTTAGAGTTCTCAAAGTAAGCCAGCATATATTCCTAAAAATTTGAATCAGTTCCTTTTGTAGCCTGGAAATAAGACGTTTACTAGACAAATTTGCTACAAAGTTTTTGTTTTTTAATTAACTGTTTCCCTTTTAAACTTAGCTTCATTGGGTTTGTTGATGTAAATGTTTTTTTAATTTTATGCAATCCAAGTTACCCATTTTATTTTCTATGATCTTTAAATGATTATATAATAAGCTGGAAATACTGTAAATGTATTAGATAATTATAAAGCACTTAGCACAGTACCTGGAACATAGTAAATGCTAAATTTTTGTTAGTTTAATTATTATTATTTCAGACACAAAACAGAAGAAGCAGGGAATGAGTTTTTTAAAAATAACACATGGAATTCTCAAAAAAAATATATATTGCTGTTTTCAGCATAAAGAAAACCTGGTTAAATAAGTGACAAGTTATCAGGATATTTCAAAGGGAGCATTATTACAAAAAACCAAGAAGGTCAAAGGAAACACTTTCTTACCTCTATAAACATGAGAATGGTTTAAACATGTCTTCAGGATATTCTTGAAAAAATGAGCAGAATACAAGGCACGCTTTTGCTAGAGATACATCTTCATAGTCATATATTTGAGTGAGAGATAGTGAATATAATGCATTTTTGTATTTATTGTTTTTAATTTTAGCATTCATTTAAAAAAAACTGAGTTTCAAACTCTCCCTTCTGCCCCTCCACCATTGAGAAGGCAAGAAATATGCTTGTTGTATTTATTGTTGATTTTCAAAGAAATATTTGATACTAAGATGCCAAAGAATGTCTTATGAACTCTGCTTTGAAAAAAATATCTCTGATCCTTTTGTTAAGAGTATATAATTTTAGGGGGCAGCTGGGTGGCTCAGTGAATTAAGAGCCAGGCCTAGAGATGGGAAGTCCTAGGTTCAAATCTGGCCTCAGACACTTCCTAGCTTTGTGACCCTGGGCAAGTCACTTAACCCCCATTGCCTAGCATTTACCACTCTCTGCCTTGGGACCAATACACAGTATTGATTCTAAGATGGAATGTAAGGGTTTTAAAAAAAGGGATTATACAAACCCCTGAGAGTCAGTATTATTGTAGATAATTTTCCATCCACCCTTTCCTGTCCCCCTATAACCCTACCTCTGTTCTAGATCTTACTTTGCAATGGGAACAATAATCATATCAAAGAAAAAGACTTTAACAATTTACCTTTGTATGGATTTACTTATTTAATATTGTCCATCGGCTTTGGCTAACTTCCTTTTCTGGCCACCATTCTATTGAAATTTAAATTCTTTGAGAGTAGTGACGTTCTCACTTTCATATTTGTATCAGTAGTGCCTAGCATAGCACCTGACCTAAAGCAAGCATGCGATGCTTATTGATTGATCTTTTTGATTCTCATTTTTGTCATTCATAAAATGTTGGCAATAAATAGCCCAAGTTATCATTAGGCTTAAATGAGATTAAATATGTGTAAATGCCTTTGCAAATTTAATCATTTTATGTAGATGTCAATTAATGTTTGGAATAATGGCATTAACAAAGATTATAGTGTTTTGTTTTTTGTGGGTAGCAAGTGGAGTATTGAGGAGCAGCGTTGCATAGTGGGTGGAGTACTTGGCTTGCATTTGGGAAAACCTGGGTCCTAATCCTGCCTCAGATATGTACTAGCTCTATACCTCTAAGCAAGGCACTTAAGCTTTCTGAGCTTAGTGTCTGTTTGTAAAGTGGGGATAATATCCATCAAGCACCTTTCTTATGAGACTCAAATGAGATAGTAAATAGAAAGTGCTTTTCAAACCTTAAAATGCCTAGTGGAGTAAAAGGTAAACTATTATTATTATACTGAATTCCCTGCATTCCCTTCTTCTTTTTCTTAACCTGGGATTAGCATATAATTATTAATTCATTAAGTTATTATGAAGTACCTATTGTTTCAAGATGCATTTTATGCCATTTTGAAGGTACAAAGATGTACAAAGAACAATTATGATCCTCCAAGGAATTAACTTCTTTGACTGATATTATCAAGGAGGGAGAAAATCATATCTTTTCACAGTGATCTTTTCCAAAAATGACATCTTGGCAGTAAGAAAACAACTTTATTCTGTAACAGTTTTTAAAATAATATATAGCAGATTGCTAGTACAAAAATAACCTTTACCTTTGTGCTATTTGGCAAAGGGCATGGTAGAGAAGCATCTGCTTAAAACTGATAATTTCACTCGGTAGCCCTCCCAGAGTTTGACTAGCCAAATTCTGTTTAGTTATTTTTAAAATGCTTCTACTCATAAACAATAATGTAGGTCTTGAGTTTCTTTCGTGGCACAAACCAACTTTTACAAAGGAAGTGAACTTTGCTATCTGTAATTTTTAGAAGATCGCTAAATCAGAGTTTGGCAAAGATTCTTTGGCATGAATATTTACTACTAGGGAACTTAAATGTTGTTATTTTGAAAAAAACAAACCTTTTATTTTTTCTAGGTTTTCTCTTTTTTCCTTACTGTAAGATTTCTCTATGTCTCGTTTGTTTATAATAAGAGAAGCTTTTTGGAATATTCAAAAGTAGGGAAATACAAATAGTCATCTGTCAAAGTAGATTTCCTAAGACTCATGTATGACCATGTTACTCTTTACTCCATAAATTGTAGGAACTCCTTATCTTCAGGAACAAATATAAAACCCTTTTTTATATTCAAAGCTCTGCATAAATTTGCCCTCTTCCATTCTACCCCTACCTATCTGACTATGAATGAAGATATTCATAGATGTCTCCATTCCTATTATACCTCAGGATGCCCCCTCCCCTTACAAATGTGTGTGCTAGTTCTCTCTTGCTCTCTGATTAAATGACATTGATTTCCTTTCTGTTTCTGGAACAAGACACGTCACTATTCCATTTCTTCACTCTGGACATTTTCACTGACTCACCTTTATACAAAGAATGCTCTCCTTCCTCCTCTATATCTTCTGGGTTCTCTGGCCTCCTTCAAGTCCCAACTAAAATTCTGTTCTTCTAAAGGAAGCCTTATTCTTAATATTCTTAATTTAAATATATTCCTTCTATTTATTCTGTGTGCAGCTATGTGGTGCAGTGGATAGATGGTCAGGCCCAGAGTCAGTAATACCTAAATTCAAAACCTGACTTAGATACTGACTGTATGACCTTGAGCAGGTCACTTAACCTTTTCTTTGCCTCAGTTTCTTCATCTATAAAATGAGTTGGAAAGGAAATGATAAACCACATGAATATCTGTACCAAGGAAACTCCAAATGGAGTCATGAAGAGCCAGATAGAATTTAAACAACTGATCACAACCAACAATTTATTCTGTATATACCTTATTTGCACATAGTTGTTTGCATGTGTTCTCCTTCATTATATTGTGAGCTTCTCAAGAGTAAGATTTGGTTTTTGCCCTTCTTTGTCTCACCAGCACAATGCCTGGAATGTAGATGCTAAATGAATGTTAATTGACTGACATCCTTTTTTTTTCTTAGTAAAATTTATACATTTCCTAATTACACCTTGAAAAAAAAATCCCTTGTGTACCCAAAATGATTTTTTGAAATAAACTTATCAATGTTTCTATTATGGAAGAGGTTTCTAGGATGACAACAAGCAGATTTAAATATTAATTTTCCTTGTTATCCCTTTTGAACACAAAGGTCAGTGAGGGATGTGTCTTCCCAAAACATAGCAAGAAGGGATCCTTTATACTTTGCCTATTTTACATTCTTTCCCATTTTTAGGAATGAGTAGAACAAGAAATAAAGGATGGAAAATAAATTTAATTAATTTCACATATTTATTGGTGAGAGATTTATGATAACAATGTTAGAGGTATTCATTTTAGATATACATTTTAAAATTCAGTAATTATAAAAAGAATAGATTATCTGTAGAAAATAGGTTTGTTATTTTCCACCATAATAGATGAGTTTGTGGCCTGCACCTTTAATGGGAAGCTATTTCCAAATAAAAAAATCACTGCCTGTTGAAGCAAATAAATATTTGAATTGGTATTATGTCCTAACAGCTCAAGGAAGAATTTGAAAAAAGTAAACCTAAAAGTTAAAACATCTGTTTCAATTGTTATAGAACAATTTTTGTTCACTTAGGGGTGCCAGTGTGTTAGTGTAAACATTTCTTTGAATATTTATTTGATGCCCCACTCTTACTCTTCCCAGAATGTCTTCTGGCCTCTTATATGTGGAACTCTGTGTACTTAAGATGGCCTGAGTGTTTTCAAAACTGTTTGCTCATCAGATTTTTTAAAGAGTTAGAACTGGCCATGTTCTTTGGAAAATGTTTGTCCCTGAAATATTTGCTGGTGTCATTGAGACTCTATAAACTATGCTAATGAAAATTCTTTGGGGGAGGTAGGTAATATGCTAATCTTGATTTATATCTCTAGGTTTGAAGCCTTTTTTAAAATTCATATAATGAGAACAAATGTTCAAAGAACAAAGCATTAATTTTCACATTTTGTCAAAATGATTTTATTTAATTTTAGAAAATATAATTAAAATGCAATCTTAGAACTATTATTGGTCTTGTGTTTCTTGGCTGGAAGACTGTAGCATTGGATTTTCCATTGGCTTTTGGTCATGACTTCTATCCAGATTTCTGAAGTCACTTGAGAGAATGCAATGGGAGATGACCCTGGACCTGAAGAAGATGTGATTGATATGTTTTTACGTATGGTGAATATCTCTGATGAGTACAGCTTTTCCCCATTTGTAATAGTCATGTAGAGTGGTTACCCCATTATTTTAACTTTTAGCAAAGATGATCATATGAAGGTAGGAAAAGGCTGTCCTGCTAGTTAGAATGCTATCCAGTTTTGCATTGCAAAAAGCAGAGGAGCAAAACCTCATTTAAGGTCTTTCCAGAGAAATGGATTTATCTTATTCTAAGCTATCAACATTATTCCATTAATTAGGAAGCAATAAGCAGGGAGTCAAAGATATATGAATTATCTGGTTTTGTCTGAGATGGTAGAATCTTGCCAGAGGAAGAAAGGTAGAATTGTTTCTAATATACCTTAGTTATTTATGATGAAGCTAGCACAAACAGGATATAGGTATCTGATATGCTTTGTAATCATGTATGTCTCCTTTCATGTAACTGAGGGCCACCTTGGCAGTGCTGTTATAACATTTCCTTCTGTGCCTTTTGTTCTGTCTTAACCATAGACAGCATTTTCAAATTGTAGCTTGATGTACATGACAGAATGTATAACAGTGATTCCCAAAGTGGGTGCTACCACCCCCTGGTGGGTGCTGCAGTGATCCAGGAGGGCGGTGTTGGCCACATGTGCATTTATCTTTCCTATTAGTTGCTATTAAAATAAAAAAAATAATTTCCAGGGGGCTAAGTAATATTTTTTTCTGGAAAGGGGGCGGTAGGCCAAAAAAGTTTGGGAACCACTGATGTATAAGGTTTAAGTGGCTTTGAAAATCATCTGTTTCTTTCTCACCCCTGCTCCTCATTTATTATACCTAAGGAAATGGAGTCGCTGAGAGACTGAGCGACTTGCCCAAGATCAACAAATTGATCAATAAGCATTTACCAAGTACTTCTGAATTTCAGCTTTTTTTTGTCACTATAGAGATTTCCTCTATCAAGACAGGTAGCAATAATTCTGTAGTGGAAAGTCTTCCAGAGTTGCTGTGTCTAAAATGTTCATATTCTTCAGCTAAACTGGTCATAAACTTACTCTTCAAATATTGTTGGATTAGGCCAAGAAACATGCAGCTCATGAGGACCTTTTCTCAAAGCTTTTCTAGCTTAGCCAGCACCTTCCATATCTTGCCCTTTCTGACATAGTCTTCATGAATTGAACTATCTTCTCACTTCCATACCACCAAAAGGCATCAGAATTGGGTATTAGTAGAGGTCCAGTTTGAGACATTAAAAATTTAGTCTGAAAGGAAGGCATCCAAGAATGGATCTTTATTTTTGGTAAATTTTGAAAACAAAAAAAATTGGAGTTTTTCACTAATATGCTTTCATTTCATGCTTCTTTTTTCATTGAGCAGGGAAATGAAGTCAGGGTTTACATCAAAGTAAATAATTTAAACAGGTAGGTAGAATAGAAAACATTCTTTACAAAAGAAATTAAAATTATGTTTATACACTCATGCAGCAAACTCATTTGGATACAGAAGAGAATTTACTAGACCTTTTGAAAAATACATGGAAAGAGAAAAAATCAATGTGTAATTTGAGAGCAGAAAAATTCTACATGGTAGCAAAATTGCAGAAGAATATAATTGGGAAAAACTCTCAGCAAAGAACTAACTCAACAAGTATGTTATGTAAAATATGGGAGAGAGGAAAAGGAAAAAGAAGGGGAATGCTGGATTTTTTTGTTTATAAAAATGGAGGGGTATGAAAAAGTGTTTGCTGACTTCTTTCTTAGTTTGGTAGTGGGTATATAATATAGCAAATATACAAATTTACCCCTAAGTAGTATATACATTCCTGGAGGGTAGGGACCATTTTATTCCTTTCTTATTACTCATATTGCTTAAAATAGTAAGTACTTAGTCAATGTTTGCTTAATGAATATTCAATATGTCAGCCACTCATAATTTTTTCAGTTGGTCATTCAGAATTAACAAGCATTTATTAATAATTTATTTATTATTTGACTCTATGTCAAACTCTGTGCTAAGTGTGGGTGATATAAAAGAAAACAAGCAATATTGTCCCTGCCCTCAAAGGACTTACATTTTAGTGGGAGAGATAACACACAAATAACTATGTCTAAAAAAATAACATAAAGTAATTGGGAGATAACCATATGGGTCAGACTCCATTACTGTTAGGGAACAGGAAAGACTTATTGAAGATGAAATAAAAGCTGGATTTTGAAGGATACCAGGGTATAGAAGTAAAGAAAGAGAACATTTCAAATGCAAAAACAGCTAGCGAAAAAATAGTTTGAAGAAGGCATGTCATATGTGAGACACAGTAAGAAGAGCAGTATTCTGGATCATAGAGTCAGTGGAGACAGAAAAATTTAAGGAACACAGGAAAGGTAGGAAGATGGCAACTTGTGAAGAGCTTTAAAATCCAATCACAATTTTTTTTACCCTAGGGATACTAAAGAGTCACTGGAATTTATTGAGTGGAGGGCTGTGTTTCTATAATAATCAGACCTTTTTTAAGGAAGATCACTGGCAGCTGAGTAGAGGATGGACTGAATTGGGGAGAGAATTGAATCAAGATCAATTAGAAGTCTTTGGAGATAGTCCAGGTGTAAATAGGCTACTTAAAGAATTCAAATAGAAAGTACTTAGAATCTGGACCAAGTTGATGGCTATGTGAGAAGAGAAAATAGGACCAATACAAGAGATGTTGTGAAGGGAAAAAATGATAAGATGTGCAAATCCATATTCCCCTTTGACTAGATAGCTTATCTTTGAGAATTACTATGGCTAAAAATATCATTACCCAGCTGTAGAAACGAGTAGGGTTTTTTTAATCATAAAAAGCAGAAATCCTTTTGTATCAGTCAGAATATCTTTGTTGCAAGCATCTTATAAACATTAGATAATTGTGTCACCACCTTTTTGGCATCTGTTTCCAGATTTTGTGATTATGCAAGAAAATACATTTTAATTATTCATATGTCTGTTGTCAAAATTATTTAAGTTGTTCCTTTGACAATTTGCTAACTATTAAAAGTTCTTTTTTTCTGCTGAATGGAATAAAAATGTATTAGGCAGGGGCAGCTGGGTACCTCAGTGGAGTGAGAGTCAGACCTAGAGACAGGAGGTCCTAGGTTCAAACCCGGCCTCAGCCACTTCCCAGCTGTGTGACCCTGGGCAAGTCACTTGACCCCCATTGCCCACCCTTACCAATCTTCCACCTATGAGACAATACACCGAAGTACAAAGGTTTAAAAAAATGTATTAGGCAGTAGAAAAATTTTATAAATGTACATTTTTCATCTCATGGAATTCCAAAGTCTTCCATTGTAAATCAGAAATGGAATAGAACAAATTGAATTTATGTACATCACATAGCTCCTTCCAGAACCCACTTAATTATGAATTTAATTCTATATACAGCCTGAAAGCCCCCCAGAAAAAGAGAATAGGACAAAAAATAAAAAAGAACATGGTTTTTGTTTGGAATTATATCTCTAACTACAACCTACGCCATTTCCCCAAGTTGATTTCTACTAAGGCAATATTATTATTGTTTTTAAAAATATCCTTCTTGTTGCAGAATATGCATTTCCATCTTTATTGACAGTAAGACACCTGTTTTCCTACTTGTACAAACCACAATTGCTTCTAACAATACTCAGCCCTCTGCCCTCATGCTAACCTTTAGTACTGACTCACAGGAAAGTCTCTGCTTCATGAGTCATCAGTCCCTGGGAAGCTTCCTTTGCATCAAGGTTTTCCTTGAGATTATACCATCTCTTTCCTGTTACAGTTTAATTTGTATAGTCATTGAACTCATAGCAAGATATTATTGGATACTTGCTTTCTGGTTTTTAGATATACTCTGATGTTCTTAATACAGTGAACATAGAAAATTATTTAGTTTTAGACAATAATTGTCCTTAAAATACTGCTAGGGCACCTTCATTCTTCTGTTATCTTTAGATTTTTAAAAAAACGACTCATACTTGAATTTTGCTTTGGATAAGAAGAAAGGTAGGATGGGATAGTGGTTAGAGGTCTGGCCTTGGAGTTAGGAAAATCTTAGTTTATATCCTGCCTCTAATTATATATTTACTATGGTTATTAAATTCTTACAGGAAGCTCTCTAAGACTATAAGTTAAAAATAGATTGCCAGTCTACATGAGTGGAGGAAATTTCCATGTGAGAAGTTTCCTGAACTGAAAAACTTGAAGATCTGGATCATAGGAAATTTAGTACATTTAGTACATTTAGTGACATTTATTGTTTTCTGTATTAAAAGTATTATAGGAGGAAGTACTAATGAAATAGAAGTTGTATCTATTACCCTTTAAGAACTAAAATTTAAATAGATAATACATAAATTATGTATATATGAAACAAACATAAGAGAATTTAATGGAAATGCAGTGCATGCTATTTTGAATGTTTATACCTGATGTTTAGGACATCTTGAAAACTTAATTCCTGGGGAAAGGAGGGCACAATGGACCTATGCTTCATTAATGTTCTATAGTTTGTGCATGTGCTTTAAGAGGTTTTGAATGATGAAGTGATCAATATTTATGTAGTCTTAATTTGAAGAAGGGAAATCTGGGAAATTTTTTGAAGGTGAGAGGAGGAAAGGATTGGCAGAAACTGTAAAGAAAAGGTAATTCTAGATTTGAAGAATAGAATATACAAAAGCAAGAACAAGGAATTAAAGAGCAAGGAAGAAAAGGATTTCATTAGCTGAGAAGCAATGAATTCTAAACCTGAAGTTTAGAATATTCAGATTATTAGAGTCAATAAAGTTTTGGCTAAGACTAGGAAACATTACACAATCCAATTTTGCTTGATTCTAGAATGTACGATAGCAAATATGATGAAATAGAGCTGGATAGTTAGTTTGGAACCATATCATAGTGAGCTTTAAATATAAGACTGAGGAATTTTATTTTGCATCCAATGGAGAAACAATAAAAGTTGTGAGAGTGTAAGAAGATTGCTAGAGCTTTACTTTAGGAAAATTACATAAATCATTTAATTTTTTAAAATCAATTTTGTTTTTTGTGATAGTCTAATAATTTCCTGTGACTAGTAGAATCACTTCGTTTTCCTCTTCTTAAATGTTTTAATTTTTCTTCTTTCAGAAATCAATGAATGTACTGTGAACCCAGATATCTGTGGAGCAGGACATTGCATTAATTTGCCAGTGAGATATACTTGTATCTGCAATGAGGGATACAAATTCAGTGAACTACAAAGAAAATGTGTTGGTAAGAGATGATTTTTTCAAATATAACCAAACCTGAAGTATTTTCAGATTTGACAATTTCAGTATAAGACAATACTTGTCTCTTGGATGAAGAAAAGTTTATTTCATTTTTAAAATGGTGTTTATTGCAGTGCTAAGGGAAATTAAAGCTTTAGCTGAAATGTTAAATTAGACACAAGTTTATATTATACATAGAAAAATGCTGAATATTTTGCCACATAACATAAGGATGAAATAATTTCTAAAGGTTTTCAGATTTAGTGTGTTTACTAATGGTAAAAAATTCATATATACTTTCAAATATATTTTATTAAATGAATAAACTAATTCAAGAATGCACTAAAACAGAAAAGCATTTTTTCCTAAGCATCTGGAATCTGATTTCCAGCATGTGCACACATTGGAATTAGCCATCATCCTTAACCAAGTCTGAGTGTGTAAATATGTGACCTCAGACGAACTTGGTTAGACCAAAAAGCTCCAGACAGAGTCTGAAAGTTTGTAATTTTCAGTTTTGTAGTCATTTTATTCTAGGTTCAGTGTCTCTTCTTTTACCAAAAGAAAAATGAGTATTTGAGTTAATATGGGTTAGTTAGCATGAAAAAATGTCAGACACTGATCTTACGGTATAGTTCCACATCTTGATGGTACAGTAATGTTAGGACTTTAGGTGTTAGGATTTTTCAATTATTAGTGTGTGAACTCAGCAATATTCAGTGTTTCTTCTACTTTGCTATATCATTCCCCCCCCAGCTTTTCTCTTTGAAAACTTACTTTCAACAGTAAAATTAGATTTTGAAAAGAAAAAAATGCCAAATGTGTGAACTTTGCTATATCTTTTGATCATTATTTTAACTTATAATAACAGATTTGACATTGAAAGGCATGGAAGCATTTATTTAGTTCAAAACCTGCCCTAAAAGGAATCCCATTATAGTATACTGAACAAGTAGTCATCTAGCCTGAAAGTTGATGCCTCTTGTGCATGAACTCTGCTTGTAGGATCTTGTGCTTAAATCAATCCTAAATTTGTCTCTTTGCAGCTTCAGCCCATTGCTCCCAGTTCTGCTTTTAAGGTCCAGATAAAATAAGACTAACTCCTTTCTATGGGACAGCCCTTCAAATCCCAGAGACAGCTGTTATGTCCTTCCTAAAACTTCTTTTCTTTAGGCCTAAACACTTCTAGTTTCTTCAGGTATTCTTCAAATATCCCTTTACAGTGATAACACTTACTAAAAGTAACTTATTTCAATTCGTTTAACAGACATTGATGAATGTACTCAGATCCGCCATCTCTGCTCCCAGGGACGATGTGAAAATACTGAAGGAAGTTTCTTATGTATTTGCCAAGCAGGCTATATGGCTAATCCAGAGGGAACTGACTGTATAGGTAATTCCTTTCCTTTCTAATGCATTTTAAATCCAGATTTTAAAAAATTTTTTTCTTTTGTTTCTACCTATCCAATATTTGCCCTGACCGCTCACAATTCAGTGTTTTTATGAATATTTGTTGAGTATCAACTTTGTATGAGGCACTGTGGGAATGATACAAAGCAGAAACATAATCTTTCCTCAAGATTCTTTTAACTGAAAAAGGGAGATGAAGTAAATACACAGACAACAATATTTCAAGACTGCATATGGTGTATCTATCAGAGTGGTACAAAGTGCAATGGGTAGCTAAGAAAGAAAAGACATTAGACTTGATCTTGAAGAATAGGCAGGATTTCAAGTGTCAATTGGTTAGGTAAAGGGAAAACAGTAGTAGCAAATTACAAATATGGTAACGAGTATGTTGCAATAAGCTAGTAAATCAGTTTGGAGTAATAAGAATATTCTAAGGGCAGTAATGGGGATTAGAACAATAAGAATTAGTGGGGATCTGATTTTGAAGGGTTCTGGATTTCGTGGAAAAGAGTGTGGGCTGTATTTTAGAATGACTATATGTACAGCTGTACTTTGAGAAAGATAAATCTGGCTGTGACATCTAGGAAGTAAAGTCATCTAAGATCTTAGAAATTTTGACCTGATGGGGCTTTGGAGAAAATTGAGATCTAGCTACTTCATTTTATATATGAAAATAGTGACTTCTAGTGAAGGGAGTTACAGAGATTGGGAGGTTGGGTTAGAACTCATTTCTTCTGACTAAATCCTATATAGTTTTCATGACAATATGATGCTCCTCTGGGAACATCCTCAAAAGAGGTGAAGAGAGAATTGAATTGAGATCTTAAGTGGTTAGTATCTGAAAGGAATAAAGCTATCCCTTCCTTGGAGACAGGAATAAAGGCAAAGGGGGAATAAGTAATGAGAAATCTCAAACTGGAAAAAAGCTTTTATTGAATAGGTCATGTGAAGAGGGAGATGGGATCATTTGCTGAGGACTAGAGGCTTGAGGAGAGTGGGGAAAGTTTTAGAACAATTGGATAGGAATACTATGAGTTCAGGGCTGAGGCTATTGAAAAAAGTTATATTGTCCTGGAGTCAGTCAGTCAGTATTTACTAAGTGCAAGGTATACAAAGAAAAGCAAAAAACAGTTCCAACTTTCAAAGAGTTCATACATGGAAATGACTATATATATATGCTCTGTGTGTGTGTGTGTGTGTGTGTGTGTGTGTGTGTGTAAATTGGAGCTATAAACAGAGGGAAGACATTAGCATTAAGTAGGAGCAGAGAAGTCTTCTTGCAGAAGGTAGCATTTTAGCTTGGGTGTGAAGAAAACAAGGGCAACCATGAGAGGGAGATGAGGAATGAGAATATTCCAATCATAAGGGATAGCCAGTGAAAATGCCTGGAGCCTGGAAATATAGTGTCCTTTTGGAGGGCAAAAAGTAGGCCATTGTTGTTCAGCAGAAGAGTACTGTGTGGATGTAGAGGAAGGGCTTTTGAACATTAGTAAGAGAACAGTGATATGCAAGAGTTCCAAGGAAATTATGCCATCAAGGAGGCAAAAAAAGATGGAGGATGTTTGAGATTAGATTTATAATAGAACATGGGTTTCATAGAACATACAGGAAGATGCCAGAATATATATAGGCAGATGTTTAGAAAGAAAAAAGGTAACAGGTAATCACTGAAAACTTTATAGAGTTCAAAGAATGCTGGCTTTGGAGACAGAAAATCTGATTTCAGATTCCAGCTATGAAACATGCTATTTGTGTGGTACTGAGCAAATAATTTAGCCTTCTAGGCTTCAATCTTACTAGCTGTGAAATGAGAGGGTTGACCTTGAGCATCAACTATGCTGTCAGCTCTCAATGTATGAGCCAATATAGAGAAAATGGACAGACAAAATTAGCTCTGTAGTCTTAGGAGCATAGATTTAGCACTGTGGAAGGATCTTGGAGGCCCTCAGGCCAACCCGCTCATTTTACAGATGAACAGATTCAGGCACAGAGATAAGTTAAATGACTTGACCAGGATCAGACAGCTGGGAAATGCTCAAGTCAGGTTCTCCAAGACCAGCTCTCTGCTGCACTGTTTCTCATGGGTGAGAAGAAAGGTATGAATAAATTTTACTTTGTAAAATGTGTGTGGGGAAACTATTAAAAGTTTTTTTTCCCCTTTAGATGTTGATGAATGTCTGAGACCAGAAACATGTGGGGATGGACACTGCATAAATACTGTGGGTGCTTTTAAATGTGAATATTGTGACAGTGGATACCGAATGAATAGAAGAGGCCAGTGTGAAGGTGAGTTCATAATTCTGAAAGCTGTTTTCCATATTCAGATGAAGAACAGGGTGATTTAAGAGTTAAAAATGGTTTAAAATCACATACAAGAATTTCTTTGTTTCTTCCTGTGCTGCCTTTCCTTTACTAGGTATTCTATTATTAATAAGGTTTAGAGCTGGATGAAACCTTAGTGATTATAATAAAATCACAGGTATGGAACTGGAAGATAACCTCAGAAGACATCTAGTATATACCCTTTATTTTATAGATGTCTTAACTATAACTGAGAGAAGATAAGTAAATTAACCAGAGTCAACCATTTAGTTAGAAGCAGAAGTGTGATTAGGTTACCACCCTTTTAGTGGATTGGACTTTTTCTTAGTTACTGAGGTATCTCTTCAGAAGCTCCAACTAGAAGTCCAATGCCTGCCCGAACCAGAGGACCCTGATCCCTCCCTATCTTTCTCATTTCAAAGACACTTAAAGACTAATTAAAAAGTTTTAAACTTAAAGTTTTAAATTAAAATTAGTTTAATATAAAATTTTAAAGTTTTAAATTAAAATTTTAAATTTACCTATGTGACAGGCTCACCCTCTGTCTCATGCAAAATGTACTCAATTTTGTATACTTTAGGAAGCCTATGTGTCTTAAGTTTAAAAACTGCCCTTGGCAGTGAATGGGCTTTGTTTACAGAGTTTTGTTAATCTAGGTAATGCTGTATTTCTTTTGGATCACCTGTGGAGATTCAATTTTTTTTTCACTTTTATTGTCACTTTTTTCACTTTATTGCCACTTTTGCCTCACTGAATTACAGAATAGTATAGTGAGAAACAACCATTTATTTCAGCTTACTTATTTTATAGCTATAGAAACTCTCAACTATTACAGAGTTAGATTTGCCCAACTTTCTCCATGCTGGTCTGCTGAAATGGTCAACCATTGGAATATAGTAGTCAAGGAAATTGGCAGAGTTCAGATTTCCTCATACAGTTACTGCTCAGTACAGGGGTTTCTGAATTCTTTCCTTCTCTAATACATATGTTTTCACCTTTGGTGAAAAATCAGGCATTGCAAATAATCAGAAAAACAATAGCAACAGCAACAATGCTAAATCATTGGTCTCACTACCCTCTGAGTGTCAATGATTTTCTATTCTAGAGTTTTGTAAACTATAAACCAGTATATAAATGTACATTATTATGGTGAGATGCTTCTAATATTCCAAAACAAATTTAGATATATGAAATTTCTTTCCCCAGGTGAAAACTTTAGAAATCATTTTTAAACCCTTACTTTATGTCTTGGAATTAATACCATGTATTGGTTCCTAGGCAGGAGAGCAGTAAGGGCTAAGCAATGGGAGTTAAGTGACTTAAACAGGGTCACACAGCTAGGAAGTATATAAGAACAGATTTGAAACTAGGACTTCCCATCTCTGGGCCTGGCTCTCAATCCACTGAGCTACCTAGCTACTCTCTAAAATTTTGGAATTTCATAGAAAAGTTCACTCATTTTAAAAAGTGAAAGCTAGGTTCTTTCCCAAGGGTGATTCTGAAATGCCTTAGAAAGTGATATTTCTGTAGAGGTAACTCACTGGCTTTCAAGTGAAAGTAATGATAGCTGTTTTATTCTAATGCCTTACAACTCCAGTGAACCACTTATGGCAAAAGAAATTTACCCTTTAGCCTACACAGGTATCGGAACCTTTTCTGGGATTAAAAAATAATTATTATTTCTTTAGGAAGGAGAAAACTGTTATTTTCTTCTTCACAAAGGGACATCAAGTTGAACTACTCTTTTGCCCTAGTTTGGGCAAAATACTGAGGAATAAAAGAAGTATTTACCTCTCAAAATTAGGAAAGTGGAACAGTTGGGAAAATATTTATATAATAGGAATTTTTTAAAGACTTTTATTTTGAAAGCAGTATTGTGTATGTAGCATTTATTGGGATTTGTCATTTCCACTAATGAAATGGAAATGGAATTGGAGCATACAAGGATTTGAATCTAAAGAGTTGGTCATGAAACACAGTTCTGATACAGTGTAAGAACTTGGGAAAATCATCTTGCCTCCCTGAGCCTCAGGTTTCTTATCTGTAAAATTAACTAATTTTTAGAGT
Organism: Gracilinanus agilis; assembly: GCF_016433145.1. Taxonomy (NCBI): domain Eukaryota; kingdom Metazoa; phylum Chordata; class Mammalia; order Didelphimorphia; family Didelphidae; genus Gracilinanus; species Gracilinanus agilis. The sequence continues at coordinate 223,877,298 of NC_058131.1, read as the reverse complement.
CCTTTTACACTTGACACTGTCTATAGTTCTTGTTTAAGTTTAAAGCCAAAAACATGTATATTTCAGAAGAACAATGCCAACTGATTAAGACAGTCCTTCTCAGTCTAATGTTCATATGTTTTTTAAAGATAATCAAGAAAAATTCAGATTTAACCATCTTTCCTTATATAGCCCCCAGACTTTCAGAGAAAATTTCCCCTTTCTCCTTCTCCACATTTTAGAAAATAAGTATAAATATCTTGACCTAGCAAAAAAGTATAATATAGAAATAGGTTGCTACTTCCAAGAAAAGCTTAATATCAACATATATTCTACAATGACTACATTTTAAAAATGTTTATATGGTTCATTTAGAGAAATATTCCAATTTCTTTCATGTTCTGTCCTAATGGTTCATCAAGGAATCCATATTATCCACATTAATCCATATTAGAATTTAAACTATTCTGAGAGCTTATTTCTTATTATAATCATTAAAATAGAGAAATGCTGTAGAATCTTTATTTTGATTAGAAAAATAACATCTTGATTTAATATTTGTAGAGTATATTTCAAAAGTTTTAGTAAGCCTCACAATAACTGTGGGAGGTAGGTGCCATTATTACTTCTAAACCCAATTTATATATGAGGAAACTGGAGCCAAGAGAGATTACATTTACTCTTGTATAGATTCTGCTTCCCTACTTTCTTACAACCTTTCTTGAAAGGTATTTGGTACTGAATATACAATTTGGTGCCTCACAATTGGTCCCATAGAACTTAGCATTTCTTCAGCAAGATTGATACTAAAATAGAGAAGAATTTAAAAAAAATTCTTTTGGGTATATGAAATACTAACTAAAAGAGATAGACCTGTGAAAATATGAACATATATTAGATTTTCTGATAAGTGTTAACCTGATTCTATTCTTATAAGAATTTGATGATACTTTTCAAATACATAACACTTATTATAAATATATGATGTATACATTCTATGTATATTCTTAAAAATTATTACCATATTCAGTAGCAATAAATTTCCACTGATTTTATGGAGGAATGGGTTTGTTCTATTAAAGGTATCTGACTTAAGTTTATTGTCATTTTTTTAAAAGATATTGATGAATGTTTAGCTGAAAGTATATGTCCAGATGAACAATGCATTAACACTCCTGGATCTTATCAGTGTGTTCCTTGCACAGAAGGATTCAAAGGATGGAATGGACAGTGTCTTGGTACGTACTATAGGGTCAACATCCAGATTTTGTTTCTTTTATATTTCCTGTTTTCAGGTCAAATTGTGATGGTTATGGAAATAGTCTTGGAGGGCTGGAATTAAGACTAGAAGAAAATAAGTTCATGAATCTTTTCCTTTCTTAATAAAGAGAAAGACTTTTCTTAATGATGGAGAAATGAAAGCTGAAAATTAGGTATAGTAAAGCAGTGGAGGTGAGATGTCATAAGGGGTAAGAGTAATAATAATGATTGAAGCAGATAATTTTTCAGTCTAGTTGTCAGAAATGATAAACAAGTAAGCACTTCAGAGTTTGAAAGCACTTAATTTGATTTGTATGATAGACTTCAGGAAAGGCTCTCTGATTTGCCATTATTTCTGACATAGTGCTTAGCAAGTCTCAAATTGTATTCATAATAATTATTTCTTTGCTGAAATGGCTATAGCTGTGGTTATGCTAATTTTTTTATTTTTGTATTGTTCCCTTTGTAATTCATGTTGGGGTAAAGGTAGGAATTCAGTTTTGTTTCTCTCAATTCTGATTTTGGGACAAGGAGTCTTCCAGTGGGAGGAAGTACCACAGTTCTGCTTAAATTTTTTTTTTAATTATTTTCTTGGAATTTTATCGTCTGTATTTCCCAATGTATTCTCTCACCCCTCTCCTTTTTGAATACCATCTCTAGTGTTTCTAGTACAATGTTAAATAATAGAGGTGATAATGGGCATCCTTGTTTCACACCTGATCTTATTGGAAAGGTTTCTAATTTATCCCTATTGCATATGATGCTTGTTGATGGTTTAAGATATATACTGTTTATTATTTTTAGGAAAGGACCTTCTATTCCTATACTTTCTAGTGTTTTCAGTAGGAAAGGGTGTTGTATTTTGTCAAAAACTTTTCCAGCATCTATTGAGATAATCATGTGATTTTTGTTGGTTTGCTTGTTGATATGGTCAATTATGTGGATGGTTTTCCTAATGTTGAACCATCCTTGCATTCCTGGTATAAACCCCACCTGATCATGATGGATAACCATCTTGATCACTTGCTGGAGTCTTTTTGCTAGTATTCTATTTAAGATTTTTGCATCTATGTTCATTAACGAGATTGGTTTGTAATTTTCTTTCTCTGTTTTTGATCTACCTGGGTTTGGAATCAATACTATATTTGTGTAATAAAAGAAATTTGGTAAGATTCCTTCTTTGCTTATTATATCTAATAATTTGTATAGTATTGGGATGAATTGTTCTTTGAATGTTTGATAGAATTCACTTGTGAATCCCTCAGGCCCTGGGGATTTTTTCTTAGGGAGTTCATTGATGGCTTGTTCAATTTCTTTTTCTGATATTGGATTATTTAAGTGTTCTATTTCTTCTGCTGTTAATCTAGGTAATTCATATTTTTGTAAATATTCATCCATATCACCTAGATTGCTAAATTTATTGCCATATAATTGGGCAAAATAGTTTTTAATGATTGCCTTAATTTCCTCTTCATTAGAGGTGAGATCTCCCTTTTCATCTTTGATACTATTAATTTGGTTTTCTTCTTTCCTTTTTTTTAAATTAGATTGACCAGTACTTTGTCTATTTTATCTTTTTTCAAAATACCAGCTTCTAGTCTTATTTATTAATTCAATAGTTCTTTTACTTTGGATTTTATTAATTTCTCCCTTGATTTTTAGTATTTCTAATTTAGTTTTCATCTGGGGATTTTTAATTTGTTCATTTTCTAGTTTTTTAAATTGCATGTCCAATTCATTACCCTCTGCCCTTCCTAATTTATTAATATATGCACTCAGTTATATAAAATTTCCCCCTAGAACAGCTTTGGCTGCATCCCATAGGTTTGGGTAAGATGTCTCATCATTGTCATTGTCTTCAATGAAATTATTAATTGTTTCTGTGATTTGTTCTTTCACTAAATTATTTTGGAGAATCATATTATTTAATTTCCAATTAGTTTTTGGTTTGCCTCTCCATGTATTCTTACTAGTAACTATTTTTATTGCATTATGATCTGATAAGGTTGCATTTATTATTTCTGCTTTTTTGCATTTGTTTGCCATGTTTCTATGCCCTAGTACATGTTCAATCTTTATGAATGTTCCATGTGCTGTGAAAGGAAGGTGTATTCCTTTTTGTCCCTATTTATTTTTCTTCATATATCTATTAACTCTAATTTCTCTAAGGTTTCATTCACCTCTCTTATCTCTTTCTTATTTATTTTTTGGTTTGATTTATCTAGATCTGATAGGGGAAGGTTGAGGTCCCCCACTAGTATGGTTTTGTTATCTATTTCACCCTTGAGCTCCACTAGTTTCTCCTTTAGAAATTTGGAAGCTCTACCATTTGGTGCATATTTATTGAGTACTGATATTTCTTCATTGTTTATACTGCCTTTTATTAGGATGTAGTTATCTTCCCTATCTCTTTTAAACTTATCTATTTTTACTTTGGCTCTGCCAGAGATCATGATAGCCACCCCTGCCTTCTTTTTCTCATTTGAAGCCCAAAAGATTTTGCTCCATCCTCTCATTTTCACTCTAAGTCTGTCTGTCTGTCTCATGTGTGTTTCTTGTAGACAACATATGGTAGGACTTTGGTTTCTAATCCACTCTGCTATTTGCTTCCATTTTATCTCTAGTAACTAGGAATTAGAAGTAAAGAAAAAAATTAGAAAAACTAAACAAATCCATCTAAAATTCTAACATTATATATGCATTATTTCATACTCATTGAGGCAGAGATTCCTTCTCACTTTTCTCTGGAATTAAGAGTGGGTGGTTGTTAGAATTTTACTTCATTCACTTTTCATTGTTTTATTTGTTCTCCATTTTTATTACATGTCAATGTGTATATTGTTTTCTTTCTTCTGCCTACTGTGTTTTGTCAGTTCATGTTTCTGTATTATTGTATTCACAATTTCTGACAGCCCAGTAATAATAACAGCTAACATTTCTATATTTTCATAGCTCTTTAAGGTTTACAATATACTTTAAATGTTGCATTTGCTTTGATTCTGTAAGGTACACGCTATTATAATCCCCAGTTTTGAGATAAGGATCCTGAGGTCTAGAGAAGCAGTATCTGAGGCATTATTGGAACTCAAGTCTGCTTGACAGCATCCAACACCCTATCCACTCTGCCAGCTAGCTTCCATTACTTTTCATGTACTACAATTTATTTCCCAGTCAATGGGCATCTGCTTTGTTAACAAAAAGTACTTCTCTAAATAGTGAATATAGACCATTTTTTTAACAATTCCATCAACAGTATGTAGGTCTGCTTGTCTTTCTCCAACCTCTCCAACACTAACATCCATATTTTGTCATCTTTGACAATTTGCTGGATTGGAAGGTAAAAAATCTCAGAGTATTTTTCACTTCTCTTATTAGTTTGTTGAAGCATTCTTACAGTTGTCAATAATTTACAGTTCTTTTTTTGAGAATTAAGTGATTATTATTTCACCCTTTATTGATAGTAAAGACTGAAACATTTGCTGTATAGGTTAACCTTCTTCTTTTATCTCTTTATGTGACAGATTATTATTTTCAAATTGAATAGGTATAAAACTTGGCCTCCAAAAATAAAAGAAAGAAAGAAAAAAACATCCCAACAACCCCAAAGCCACAGAACAAGCACCCCATTAGGGCTATATTAAGAAAAACTAATTAAACCAAGGTTTATTTTCTATACTGTTCTGACCAGATCTATACCAGATCAGGAGTATTGTTATTCCCATCTACAGGAACTTCCTGGCCCAAAGAGGGTACTTCAAGGATAAGGCCTTTGTCAAGTACCTAAAATACCTGTTTTATTGGAAGAAGCCTCAGTGCCTGCACGTGCTGGACCTGCTCAAGTATGAGCACTTCCAGCCACATTTCAGAAAGGATATTGACAAACTAAAACTTTCTAAGACCAAGGAAAGATGTTTGATATTGGGACCATTAAAGATCTAGTCATAGGACAATCGATTGAAGCAGCCTAGAGAAGACTTGAGAGCCACCTTTGCATAATTGAAGGGCTGTTATGTGGAAAAGGGAATTAGGTTTGTTCCTTTTTTCTAAAGGGCAAAACTAAGGGAAGGTGTATAGAAGTTGCAGAGGGGCAGATTTTAACAAGAAAACAATTTCATTATAATGGAAACAAAAGCTTCCATTTTACTTGCCAGATCTCATCATTACTTGCAGAGTGCACGCCCAAATAAGCCCTCTTCCCTACACTTCCTCTAATTTATGTTTCATTCGGGAAAGAGGGAAAAAGGGTTTTTTGGTCGAATATATTAAAAGGTGGTTGCCAGAGGATTGAACAATTATCAATCCTCAATTAAGAATAATCTCAAGTCAAAATTGACTTTTATGGAAGTTTATTTACAATTGAGTAGAAAGAGAGGAAATAAGGAAATAACAATCTAACACAGTAGGTAAATTACTATGATCCTCTAATTAATCCAGGTAGATATAATTAACCCTCAGCTGAGAGTCAGAGGGCCAGAGGCCCAGAGGTGAATGAATCTTCATTCATAGAATCTCTATTAAAGGGAATTCCTTAAGAGAAGTTCAGGAAGAGTCAGTCTTTAAACTCACCACATGGACTTCTAAAGAAGATTTTGAAAGCAATTTCACTAAGATCTCAGCATTCCAACCAGTACTCCTCCATGGACCAGAAGAGCTAGAAGCCTGACTCAACTCTCTCCTTTTAAAGGGGTCACTTATGCATCACTTCCTGTGCCTCCCTCCTAGTTTGTGTGTCCAATCACAATAGATGCTTCTCATAGGACTGCCTAGGGGGCAGTCACTTGATTCTGATTCATCACCTACTCTAGCACATGTGGGTTACAGACCTCCCAAAATTGGAGGTGCTCTTACCTTTGGTGATTAAATCTAAAGATGGGCAGTGTAGACAATCTAATTATCACAATCATGAGTGGTTTTTATGCTACATAATTTTTCTTGGGGGAAAATTGCTATTAATTAATTGCTTTGGAAATTTTAAGTACTATGAAGAACTTATTTATAGTGGTGATGAAGATATATAAATTATGAACAAAGTTCATAGGGTTATAAGTAAGATTATCTCATTTAACTTCATATAATAGGCTGAGGAAAATGAATATCAGAAGGAGCTATGTAGATCTTAGACTCAAACTCTAGGTTGTAGACACTAAATCCTATACTCGTTATACTGCATCATACTGCCTTTTCAAGGACAAAAATTTACAGTTACTAATTAGTTTTTTATTTCTCTTCTCAGAGATTGCCATTTATTTGTTTTGACTCTACCATTTACCCCAATTTCAAATCTTCCTGTCATGTATACAGAGTAATAATTCCTAAGCAGAATAAATGATTACATATCAAAATAGAAGTATAAACAGAATAATAAGCCATAAATTTACTAAATGAATTTAATACAACACAAAGTATGGTTTAGTCTTTTGGCATAAAATATGCACACACATGCACATATGGCAAATGTAACTGAGAAACAAGTTATGGGTTTTAAAATTCCTATCTACAGAACTTGAGGCTTCAAGTTCTCATTGAGACCTCTACTGCCCCACATTAGATGGCAGAAATACAGCACCCCATTTAAAGCAGTTTCACTTTTGCCAACTAGATGATTAGAATCACAAACAGAAATATTAGATCAATGTGTTACTCAGCCCAGAGTCACACACTTAATTAACTACTTGCTCCAAGGAATAAGTTGTTGAGTTTTTTTCTGTATTGTTGAAGTCATGCATTTCCTTTTATTAAAAGTATGCAATGCACTTTTCCCTTTTTCTCTTGCTTTGGATAAAATTTTAGTCATATTTAACCTAGGGATTCAACCACTCCCTCTGTTTTATAGTTGTAAGTTTTATTTACTTTGATCCTTGGATTTGAAACCATTCAGAATTACCGTCAAGAATTTTTTCAGATTAAACAAAATGGACTTGCCATTTTCACTTTTATAAATGATTTTTCCAATATTAAGAATTAAAATGATACAAAAAAAACAGATAACTTGATAAGCTCCTTTCCTAATACCCATCCAAATGGTTTATTTTCTGCAAAAGTCTCATAAAGGTTATACATAATTTTAGATAATTTTACCTTGCCTTGTCCATTCTTTCTTGTGCCTTTGTATACATATATATACACATAACTTCACATATATGCATATAAATATTTGTTTCTTTATGTATACATATACCTATGTTGTCTGTGTATTTACATATAAATATATAAGTATATTTATATGTACATAGAAAGGTATAGACAGAATCTCATGTAATGATATTCCAAGAGTATGTTCCAGATATGTTAGGTCTTTTTCACATATACAAATCAGTTGTCTTTTTTCTTTGTTACCTAGATTGTTTATAATACTTATACTCTATATTTTCTTTTTTGCTTTTTAGTTCATTTCAGCCTCTGTCTACATTTGATCATGAGATGTACAGATATAAGGATTTCAGAGGTTATTTATTCCAACCCCCTAATTAATAGATAAATAATCTGGAGCCTAGAGTGGTTAAATCATTTTACTATGGTCAAACCCAGTTCTTATGACTCCAAATTCAGTGTTATTTCCATTATATTCTGTAGACATTTCAATAACAACACTATTTAATGTTATGCTAGACTCTGGAGATATAAAAATGAAGTAAGGCACAGCCCTTGCCCTTGAAGGAGCTTACAGATTGGAATTCTTTCCAGTCCTCATTCATGGTACTCCCATTTCTGTTCTTTGCTTTTTCACTTACTGGATATCTCTCATGCACTTTCTCCTCATTTCTGTCTCCAGTATCTCTGACTTCTAGACCTTCTTATCTAATCAGTTTCTTATATACTTACCAAAATCATCTTTAAAAAGCAAAGATTTGACTATAGAATTCTTCTGCATAAACAGCTTCAGTAGTTCCTTATTTTCTCTAGCATAAAATGTAACTTTTCCAGTGTGGAATATAAATCCCTCTACAGTATGGCTCCATCGTACTTTTACACTGTCCTTTTTATATACTATGCTTTTCCCAAAGTGGACAAATTGCTATGTCTCAAAACTCAGAATTCTATCTCTTGCACTCTCTGTGCTATTATTTCAGGCTATCTACCATTGATTGGACTATATTCTGTTTTTGGAATGCTCACCTTTCTTCTCTGTCTCTTTGAATTCATTTTCTTGAAAAGCTATCTCAATCTCCAAATCCTACAAGAAGATTTCTGAGCTACTTAGTTTTTAGTGGCCTTTTCCTTCTTAAATTATTTTGTATTTCTTTGTGCAATGTTGAATACCTCCAATAGAATACAAGCTTTTTTATAGTTTTATAGCTTTTATATTTTATCTCTAGCATGTATCAATCTCCAGAATATAGTAGATACTTAAAAACCTTTTGTTGAATTTAATCAGGTTAGGTAGCACAGAATAAGTGCTTAGACTTAAAATAGTTGAGATTTTTAAAAAATCCCTTATGTTTACCAAATATTTTGCTCTTATAATGTCAGAAATGTATACCACAGATGAGGTCTAGTCATTACAGTGGTATTCAGTCTGAGCTCACTATGTGGAGCCTCACATGTCTAAATTAGGTTTGTTAGTTAATAATACCCTACTTTTCCCTGGGTTTGACTTGTTCTCTCCAGCCTACTCTCACACTAGCAGGTCTAACAAGAGGTTACATTTGAATTCTCTCAGACTCCTAAGATAACTCTTGAGGGGAAATAAATATTTCCCATATCATTTTAGCACTTGAAACTTCCTTTCCCTCATGATGCATTTTCTGTCTGCATTACCAACAACTTAGAGGGCAATGCATTTATACAGTATGTGATTTTTATATAATCAGCCACTCTCAATAATGATACTTTTATATTTCAAACTTTAGCATTCACTTAATAGTAAGGCAAGATAATTAATATTATAGATGCTAATATATTAAATACTTAATAAAAATATAAACCTGTCACCAATACATTAAATCAGTCTGGCAAAGAGTGAACAACCACTTAGGGGAACATGATAAGGAGGGCACAAAATGGAGAAAAACTTATATGTTTAGTTAGAGTAACACAACTTTGAACTTCAGTGTACCTAGTTTATTCATAAATATCTCCATCACATTATATGAAGCTGCTTTTCTGTGTACCATTCTTTAGTAGGGACATCCTCTTCTCCCTTTTACTGAAACAGACTTTATAGCTTCTGTCAGACAATCTTAAAGTAATTATCTTTAAATGATAAAATAACAGTTCTCTTTAGTCTGAAGAACTGCAGAGCTCATCAAACTGGTTTCCTCTGACGTACCAAGACCAGTCCAGCAAGCTATTAACTCATCTGGATACTGTGGTCATAGCAACAGAGCTCCAGCTGGCCAAGATACCAAAAAGTCAGCAAAACCTTTTTAATGAAAAGCTTCACAGTTTTCCAACTCTAGGTGTCACCAAAGGATAATAGGTGTCACTAGAACTCTTGGCCAGGGAAGTCACTTCTTTCTCCATATAATTAGCTTTTGCTCAGCTGAATACATAGCAGGCTACTGTTAACTTCCACAGTCCTGTCTTCAGCTCTTCAGACTCTTCTGCTGTTGCTCTGTCTTAAATAGCTTAAATAAAGACCTTCTGATTCTCAGCAGCCAGCAACTAGGAATCAGAAGACCAGATATATATTTGACAGTTTCCATGAATCTATTAGAATAAAATTTGCTAAAGATAAATGCAAAATCTACATGGATTCAAAAAATAACTTCCACAAGTACAAGATGAGGGAACATATGAGTGAACATCAGTTCATCCAAAAAGTGTTACAGGTAAACCACAAGCTAAATATGAATTGATGGTATATGGTATCCTAAAATGATAATGTGCTCTAAGTCAACATTTAAGAGTGTCAGAGTATCCAAGACTTAGCAATAGTCTCACTGTATCCTGCCCTGGTCTTATCAAATATGGAAAATTGTGTTCAGGTCTGTGAGCCACATTTTAGAAAGGACATTAATAAGTAGAGAGTTCAGTGTCATATAAAGACTAGAGAGGCAGCCACAAAGAGAAGATGACCTGAGTTCTGGCTGTTTAACTTTATATAAGCTTCTTGGTCACAACCTCTTAGGGCTATAAGCAACTTTCTAATTCTGTAAGATGCAGCAAAGGTAACAACTTGCATTGAAAAGTGGGAGTTTTGTCATCTGAGCTTTCCCTTTATAAAGGAAATCTTGGGACAGTCTCTATCAATACTGATTCATGGAAAAAAATTGAACTAGGATGGTAAATGACTTCAGTGGATCATTTGCAGGAATGGAGGATATTTAGCCTAGATAAGAAATCTTCACTAGGACATGATAAATGGCTTCAGGCATTAAAAGAATGGTTGCCATGGTTGAGAATGCTAGACTTATTCTGTTAGAATGCATATCATAGAACTAGGATGGTGATGGCAAACTTTTAGAGTTAGAGTGCTGGGCCCCATCCCCACCACACCCCCCATATCGAGTGTCCTACCCACCACTGCCAGAGAATGAGTGCCATACCATGCCCCCCTCACTTCCTTCTAATCCTCACCTTACCCAAGACAGGGGAGGAAGGAAGCATTCTCATTGGGTTGCTGGGTAGAGGGACAGGTGATTAGAGGAGTGGGGAGGATAGTGACCTGAGTGCTCAACTCTCCTCCAACTATGTGCTCTCTGCTTCCCTCAAAACTAGCTCCTCTCCAACCCCACCATAGGAATCACCTTCACCACAGACTCAACAGGCTGCCATCTATACTGCACTCTCAGGCAGTATGTGAGCACCTCCCCCCACCACCTCATCCCAGGCAGTGGAGGGAGGAAATGCTCCTCTTGGGGTGCTGGGCAGAGGAACTGGTAAAGTGAAGAATGTCCTCAGGCACATGGAGAGAGGAAGGGGAACAGCTCTGCCCCAAGTCCCTCTGGATTTCTAGTAACAATTTCTGGCAATGACTACAGGTGTGTCTACAGAAAGGGCCCTGAATGCCCTTTCTGGCACCTGTACCATAGGTTTGCCATCATTGAACTAGGACATTGGGAAGTTGCTATGAGAGAAATTTAGCTTTTAAATCAATAGAAACTATGTGACAATTATGGTTATTCGAAAATAAAATGGACACCCTTGATTAGACCAATTCTCCCTCCCTCTTTACCTTGAACCAGAGGTTGACTGATTACTCTTTAAGTGTGTTATAGAAAGCCTTCTTATACAGGGATGGACTGCATTGGCTGGTTGATACTGGGGTTCACATTTCTAGCCATGTCATTGCCAACTTTTTGACCTTAGGAAAATGCTTTAAGTACTTAATTTTTCTGGGTTGAGGGTGGATAACATTTTACACAACCTCATTTCCATGGAACTTGTACAAGATGCTTGTTAATTCTGATGTTTTCTCTAATTATAATGTGCGCAATAAATATTTTGTTATTATTTAATCACTCATTACTTCATCCAGCTGAGGAGAGACTTTTTCTTGTGAAAAATCTGACTACCAGGTACCCAAATTTCTTTTAGCTATTGGGACCTGGTTGGTGTCAGAGTTTATGATAATGAGTCCCTGAGGACTGCTATCAACTGCCATAATCAGAGTCTTGAACTTGGGTCTTTATAGAGGCTCATCAGTGTTTCCCTCTGTGATCTTGAATAAGTCACTTTTCTCCCTTAACCTCTCTTCCTAACTTTAAAATAAGACTGGCATTAGTCTAGGTCAGGGGTCAGCAACGTATGGCTCTCAAGCCATATCTGGCTCTTTTGCGGGCCAGCTATGGCTCTTTCTATAGGAGCCATAAAGTCAATTTTTTTTTCAGGCGCTGTTACAGGAGCGCACACTGTGAGCACTGGACGGCTCTCACTAAATTACATTTTAAAAAATGTGGTGTTTATGACTCTCACAGCCAAAAAGGTTGCTGACCCCTGGTCTAGGTGATTAGTCCTTAGAAACTATGATTTATGATAGCCCTGCTGTCAAAAATAGTGTTTTTATTCAGTGAAACTTAAGAGTTAAGGAGGGAGTTGTTATAAAGCATTAGGAAATAGAATAACATGATAGATGGAGTGCTGGATTTTAAGAGTCCAAAAGCTTGTTTTCACATCCTGCTTTAGGTAATTACTATGTGATCATGGACAAACCTTTTAAATTCTCAGTTCTATAATATCCTTATTTTTGAAATGAATTGGCATTTTAAATGTTTAGTCTTCCCTTGTTTTATTTCAGAGCAACCTTCTGTTATGAATCCATGTTTTAGCCTGGTGCTTCGTAGGATCCTATGGTAGAATTTATAGAGTAGCAATCTATTCTCTGCCCTCCCTAGGACTCTGTTACCTCATCAATGAAATGAAAGGGCTAGATTGTATGAGCTTCTTTCTGGCTGGTAATCTGTGATAGGTACTGTGTGAACTATATACACCACTTTGGGAGAAGTTTTGGTATTGCTTTGATTATTAGTCAGCAGTGACTTGAGTTACTCTTCTTTATTCTGTGTGTTCAAGCTCTTCTGGAAAATCAAATAGGTTTTACAAAATCTTTTCTCTCAGAGAGCATATATTCATTGCTGTCAGGAAGATTGAACAACTAGGGAATAAAACAAAGTACAAAAAATAGCATGTTAAATTATGTGTTAAAGACAATCCTTTCAGTAAGGATTTATAGAAAGGAAAGCTATGCTTGTGTTGCTTTTCCAAAGACATTGATTAATCACTCAGAGATTCTAGGAACCAGACCCATAGGGAGAACAGTAAGTAGTCCTAGGTGAGTTTGACTGAGAGAACTGAAGTATTCCTTGAAAGGCATTTGATTCCTGGGGAACTCCCACTTTGCTGGGATTTGTGTAATGAGTTTCTGAGGTCATCCTTGGCTTCATTTTCCTCTGTAATATTCAGTGTTGGCCCTTTGCCAGTTTTAAGCCACAGTGTTTAAGAACTATATAACAGTTTAGTCAGTAGCTCAGGTTATGCATGTTTCAACTTCTCCAGCTATGACAGCAAGGGTCATTTAATCCTGATGGTTTTCTGTGCATTATGCATTGTGAAGTCATTTCATTACATTAATGCTTACAGGCATCTATCTCCCGTGTTTCCATTTAATCATCTGTAAAATGTGTTGCTCTATAGTCTAGTGTAGTGTAGGAGGTAAAGAAAAGGGGCTAATTTCCCCTATCTTTGTTGTTGTTCAGTGTTTTTCAGTTAAATTCAATACTTTGTGGTCCCATTTAGAGACATTGTTGGTGGCTTCTTTCCTCTCAAACTACCTTATCCTTGTATCTAACTATTTTGAATCTATTATCTTAGTCATTCTTTTTAAAAAATATATACATATTCATTATTTATATATACACATACACACACATATACGCACTCTACTTGTTTCCCTTTTACAAAGTTAGATCCTTGAGAGTAATGATTGTTTCAATCTTTATATTGAATCCTCATTTTCTAGCACATAAAAGACACATAAGAACTGCTTGTCAGAGAAAAAACAAAAACAAAACTCTGTCAGTCAGTTGGATTGGTTCCTATAAGAATGTTACAGTGCTCTAAAAAGGCTTAATGGATTTCTATTAGAATGAAAATACTGTATTGATAAGTTGGATTGTGTAATTTCATTTTTCCATTATGCCTATTTTTGCATATTGCTATGCCATATTTCCCAATCTTCACTCCCACTGTGTTCTACTGCTCTACTTCCTTCTCCTCTTTCCTTTCCCCCTAAATTAAGGAGAATGATAGGAACAAGATAGAAGCCTAATGATTGAAGCTATCAGTATTTGGCTACTCTCTGAAAGTGTTTGCCATCTTATGTTTTCCCCGAGAACCCAGATGGGCAAGCACCAAAGCATATATATATATATATATAAGTATTACACTGATATTATTATACTTTAATCAGATACATATTTAATGAGTAGCAGCTAAGGCATCTTTCTTCTGTTGATTCTTTAGTGATGCTAGATTATGAAGTTTTTCCTAAAGATACACTTTAACACAATTGGGACTATTTAGGCATTTAGATTTAAAAACTAAAAAATTAATATATCTATTAATTTGTAGTTTGGCAAAATTATGGTACATATTTGGTATATGTGTGTGTATATATGTCAGATGAGATAGAGACTGTACCTCTCACTTCACTAGTACAGGGAACTCTAAATGAGAAAACTCCCTCTTATGAGTAGTGTGCAAATGATCAGTTACCTTGTCTACAACTTTTGGAGTTGACTACAATAGGGGTCAGACTCAAATAGAAACACATCAGAATTTCTGTGGTTGCATGTTGATCTAGTTTTTAAATATGCACTCTTTTATTATATTTTGCCAAATATTTCCCATTTACATTTAAATTGGATTCCAGCTGCACTGGGAGTGCTCTGTAAGCCAAATTGAGAGGTTAAGTGCCCTACTCAGGATGTGAACAATATATATCAGAAGAAGGACCTGAACCCAGATCTTCCTGTCTTGGAGACTAACTATGCTGTCTCTGAGAAGCAGGGAAAACAGTCTTTTCAAGACACTAGAAATGTCAGGACCCTTTGACTCTATTGACAACTTCAGAAAATCTGATGCTTTATGCATGAGTCTGGAAACTCTGGCCTAAAAATGATTTCATTAATTTATCTGAATAAGAAAGAAATATGGTCTTAGGAATTGTTTTTGCTATCAAGTACTATTCCCCTATAAATAAATAAGTGCCTAATGACTGCATAATTAAAGAGGGCCGTTCATACATTTCTGAACTTGTTAACATTTTTGAAACCAAACCAGGTACTAGACATGATATTTTCCCTGCTCTGTCTGGAATTTCCATGCATGGTGTCTAGGCTAGTCCTGTTTTCATTATTTACTTTGGCTCTGACTCTTGGCTCCTTCTCCTAGTTTTTGCTTGCAGCAAAATGGATTCCAAATATTAAAAGATAGAGATGCACATTGGGTAAGCAAGTGGCTGTTTGAAAGTGCTGTTTTTATTGCACTGATGCCAAGCCAGTTAACCTAGGTCATGAAATGGCATCTTGACAAAATAACACATGCTGCAGTGTACACACAATTCCTATTGTTTCATCTTTCCAAAATTACTGATGCCTTTTGCCTTTGCTTATGGAATATCATCCATTTATTCATGCCTTTGAAAAGTATAAGTTGTATAAGAAATTCATGAAAAATAGTTTTCAACCAGCTTATATTCTGACTCTAAATTTGCTCTTTCTTTACTCCCTGGATTGAATTTTTCTTTTTCTGTACTTTTTCTTGTAGAATACTATGTGAGGTTACTAAAGGAGATAATGATGCAAATCCAAGTGAGAAGTAATGCCCCAAAATTGAAATTGGGTATAAATCTCCAATTTCTTTCTCAAACATTTTTAAAAACCATTTTTTAAGAAAAACTATTTTCTTTTTTTCCAAATTATTAAACATTTATTAATATTCTTTTTTAACCTGTTTACATACTTTATGCCCCTACTTTCCCCTTCACCCCCCGCTCTCCCCCAACCCATGGCCAACGCACGTTTCCACTGGTTGTAACATGTGTCCTTGTTCAGGGTCTATTTCCAAATTGTTGTTAGTTGCATTGATGTGGTCGTTTCGAGTCCACACCCTTAATCATGCCTGCCTCAGCCCATGCATTCAAGCAATTGTTTATCTTATATGTTTCCTCTCCTGCAGTCCTTCCTCTGAACGTGGCTAGCATCTTTATCATAAATCCCTCAGAGCTGTCCTGGGTCATTGCAGTGCTACTGGTACAGAGGTCCATTACATTCTATTTTACCACAGTATATCAGTCTCTGTGTACAATGTTCTCCTCACTCTGCTCCTTTCGCTCTGCTTCACTTCCTGGAGGTCTCTCCAATTTTCTTGGAATTCCTCCAGTTTATTATTCCTTTGAGCACAATAGTATTCCATCACCCGCATATACCACAGTTTGTTCAGCCATTCCTCAATTGAAGGACATCCCCTCATTTTCCAGTTTTTTGCCACTACAAAAAGCGCGGCTATAAATATTTTTGTGCAAGTCTGTTTATCTATGATCTCTTTGGGGTACAAACCCAGCAATGGTATGGCTGGATCAAAGGGCAGGCATTCTTTTATAACCCTTTGAGCATGATTCCAAATTGCCAGCC
Source organism: Gracilinanus agilis (assembly GCF_016433145.1). Lineage (NCBI taxonomy): Eukaryota > Metazoa > Chordata > Mammalia > Didelphimorphia > Didelphidae > Gracilinanus > Gracilinanus agilis. The sequence goes on along the minus strand of NC_058131.1, from coordinate 223,860,985 downwards.
AGAATGGCTGGATCAGTTCACAGCTCCACCAGCAATGCATTAATGTCCCAATTTTGCCACATCCCCTCCAACATTCATTACTCTCCCCTTCTTTCATTTTAGCCAATCTGCTAGGTGTGAGGTGATACCTCAGAGTTGTTTTGATTTGCATTTCTCTAGTTATTAGAGATTTAGAACACTTTCTCATGTGCTTATTGATACTTTTGATTTCTTTACCTGAAAATTGCCTATTCATGTCTCTTGCCCATTTATCAATTGGGGAATGGCTTGATTTTTTATACAATTGATTTAACTCCTTGTATATTTGAGTGATTAGACCCTTGTCAGAGTTTTTTGTTATAAAGATTTTTTCCCAATTTGTTGTTTCCCTTCTGATTTTGACTATGTTGTTTTTGTTTGTACAAAAGCTTTTTAGCTTAATATAATCAAAACCATTTAATTTACATTTTGTAATTTTCTCTAACTTTTGCTTGGTTTTAAAATCTTTCCTTTCCCACAGATCTGACAGGTATACTATTTTGTGTTCACTTAACTTATTTATAGTTTCCTTCTTTATATTCAAGTCATTCACCCATTCTGAGTTTATCTTGATAAACTATTTTCTAAAAATAGTTTATCTTGATAAACTATTTTCTAAAAACTACTAAAAGGAGTTAACTAAATAAAACTTTAACCTTAGAGATGTAAAATACTCCCTTTAGAACATATGATAAATATAACATTTTCATCCATTTAGCTCTTAGATATATTCTCTACTACTTAATTTTTTTGTTTACCTCTTAAAGTAGGAAATTAGATTCTCTGGCATTACTTCTAGTGAAGATGTCTGCCTAAGCTATATCATTAGTAAGCTTAATTGTGGGTCAGCTTATCCTTTTAACTTGAGTTCTCTTTGACTGATAGTCATATTAGAATACTTTTCAAAACTGCTTTTTGACTTACTTTTTTCAGGGTCCTGATCCACCTTTTGTAGGTCCTCCATTTCTCTTCTCCTTCCTGTATTTCTTTCTTTGCCACAAAGAACTCACCTCTTTTTCCTGGAGTTCTTCCAGTTCCATTTGACTCTTCAGTTCTGGAATTACATCCTGAAGAACAGTTCTCCAACACTAGCAGATTAAAAACCCCATGAGGGCAGAGATTTTTTTTTTTTGGTATTCTCAGCTTCTAGCACCAAACCTTGGATAGGGAAAGAAATTAAATGTTGAATTGAAATAAAAAGCACCTCCTTCTATCTGTCTCTTTTCTTTTAATGGTTAATTTTTCTTATTAACATAGTATGTGTTGGTCTCTTATAAAGCTGTTCAGAAAAAAGTAATTTTATGTTATATAATTGGATTAAGTTTGAGGAGATTCTGGTACAGTTATTCTAAGGGAAATATTTTAACTTATTATATTTCACTATCCTTTCTTACTAAAGATAGTTATCTAATATAGAATTTTATTTTGAAACAGTTGCTGAATTTTCTAAAATCTTGAGTGAGGGCATTTTCCATCAGTAATCTTACTAATGTTTTCTCTCTTTTAAAAAATTCTCTATTGTATTTCTTCAAGATATTAACGAGTGTCTGGATCCAAAAGTGTGCAGTAATGGCAGCTGTTCCAACCTTGAGGGATCTTACATGTGTACATGCCACAGAGGTTATAATCCAACTCCTGACAGAAAGCAATGCAAAGGTAACTATATTAATGAAAATTCTTCATTTAAAATTTGGTTATTTTTAAGTAGTCATTTTTATGGTTTGGGATAGTCCATCATTTTAGGAGACTGTAAGTTGAACATAAATATGTGACATGACAACCAAAAAATACAATGTGATGAAGTCCTTCTTATAACCACAGAATTTGAGAATTAGAAGCATTTCCATTTGCTTTCTAGTTTGACTTCTACCGAAAAGAAATTTCGGCATTGATATAAGGAAAAAATAACAAAACTTGTAGGTGAACCTATACTGCTGCATTGAGAGCTTCTTTTTTTGTTTACAGTCTTTTCTCAAGGATTGGACAACCAAACGTTTTGACAGAGATTCTTTTTTGGCTATACATAGAAGAAGCCCTATGCATCTATCTCTAAAATTCTGTTACGTTTTCATTAATTTGAGGGCCAGAGCCACACTTGGTGACCATTTACTAAGTGAGATGGTCCATGAAACATGTTGATGGATGTTGTTGACATAGCTCCAAAATTACAGACCTTTGCATTATAAGCATTATATTGAACTATAAGCCATTAGATTGCTTTAAGAGAGACAGTGTCCAGAACAAGACAGGTGATAGTCATGCTGTATTTTGTGCTTAGTGAAACCACATCTGGGTTCCTAAATTTATTTTTGGTTGTCTAATCTTTGAAAGAACATTGATAAATTAGAGAATCATTTGAAGAAATTTGGAATGATTAACCTGTGGAAGAAAAAAAAGAATTAGGATAATATGAATTATTTTTCCAAGAATTTGGTAGGATGTCATACAAAAGCAGTACTTGGCTTTTTTTTGCTTGTGATAGGCAGACTGTTAAATTTCAACTCAGCCTAAAAAAACTCCCTAATTGGAGTTGTCAAAAAGTGGAATAGGCTACCATAATGTTTGATGAGTCCCTCTTTCCTTGAATGTCTTCCGGGTGCACTTCACAGTGCTAAGTATATGTTAAGTGCTTAATAGATGCCTTTTTTCATACATTCATTCATTCAGACCTAGATGACTACTTATCAGAGGTCTAGCAGAGCTAGAGATTATTACAGAAAACTGTGGTTTCCTCTAGCTCTAAGACTTACTGAGTTTGAATAGATATGCTTGCCTATTGAGTGCTTTGGTAATACTTTATCTTGAAAGTGGAAACTTTTCTTCATTAAACACAGTATGTATTTGTCTTAGTTTGCCTAAGAGAAAACATAAATATATTTTAATAGTTGCCATGAACTACTCAGATATTTTATGATTTTAAAATAAATTCTATTCAAGAGTGTTCTTGGGGGGAAAATGTGAATAATTTTTGTTTGAGAAATAAGGAAGATGAGCTGAATTTCCTTTCTGGCCCAGAGATTTTTTGGGAGAATGTTTAGTACCTGGGGTGGCAAATTAACTCCTTCACTCTAATAATAATGTTCTGAATGAAACCCTAGTGGCATGAAAAAGTTGCTTCTTTTGATGATGATCTTTCTTGGTAAGAGAAAGAAAGAAAAATCAGGCCCCTTTCTCTTGCATGTCTATGTCATTGGAAAGCTTTCTTTTGTCTTTGGATCTTATAAAACCTATACATTGAAAAATAATTTTTATCCCTGCAATTAAGATCCTAATTTTTTAGTTATTTACCAGGCTTATAGATCACCATTTCAAGATAATAAATTGCTTTAGGCCTGTGATGGTGAGCCTTTTAGAGATGGAGTTCCAGGACCCACCTCCACCACATCCCCCAGACTGAGCTCTGTGCCTGTCCCCCCCACCCCCAGAGACCAAGTGCCATGCCCTGCTCCCCTTAATTCACCTCCACTCTCCCCCGGTTCCCTTCTTATCGCAGTCAGAAGAAGGAGGAAGTTCAACCATTGAGCTGCTGGGGAGAGGGGTGGGTAAAGTGAGGAATATCTTCAGGTACCTGGAGAGGGGGAGGGGAATATATCTGACCTGAGTCTCTCTGACTTTCTAGTAAGGAATTCTTGCAGGTGACTGCAGGCATGTCCACAGAGAGGGCTTTGCATTCCCTTTTTGGCATTCGTGCCATAGATTCACCATTACTGTTTTAGGCTATTCTAAATATGTACCTTTGCTTATAATAAATTACTTTCCATAGTTGTTTCAATATAAATTTTAAGTGGTTTGTCATGTTCTGAGAATATTGGAACTGTGGGTTTATTCCCCCTGGTAAATATCTTCATATGGGAATATTTGCGGTTTCTTCTTTCATAGAAAATTAAAGAAAAAAGACCAGAAAGACTCAAATTATTTTCAGATAACATGGCACCTAACCCAACTACTTGACTTAATATGCATTTTAATAGATTCTTGAGGTAACAACTAGTTTTACATAGAATGTGTCCTAAAAGTGAACATGATATTCTTTGTTATTTAATATACAAGGCTCCTGAAGGCAACAGAATAAGTATGTCAGAGAGGTGTTTAAAATTATTCTTAAACTCATTCTTTGCCTTATCATATTTTGATAGGTCCATCATTGCATCCTTAATGTAGTAGCCCAGCTTTTCCACTTTTGCTTCACTTGTCTTCATATTTAGCTTAGATCTCATAGTCACTCCCTTTGGTGTTTTGCCTGCTACTCCACTATCTCTGACCTCTTACCAGTCCAGATTTTCAAATTCTAATCTTTATGGAAATATCCCCATTCAGAGATTCTTTCAGATGATAAAGGGCCCTGAGGTTTTTTTTCTTTTCTATAAAGTATTTGTTGAAGAAACTTGGAATGTTTGGTCTGGAGAATAGAAGACCCAAGGTAGGGCATGATAGCTATCTTAAAGTATTTGGAAGAAAATTTATTAACAAATAGGGATATTCAAAAGTGCGATGGATTGTGTAAGGAGATAATGGTCCCCCTAAACACTTCAGAAGTCTTCTAACAAAGGTTTGTGAACACTTATTGGATATACAGTAGTAGAAATTTTGAGAGCAGAGGTATGGTTGGACTAAATAGCTAATTTATGACTCTTCTGGTTCTAAATTTGGTGATCCTATCATTCAGTCTCACAGCTCTTTAAAGTTACTCAGTGTCATGGCAAAGACTTAAAAAATAATCAAGCAGATTTTGCCCATTACAGATTAATAGTGTATGATCTCTTATGTGCCTTTGATGCTTCTAGATCATACTTTTACTCATATCAGTCACCATAGGTACTATTCCAAATCTTTTCTCTTCCTACTTAGCCCACCCTCAATCCCTAAATTTAGAAAAAAAGGAACAACCTTTGAGTTCATCATTCTGACAAAAAAAGTGTCATAAAGTTATAAAGTCAGAGAACCTAGGTTCAAATACTGGCCCTGGATCAACTCATTGGTGAAGTGAATAGAATACTGAGGTTTCTATTCAGGAAATATTCAGGAAAACCTCCCTCAGATAACCTATTATACGTGTGACCTTGGACAAGTCTCAATTTTAGAATCCCAAGTTTCCCTATGCATAAAATGTAGATGATAGTGCCCTATATCATAGGGTTATTGTGAGAATCAAATGAAGTTACACATGTAATGGGCTTTGCAAACCTTAAAGCAGTGTATGAAGGTTATTTGTCTTGTCACCTTTGTGACTTTGGTTGTCACTTAACTTCTCCACCTCAGAAAGGTGAGATGATTTCCAAGTTCCCTTCTAACCCTATATCTATAAATGATTCTGTGATCATGTTTAACTGTGAAAATTGAAGACTTATAAAGTTAATTCCTTCAACTCCTTTCTTTCATACCTTAAACTTTTTTTGCATTACTGTTTTTCTCCACATTACAGAAGAGATAGCTCTACTATGCACTATAGAGGTGATATAAGGTCCTAAAACAAAAGGAAGCTTTCCAGTAATATAGACATACAGGAAAAAAGGTCCTAGTTTTTCTCTCTTCCTCTTACCAAGAAAGATGAAGAGAACATTGCCATTATTAAGAAAGGCAACTTTGTTTGTGGTTTCCCCTATTAAATAATTTCTCTTTTTTTCCCTTGTATTTTTGTAGCCTTCCTCATACGAGTCATATTTTCTTATTTTCCCCTTTTCTCTTTAAAAGTGGACTCATTTTCCTTTTATAATAAATGTTAGATGGACTGTGGCAGAATTGGGACAATAGTTCATTACTGGTGGAGTTGTAAACTGATACAACCATTCTGGAGGGCAATATGGAATTATGCCCAAAGGGCTATAAAAATGCATACCTTTTCATCTAGTAATACTACTATTAGTCTGTATCCCAAAGATATTTTTTTAATGGGGAAAGACTTGTTTGTACAAAAATATTTATAGTTGCTCTTTTGTGGTGGCAAAGAATTAGAAACTAAAGGGATATCCTTTAGCTGTGGAATGGCTGAACAAATTATGGTATATGATGTTGATGGAATGCTATTGTGTTATAAAGAATGATGAACAGGATAATTCCAGAAAGAGCTGGAAAGACCTACATGAACTGATGCAGAATGAAATAAGCAGATCTAGGAAAACAGTGTACATGGGAACAGCAGTATTATGGAATGAACAAATAGGATATACTTTGCAACTAATAGCAATACAATGAATGATCCAGGACAATTCTGAAGGATTTATGAAAAAGAATGCTATCCATTTCTAGAGGAAGAACTGTTAGAATTGATGGAGACGAAAACATGATTTATCACTTATTTATTTGGGTATATACGTTTTGAGGTTTGGGTTTTATAAGATTATTCACTTTCAAAAATGAATAATATGGATATAAAATCTCCCTTTTATATCTCCTATTTTGACTCTTTATTTCAGAATAAAACAGAAATTTCTGTTCACCTTCCTAACCCAGTTTTCCTTATGTTTCCAGTATTCACTATCCTGTTTCTTCCTTTTACTATCCTGTTTTCTTTATTCCTACATGTTTTTTTGGCCTCTTCATGTTTCTGAAATTTCTGCCTTTCATTGCATTTCCTGAGTTCTAGAACTGCTTGCCAATGCTACTTTTGTGCCCATTGCCTTCTCTCTTCTGTCTTTAGTATCTAATATATTCTATTGAACATTTTTGACCTATTTTCTTTCTGTACATTATAGAGTTTCTGTAAATGTGATGATACAGATTTTTCACTTGATTTAATTGTATCAGGCTTGCCTTTAATTTTTTTGGGAATAGTAAACAGAAACTTTATATTTTGGTCAGAAAGTAAACATTTGTAAACATCTACTTGTGTGTCACACATTGTGTGAAACATGGGACACTGGATTAATTGCTAACTTCTTTTCTGCAGTATAGTATACAAAATAGTATGTACTGAAGACATAAAGTTTGAATATACTTTGTGCCATCATTCAGAAGGATGTCAGATTTCTGTTTTCTCAGAGGCAGAAAGATTGGCAGAGAAATTAGGATCCTCTTGAGATTTCTTTTTTTTTTTTACATTCTTTAAGGGGACTCTAGACTGTGGCATAGGTCCCAAGTTCTGAGCTTGACTTGGAAGAAGTAGATAGAGAGCATTTGTGGTCTGACTAGCTACTAATTAAATGATTAAAATATTTAGCCAGTCTAGTTTAAAATATTTATCTGTCTCTTTATTTATAGATATTGATGAATGCCAGCATGGTAACCTTTGTACACATGGACAGTGCAAAAACACAGAAGGATCATTCAAGTGTACCTGTGAAAAAGGATATCATCTGTCCGCGGCAAAAGACCAGTGTGAAGGTGAGAATATAGCACAAGTATATTAATAGAGCTTAACAGAATTATGGATCTTCTGAAAAGCCTCATATAGACACAAAGCTGTACAGAGGTCAATTGAGCTCCTCCATTTGCAAGAAGACATTATAAACATCACAATAGTAAGAAAGCCTTAAATGTGGGTAATATTGCTCTTAGAAAGCTTTGGATGGTTTTGTATTTTTCAAAAGTATCTGGAATTGAGAAAAGCAGTGTTCTAGATATAAAAATTTAGTATATATAAAGAATTAAAATTAATCCGCTAAAAGGCACTATATATATGTATATATATATATGTATATATATATGCATTTTTAGCAGAACATACTATGGATCACAATTACAGATTATAGTTTGATATTTTATCTTGGAATTTTAAGGAACTGAATTTTTCATCTCATTAATCAGTTAACAAACATTTATTAAGTGTGTACTATGCCTAGCACTGTGCTTTGGGCCAAGGACAGAACAATAAGAAAATGAAGGGATCCATGATTTCATGGAGCTTATACTCTATTGATGGGATTATATGAGAGCATGCAAATATAATATATAAAGACACGCAGAGTCTTTATAGATGTTCTATAAATGTCAAACTGAAACCCAAAGAAATCGAATTGTTCTAAGTACTGCTCAGTTAAGCAAATGATAAACCTGTATTTCCATTCAAGACTCCAGAAAGCATAAGCTCCTTGAGGGCTTGACTTCCCATAATCCTTGGCACTTAATAAACATTTTCCTATCGCTCAATTCTTGACTTAGTCCTGTTTGTTAATGAGTTGAACATCTATTTTATGTAGAGCCGTTACATTCAGTAGAGTTAGGCAAAGATACTTGCTATAAAGCCATAAAATTATGGATTCCTTTCTTTAAGGAGTTTAAGATAGAGTTAGAAAAATAAAAATGAGCAATATGAAATATTTACAAAATGTTAGTTTAGGAAAACAGTACAGAAGTGCTGAGGGGACTCAGAGAAATGAGAGGAGTTAATTATAGAAGGTTTCTTGGGGAGGTGGTGTTTTGAATGAGGTTTTGAAAGTACCCAGACTACTGACAGAAATAAAATATTCCCTTTCATCTTGTAAAGAAAATCAGTCAGTCAATAGGTACAGTGTTCTTGTTGTTTGCAGCACACTGTATTAGGGTCACACATCTAGGAAGTGTCTGAGGCCAGATTTGAACCTAGGACCTCTTGTCTCTAAGCCTGATTCTCAATCCACTGAGCCACCCAGCGCCACACAGCTCCCCCCACCCTCCCATGCCATTATTAAGGGTAATTGGAGTGGAAGCAAAGTGAATTAATGGAAAGAAAATATAAGAAATAAATGATATGACTTTTAAGAATCAGGGATACCAGGTTCTATTAAAAAGCAGTAGAATAATAAAAGTTAAGGATATCCATGGTAAATTGATGATTGGAGATTGGAATTGTTAGAAAACAGGCAATTAGTTACTTATCACTTCTTGTATGAACAGTTTGGTTAGATGCAAAATCCTATATCAGTAATAATATTTTGAGAATACAAATGTTGAGTTCCTATAGATTTTTTTTCCTTAGGAGATTTCAATTAACAGAAGGTAGCCACTAAAAATTGCAAGTTGAATTATCAGATGCTCAGTAGAACAATTTCTAAAATATATTGTTTCTTTATATGAATGATAAAAATATTTTAAAGCATTGCCTTATAGGTTTAATTTTGATTCACAGATATTGATGAATGCCAGCACCGCCATCTATGCACAAATGGACAATGTAGAAATACAGAAGGATCTTTCAGGTGCATATGTGATCAGGGTTACAGAGCATCTGCTCTTGGAGATCATTGTGAAGGTGAGGACTTGACTGTGGAACCTGGATTCTAGATACAATTTTAGAATTATAAGAGGGACTTCAGAGATCAGCTAGACCAAATTACCTTTTTTATAGTTAAAATTGAAGCTCTAAAAGACCAAGTGATTTCTAAACATCATTTAAAAAAATTACTGTAGTGCTAGTACTAGGTCTCAATCTTATTTCCATTAAGCTTCCCCTAAGCTGCTTTGTATTAGGAGGGTTCCATTCTTGGGCACCTCTAATTGCTATCAAGTTTTCCCTTACCTCAGATCTAGATTATTTAAGAATACAAAAACAGTTACCATGATCCTCATGAATTTTCTTCTCGCTGGTTTAAATATCTAAAGATTTTTTTTCTTCTAATACTTTTATGGCATTGGACTCAGTGCCTTTCATAGTTCTAGTTGCTCTACTCTAAACTCTCTGCAGTTCTCCAATATCTTTTACACAGTGTAGTATCCAGAATTGAACAGAAAATTCTATGCGCAGTCTTGACTAGAGTACTGAATAGGACATTACCAAATATCTGTACCATTAATTGTTAATACTTTTATCTCTTCTATTGTCATATTAAATTACTATTTATTTTTGAATTATAATTATATTTTTTCCAGCTGAAATGTGAGGCTTTTAAACTCTGGGTATTAATGTCTTAATATTTCTTTTTGTTGCTTCTGATGCATATTACATTGTATTCAAGATATTTCTTGATTAATTGATCCAAGATATTAAAATATAAAAATCATTGCCATAAATTATGTGAAGTGGTTAGCCATTATTAGTTAGGTAAGCTTGACTTGATATTCTATTTCTTCTTCATTAACAGAAACTGCAGTGATAGTTTTAAAAGAAAAGAAAATCTACCCAATGAGGGATATCATTATTTATATAGGAAGATCCCCAAAATGAAGCACTCTGATCCACTTATCCAATAATCACATTATATAAATTACACATGCGTTATGATTTACTTAATTTTTGGATTTAAATATAAAGTAACAAATGTCAAAAATTCCCATTGTTATTGTATTTCATTATAAATTGTTTTGGACATTGATTGGATTTCAGATATCAATGAGTGTTTGGAGGACAGCAGTGTTTGCCAGGGAGGAGACTGCACAAATACAGAAGGTTCTTATGAATGTACTTGTCCCAGTGGCTTCCAGCTAACCAGCAATAAGGAATGTCAAGGTACTATTTTGTCATAACACTTATTTTAAAGATTCAATTATTCATGTTTCTTAGCTCCTACAATTTTTTCTGGCCATCATCTAACACCATACTTTTCTGTTTACTTTTTTAAATTGGGCTTTTCCTTTCTGGGCCCAAGTTTCTTCATAGGAAACACGAGAGAGTGGAACTTGATGCTCTCAGGATCACTTATACCTCTAAATTCTGTGCTCCTATTTGTTTATAAATGAGCTTTTTAAATACAGAGATTATTCATATTGTTCCTTGTCAAGATTCTTTAACCTACAGCCTGTGTTGATTCTGCTCATTCATTTGAGGACTTTGATTCACCCTTTATTTTTTTAAGATTTAAATATTTTATTTTTTAGAAAAACTTTCCATGGTTACATGATTCATGTTTTTACTTTCCCCTTCACCCCCCTTTAACCATCCCCCATAGCCAATGCGCATTTCCACTGGTTTTAACATGTGTCATCAATCAAGACTTATTTCCATTCACCCTTTATTTTTTAAGTTTTTTTTTAATCTTCATTCATGTTCCACCTTTTCTGATGGATCAAAAGTCCCTTTTCTTTAATGTCACAATTTGTTCAATAACTATCATTTCTCTGTTGAGTACCTACCATTTCAGCTTCTCCAATAACTTTGTCCTGAATCTTGCCTATAACTCTTCTAATTCATTGTTACTTTGTATATTTCATAGTTTAAAAAAACTATTTCAATTTGTTAATTTGTAACATTTAAGATATTAAGATATTCATTTAACACTCTCTTCTCTCCCCTACCCCATTATAGAAGGCATCATTTGGCATAAAGGGATGTGTATATATAAAACTATGTCTTATTTCTATTTATCAATTCTTCCTCTGGAGATAGACATGTGCATCATTCTCCAGAAACTATTTCTGTTGCTGTATATAATGTTCTTTTGGCTCTGCCCATTTTGCTCTTCATAATTTCATATAGGTCTTTCCTAATAAGACAATTTCACATTCATAATCACAACCACTACTTTACATAGAACACAAATCAAATGAAAATCAGAATTGATAGTCATATAATTTTTTCTTATTGTTGCCCATTGCTTATATGGTTTTTAAAATGTCTTTTGAATTGTTTTTTAATATCTCCATAGATAAATCTTATGTTTCATGAATAAAACAACTAGATTTTATAGATAAAAACATGAAGAAACATTGAGGCTATATAATAATATTGAGTAGAATCTCAGTTCTTTTATCTGGAAATGGAGGGTTAAGAAAAGGTGAACTCTTCCTGCTTGAATATCAATTGACTTCACCAGAATTGAGTTTGTTACTCAGTGCTGGGCTCAGGAATAGCAAACATATCTTCTGCCTCCCAGTTCATTACTGTCCACCCAATACCTTAAAATTGTTCATCTATTTCCTCAACTCTTTTCCATATTTTTCACCTTGAAAATCTACTGTTATTTTAAATTTCTGTTGTGTCTTTTGTTATTTTGATTCTATTGAACTTCGTAACCTACCATTAGACATATAATTATGTTGAATGTCTTCCTGTTGCCTTTTGAAATAGACATGTATGATTTTCATTCAAGAAAGCCATATGTTCTCTAATAGCATTTGCTTAATAGCATCTTGGAAGAAGAGGATTATGACCACTCATATATATTTGAATAATAGCATATAAGTAACTCATTTGGATCAGCAACAAGAAATAAATATTGAAAATACCTGCTCTGGGTTTTATAATGTAGCCCCAATCTACCTTTCTAGTCCTATTATACATTACTTCTCCTTTACTCTTGGGCAAACAGGCTTTATTATTGTTCTTCATTTATGATTCTCTGATTTTTATCTCTAACACTTTGTACTGGCTGACCCCTATGCCTGTAATGTATTTCCTTATTCTTCAACTCTGTAATAGCATTCCTTAATTCCTTCAAGACTCATCTCAAGTACTTTCTATGAGCCTTTCTTGATTGCTCCCTCTGCTAATGACCTCTTCTCTAAACTAATTTGCTGCTCTTCCATGGAAGGTGTCTTTTTCAGATCAAGCTCATTTATCATCACTAATCTCATTACCTAGCTTCTTTTTAAAAAAATATTAATTTTTTCAGTTACATATGGAAACAATTTTTTACAATTGTTTTCTGACATTTTAGGATTCTGAATTTCACCTTGCTTGCTTCCCCTATACCCCAGAGGCAGTAAATAGTCTAATATAGGTATATAGCAATACTTTCATGTAATATTTATTTCCATATTGCTCATGTTGTAATAGAGAACATTTGTCACACATACAATAAAAACATCATGGACAAAATAAAATGGAAGAGGGCTTGCTTTGATATGCATTCATATTCCAACAGTTCCTTTTTTTAACTGTAGATAACATTTTCATCATGAGTCCCTTGTGGTTATCTTGGAAATTTGCTTTGCTGATAACGGCTTAGGCCTTCATAGTTTATTATTGTATAATATTTTTGTTACTCTAAACATTATTCTTCTGGTTCTGCTCACTTCTATTTACATCAGTTCATATAAGTCTTTCCAGGTTTTTCTGGAATCATCTTATTCATTATTTCTTATGGTACAATAGTATTCTATTACAACCATATACCACAACTTTTTCATACATTTCCCAAATGACGGACTACTCCTCACTTCCCAATTTTTCATCATTTCAAAAAGAGCTGCTAAAAAATATTTAGGTACAAGTGGGTCCTTTCCCCTTGCCTCTGGGCTCTTTGCTTTTTAGACCCAGGGTTGTATTTCTGGCTCAAAGGGTATGCATAGTTTTATGGACCTTTGGACCTAGTTCTATATTACTCTCTAGAATGTTTGCATTAGTTAGCAGTTCTGCCAATGGTATTTTAGTGGCCCAGTTTCATCACCTAGATTCTAACTAAAGCTTGACTGACACCATGTCCTTCTTTTTCCTCACCACTCTGATTGGAGGGCCAGAATTAGCATAACAAAATACTCCCCAGGGCAGAAACTGGACTTCTGGGGTCACTCCACCCTACAGGTACTGCTGATCTTTGTTTGAACTCTACAGATAAAGTTACCCCTAGGTGTCATACCTATTCCACCTCACTTCCCTTTCTTTCCTAGCTCCTTTTGCATTTTGTCTAATTCTACATATACTTAGATTTTAATAATTGTATTCTCAACTCTTAATACAATGCCTGATACATAGTAAATACTTAATAAATGTTTATTGGATTGTTCTTTATGCACACATTGTATAATTGGAATTTGGGAGATGCCATTTAAAAGTATATATATATTTTCTATGGACATGTGGGGACTATCAAACTACATTTCCCATGGTCCAACGGGTTTCTGGTTTCTGGTTCCTTGGGCGTGGGGAAGCAGGTGTCCCCACGCATAGGACAGTTTAAATGGGAGGAAAACTGAAAGTAAGGCCTCTTGACCTTCCTAAGGGCTGGCTAGAAGTTGGGCTCTGATGGTAAATATAAAAGATAGGCGCATTCTTATATATATTTTACCAGCATGGCCATGGCTTTAATTAAACTATTAATTTCTATATTTATATCAGTCTTTATCATTTTTAATTGTAACAACACCTACATACATGCTCATGACAAAGTTAGAGCCAGAAAAGAGCTTTTAGGTGTCTTTGAGTCCAATTCCCTCTTGTTTTACAGATATTGAAACAGAGGAACAGAGAGGTTAAATGACTTGCCCAGGGTCACACAGTTAGTAAGTGTCTGAGGTGTGAATTCAATTCAATAGAATATAAATTTGTTGAGAATAAAAAATGTTTTAATTTTGTCTTTGTAGCCCCAGAATCTAATAGAGGATCTGATGTATAGCAGATGCTTAAGAAATTTTTGTTGATTAAATTATTAATTGCATACAGGACATTGTCCTAAGACACTAGAGCTAAGAGCTAGAGATTTAAAGAAATTTTAAAACTTGTCTTTCCCTTCAGGTACTTATAGCCTTTCCAAACCACTTTTGATGGATATTATCTCAAGAATCAAGTATATGACTATGCTCCTTGTTGAGCTTACACCAATATTTTTATGAATTCCATGTAACATTACTATGATGCTAGATTAAAATGACTACTTCTGTCTTTCCAACTCTTCATACAAATTGCATTGGTTTTAAAATAATAGAGTGGTACCATTTAAGCTGTAAATTTACATGAATATATTTTCAGCCTTGCTTTGACATTTTAACAAAATGAACATTAGTTTAGACAGAAATGCCAAGAAATACAGAGACTGAATCTTATTTCTATTATAACTTATGCAACACTTTGAGCCAGGGAGATCCCATACATTTTGTTATCCACTGCCATTTCCAAGTTCTCTCTCTCTCCTTTTTGTTCAGTAAACTTTCCTCATTTAAGGTTCATTTAATCCTATTCAGCTATTATCTGTTCTAAATAAAATCAATTCAATTGAATTCCATAAACTTTAACAAAGTACTCTCTGTTTTGTAGCCCATTATCCCTAATTAGCCATTTTTACCATCAGTTATTTGCAAAATATATATTCAATTAAGATCTTTTATTTGATAGGAAATTTCAAACATTTTTTGTCTCCACATCCACTATTTTACTATTATTCTTAGGCAAGTAGGTGGCACAATCTAGATCAATGGACTTTGAGCCAGGAAGATCTGTCATGGTCCTATAATCCTTCCTACTATAGGTGTCTGAGGCTGATAGATTCCTTGAGCTTGGGAGTTCTGTGCTACAAGGAGCAGAACCTGAGAGGGTGTCCATACTAAATTTGACACCAATATGGTGTACCCCCCGAGTATGAGTTGGGAGCAAGTGGTCTACCAAATTGCTTAAGGAAAGACAGTTCATCCCTGGTTAGAAATAGAGGATCAGGATCAAAGTTCACATATTTGAGGGAAGACTCCATCTCAGAAAACAAAGAAAAACAACCCTGGGCAAGTCACTCAGCCTTGCTTAGTCTTAGCATCCTCATAAATAAATTTAAATAATAATAACAACTGCCTCATGGAGCTGTGAGAATCCAATGAGATCACATATGCATAGGATTTTGGAAACTTTATAGTGCTATATAAATGCTTATTCAGTCATTTTTCATTCATGCACAATTCTTTCTAACCCAATTTGAGGATTTCTTGATAAAGATACTGGAGGGGTTTGCCATTTCCTTCTTTAGTTCATTTTACGGATGAGGAAACCAAGGCAAATAAATATAAATGACTTGCCCAGAGTCACATAACTAGTGTCTAATATCAAATTTGAACTCAGGGAGAGGAGTTTTCCTGACCCTAGAACGGGCATTTTATACCCTGTACAATGTAGCTACCATAAAAATGCTAGCTTTTATTATAAGGAATTTTAAGTCATTGTTAAATTGATGGCAACAGTTTCTTGCTGTTTTAGTTATTAGTGATATCCAGAGTGGATTAATTTGTCTAAAAAAGAGAAATCAAATCAGCTGTCTTCATAACATATCTATTTAAAGAATAACATCCTTTATGAGTGGCAGATTGAATTTATATTTCTTTCCCATTAATTATGAGGCTGTATGGTGGAGTTGATGGGTCAATGGACCATGAGTCAGATGATCCACTTTACTTTTTCTTTTTTAAGTTTAAATTTATTTATTTGTTATTTTTAAAATATCTGGTTAACTCCATATCTTCTCTCCCTCCATTAGAGAAGTTATCATTTTACAAAAAGATATATGTATATGTAAAACTATGTCTTACTTATTTCTATTAATCACTTCTTTCTCTGGATGTGACCATAGTCATTCTTCAAACAATATTTTTTTCTCTATATAATGTTTTCTTAGCTCTGCTCATTTTGCTCTTCATAATTTCTGTAGTACTTTCCCTGTTTTTTTTTTCCAAAATTAAAATGCTTGTCATTTCTTACAGTGTAGTAGTATTCCATCAAAATCTTAAGCCACAGCTTGTTTAGCCATTCACCTATTGATGAGCATCCATTCAATTTCCAGTTCTTTGCCATCGCAAAGAGAACTGCTATAAAATGCTTAGAACATATAGGTTCTTTTCCTTTTCCCCTGACTATCTTAGGAAATGAACCTGCTAATGGAATGCTGAGTAAAAAGGTATACACAAATTTATATCTCTGAGCATAATTTCAGCTTGCTCTCCAAACTGGTTATATCAGTTCATAGTTCCACCAACAGCATATTAGTTTTAACCACATTTTTCCACATCCCCTACAACATCTGCCATTTTGCCCTTTTATCATTTTAGTCAATCTAAGAGTTGTGAGATCAAATCTCAGAGTTGTTTTCATTTGCATTTTTCCAATAAAAATGATTTAGAGCATTTTTTCATAAAATCTTATATAACTTTGATTTCTTGATCTAAAACTGCATCTTTTTACCACTTATCAGTTGGGGAATAGTTTATGTACTTTTATATTTGACAAAATTTTCTATTGAGTTTAGATATGAGATTTCTTTCTGAGAAAATAACTATAAAATTTTCCCCAACTAAAAGTTTTTCCTTTTAATTTTGGCTACATTAATTTTACTTTTTTAATTTAATATATGCAGAATTATCCATTTTACATCTCACAATGCTTTCAGTCTCTTTTTTGTTCATAAACTCATCTCCTATTCATGAATCTGATAGGAAATATATTTCCTGTTCTTCTAATTTGCTTATGATATCTCCCTTTATGTCTAGGTCATATAATTATTTTGATCTTACCTTGGCAAATAATATAAGAAATTAATCTATTTAAGTTTCTGCCATACTGCTTTCTAGCTTTCCCAACAATTTTTTTTACCAAATAGTGAATTGTTATTCTCCAAACTTGTCTTTACCTTTGTCAAACACAAGATACACTTTGAAATTCCATTTAGACATTTACTAGCTCAGTAACCCAAGGCAAGTCTTTTAGCTTCTCTATACTTCAATTGCTTTATTTATAAAATGAGAATTTTGTTTCAAGGTAATCTCAAGTACCTTTCAGCTTTAAAAGCATGTCCTATGAATGCATATTTTTCACAAAGTGTGTGTTCATCTTTGACTATGTTTGAGCCATTTATTTTGGGCATAATAATTAGAAGAGCATAGTTCTTTGTTGTGCTGGAAATTAATACCTCTCATTTTCCACCACCACACTATTAACCAGTAGATCAAGATATTCCAAGTTTCAGAGGTTAGTGGTTCTGTGCAGAAAATTTGACTGATGGTGATTTTAATAACTATCATGTTTATTTGATTGACAGTGGTATATTGAGTATGATATTTATTTACCAGTGGTCCTATAGTCAGAAGGATTTCTAATCTTTAAGATATTTCTGATTGGAAGTACCTTTGTTATTCTCTTCTCTCTGAAATTATTATTAATAAGCAGAATTCCTATCATTTTTAAATGATAATTCACATTCTAAGGGTGTTTTTTTTTCTCTAAGGCTGTTTTAACTGTCTTATGTTAATAATATGGTATACAAACTGAAATTCTGAATCCATTTAAGTTTCAAATTTTGACTTAACTCAAGATCATGTTTTGTGGAATCTGGGACTGCTGAATGAGACCCAACTTAAATACGGTCTGGTTTTTAGCTCAAAGCTACTAGCAGGACTCATTTAGAAATGCTTCAATAAGTATAGCCCAAATTGAATGCATATGTTTCTCTAGATCAAGATATCCAGGCTGATCTTTGTTAGCAGTTTCCTGGAAAAACTATGGGATTTCATTTGCAGTTCCTGTCATCAAAATTAAAAACAAAACACTTTTTAAGGAAAAACATTGACTAATTAATGACTCCTTTTCAGGCAAGAATCATATGCCTTTTTTACCTAATTCAGAATAAATATCTTAAGTTTTTAATGAACTACACTGAGGTGTAAGAAAAAAACAGGGAAATGAAATCTGGGGTAACTTTGTCAAAGACCCCTGAGTAAAGGGTGGGGACTTGGATTTGATCCATGAAATAATGAGAAACAAACTAAAATCTTTGAAAAAGGCATGTGGCGTGGTCAGTATGTCTGCAAGGAAAACAAAAGTTAGCCAATGCTTGGAGGGAGTGATGTGTTAGCAATAAGAAAGAATTTGTAGTAGTCCAGGCAAGAGATTACTAGAGCTTGGGCTATGCTTTTTCAATAAAGATGATAAGATAAAGTAGGATACAGGAGGCTATAAAGGAAGAAGCTGTTGAACTTTATTAGCAAGATGAAGTATTTGACATAAATAGTATTCATGGTGCTGCTGGTGATGTTAGAGACTCTCTTGATGTGTTGATAGGTTAGGATACATCATTTCAAAAGCTGTAAAAATATTGAGAATGGTGAAAATGGAGAAACGTGCTTTGGATTTAGCAGTAAGAAGCCCTTTTGTGACTGAATTAAGAATAGTTTCTCCCTTTAGGCAAGGGATTCTTTTCCCCCCCTTTTTTATTTAGAATATTTTCCCATGATTACATGATTCATGATTCTTCTCCCCTTTTTCCTCCCTCTTCTCTGAGCTGACAAGCAGTTCCACTGGGTTATACATGTATCATTGTTCAAAACCCATTTCCATGTTTTTCATATTTGTAGAAGAGTGATCTTTTGACATCAAAACCCTAATCATATCCCCATCAAACTATGTGATTGATCACATATTTTTCTTCTGCATTTCTGTTCCCACAGTTCTTTTTCTGGATCAGGATAGAATTCTTTCTTATAAATTACTCTGGATTGTCCTGGGTCATGGCATTGCTGCTAGTAGAAAAGTCTATTACATTCAATTGTGCCATACTGTATCAGTCTCTGGGTACAATGTTCTCCTGGTTCTGCTCCTTTCACTCTGCATCAATTCTTGGAAGTCTTTCCAGTTCACATGGAATTCCTCCAGTTCATTATTCCTTTCAGCACAAAAATATTCCATCATAATCAGATACCACAATTTATTCAGACATTCCCCAATCGATGGGCACCCCCTTCATTTTCCAATTTTTGCCACCACAAAGAGCAAGGCTATAAATGTTTTTGTATAAGTCTTTTTCCTTATTATCTCTTTGGGGTACAAACCCAATAGTGGTATGGCTGTGTCAAAGGGTAGGCATTCTTTTAAAAGCCCTTTGATCATAGTTCCAAATTGCCCTACAGAATGGTTGGACCAATTCACAACTCCACCAGCAGTGTATTAGTGTCCCAATTTTGCCACATCCCCTCCAACATTTATCACTTCCCTTTACTGCCATATTGGCCAGTCTTCTAGGTGTAAGATGGTACCTTAAAGTTGTTTTAGTTTTCATTCATCTAATCAGGAAGGATTGAGAACATTTTTTCATGTGCTTATTGATAGTTTTTATTTCATTGTGTGAAAACTAGGCAACATGATGTCTATTTTCAGGAGGTCTAGTTTGAGCTTGGATGGGGGGAAATCATTCTTTTAATTTTACTAACCTCTATTGAAACAAATATTTCCATTCAGCAGGAATATAGTTAACCAAGGAGTATATAGGTTTTACCAGACTACCAAAGGGGCTCATAACAAAAAAAGTTAAGAACCCTTATTCTAGAACAAAATATGATTTTCTTATGTTTGGTACTTAAAGCTTTTTCCATCCCTGCTCTAGTATACTTTTTTTCAGACTGATTGTAGCTTTCTCTTTATGCCCTCTGAATTCCAGCCAAACTAGCTCACTTATTAGATCTTCTGCAAAACATTCCTTTTCCTAACTCCACTCCATAGCACAAGTTGTCCCTTATATGAGGAATTCTCTTTTTTTCTCATTTTTCTTTCTTGGAATTCATAACTCCTTTCAAGGCCTGAGTATCACCTTTTTACAGAGGTCTTTCCTTATCCTCTTGGAAGTACCTTCACCCCTGAAATTATTATTTTTTGTTTTTTAGACTAATTTTCTATGTATATATTTTGTTTTCTCCAATAGCATGTAAGTTTCTCAGAAGTAGAGGATGTCCTATTTTTGGTATCCTGAATGCATAAAGCAGTGCCTGGCAATAAGGGATTAATAATTATTTAGTGATTGATTGAACATAGTAAATTATCTCCAAGAATAAATTGATTGTCAGAACATTCACAGTTTGATAGATATATTATCCTCTAGGACAGCATTGGTGAACCTTGTTGAGAGCACATGTCCAAACTGCAACTTCAATCTGCCTGTGAGCAGCACCCCCCCATCCCTGTTCCTGCAGTAGAGAGAAGTGGTGCTCACATTTGGCTACTGGGCATGTGTGAGGCATGTCAAAAATGTTCTTGAACACTGTGGAGACAGGGAATGGATCAGTCTTCACTGTGCCACCATGGCACATGTGCCCCATCTTTACCAACATAGCTCTGGGATTTTAGATTTAGAGGTATAAATGTTCTCAGAGGCCATTTAGTATAAGCCCCTTTTAAGGGAGAAACTGAGACCCAGAATAGGTAATTCTTTACTTGAAGTTTCACATTATAAATCTTCCTACTCTATATAGCATGTTGTATTTCACTTAGAAATTAGGAAGAGAGATATAAGATAGTATAAGTATTTAAAAGAAGTTGTTGGTTCCAGTTCAGTTTAATGAGTGTGGATATTACTTTGGTAGTATGGTGAGTTGATTAATTAAATTCAGGGTATTTTCAGTTGGAAATAATAGTGGGAAAACCAGATGGTGTTCAGTAGTCATGTATGAATATAGGAGTGGAGCTAAAAGAGAAGATAAGGGTTAAGCATGTAGACTTGGAGATATTACAAATAAAAATGGAAAGTATGGGTTTGTATTCAGAAAGAAGACAGCCAAGAGCCTTGGAGAAACCCACATTTAGGAGGATGAAGGAAGAAGATAAATTAGTGAGAGAGAGACCTGGGAGAGAAACAATCACTCTTGGTTTCCTTGACCCTGCTGTCTACTGATTCTGATCTAGCCTGCCAAGGGCTCATTTTTAATCTTCTTTGAGACTATGTCTGATTTGATAAGAACACCTCAAATAATCCAAACACTAATTGCTGCAAAGCATATCATGCATTGTTGACACTTTTTTAGTGCCTCTTGGTCTTGGATGAGTAGATGATAATCACTCATATTGAGGGCATGATACTAACAAAATAAACTGAAGAATCTAATTGATGTCAATATGTATTTTGAAATAAAAGAAAACATTCATTGTCCAGTAAATATCTTCTTGAGGTTTGGCATCCTTTAGTGGAGCACGTTGCCTAGCTACAACTCAAAATAACATAATTCCTACATTGTGGTTTGTCTTATAGAGAGATTATACTAGTCTGCTTCCAAAATAAGTTCAATTTAGTCTCTAACCACAGTAGGAGAACAAAATTAGAACAACTTTGCTCACACTGTGATTATGTAAAAATAGTAATAACTGAAATGCCTAAAAATATATAGAAAAAAAAGTCAGGAGACATAAAAGTAAACAGGATGTTATTATTATGATTTTCTTAAATTATAAATAAATTTGAGCTCATGTTTTTATACAGTGTAATTGCTATTGTGCTTTTAAATTTGGATTGTTATTTGGTGGAAATCAGTAAAAATAGATTTTTTTAAATTAAAAGAAAAAATAAAGGAAAACCCTACTGCCGTTTTAGGAGATTTTACTAAATATGTCAGACAAACTAGAAGAAAATTCTTTAGCATTTATAATTTATTTTAAATTCCAGATATTAATGAATGTGAGCAAAGAGAGCTCTGTGGTCCTCATGGTGAATGTCTCAATACGGATGGTTCTTTTCACTGCATCTGTGAACAAGGTTTCTCCATTTCTGCAAATGGCCAAATGTGTGAAGGTAAGATGAGCAAGAAGAAATTTGATAAAAATCACATAACAAAGCAGGAAAATGGTTAATTTCTGTTTAAAAAGGCAAAGTCCCCAAGTCACTAGACTATTTGTAACATGGCTCTGAGAGTTATATCAAGTGACAAAGAAGTTACAATGATGTACAAACTTTGAGGTGATGATCAGAGAGCAAAAACAGAAGGACTCTATGACTGTTGATGAATTAATGAGTTTTTAAAGGCAGAAGTAAGAGAACAGAGACACCATTTTAGTTATCAGTTTGTTACCAAAAAATATGGTTTGTGATATAGTCTGTAACTTGGTGATTATCTTTTCTAATTACATTTGTAAAAAAACAATTCTTGTGAGCTTTCTCTGGGCATTTGTTAGCAACAGCTTCTCCCATGATTCCCTCCACATACTTTAGTTGTTTATGAGTAAAGCTTCTTACTATTCAGCAGTTAGTACATGTTAGCCCCATGAAGGCCCATCCATAGAAAAAGGAAGACATCAGCTTGCCCTTGTCTGTCTCTTCATGCTTTCTAGGACACAGCACTAAATATGTTAAGAAGAGTTATATTATTGGATCTTTATTATATTTGGTTGAGAGTCAGCATGACCTTGTGAACCCAGAGCTGGCCTCAGGATTAGAGACTTCTGTCTAAGGCCCTTTTTTTTGTGCAGGCTACTTTTATGGCTTTTGGCAAGGCATTGAGTATGACGATTACCAGGCTGTTCTTTGAGACTTTGTTCCAAAGCAGTGGCTGAACTGCATTGGTAGAGGCAGTTTTCTATACCGATTAAATCACAGGTCTAGTACAACATGTAGATTCTACTAGATGCTTTGGATGCCAATACAAGCAAAAATGGCCTCTCACCTTTACAGTGCTTACATTCTAATGAGGGAAGGCAACAAAGAAAATGATTCTAGAAAGCTGGGTGAAGATCAGGTAGCTACAGAGGAGATGGAGAAGTCCAGAGAATGAGGCCTGCTGAAAATAAAGAGAGCATGGGTAAAGCTAGCCCTACCAGCTCTAAAGTCTCCAGACAGAAGAGTGGTAGAAAAAGGAAATAAGGCACTAGACCATTTTTGATTAAACATGAAATTGGGGAATTTTTATATTTATCAGTCATGTGAATGATTGAATATCTTTCTAAGAATCTGGGTTCAAATTTTCATATGTTTTGCAAGGATATATGGGGAAAATTCTGCTGGGGATCACTAGAGTAGCCCGTTCTTGAACTATAACTAGAAGAGCAACAAGAGTGACTGGTTTCATCTGAAACTAATTACTCTGTTATGGAGAATAAACTGGGACTATAAAAAGCAGGCAATTGTTGAATTAGCTATCCAACTAAGTTGAGACAAAATATTGATGCCAGATTTACTCTCAGTATGGGGAAACTGGACATTGTAGTGTGAATTGAGGGAATCATTGTAAAGATTTGCAGTTGGGCAAACAAAGGAAAAGCATAATAATCTATTATATGAGCAACCAAAAACAAATATTATTTTCCATGGTTAGAGCTTCATAATAATGTTACATGTAGTGATCTGGGGCCAGAAGACCTCAAAAGGACATTAAGACAATAGATTCTTTTGGAAAGTTTACAATATTTCCTAGCCTAGGGATATGAGTCTGGCCAATCTGAGTTATTAATGCTAAAAGTTTGCATGAGCTTTGCATTTCAAAATATTCAGCTCTGTTACTTTGGCTTTAAGTACTTCGGTGGATAATAAAAGCTTTTTTTTAAAATTCCCAATTAGAGTTGCTTGTTAT
Organism: Gracilinanus agilis; assembly: GCF_016433145.1. Lineage (NCBI taxonomy): Eukaryota > Metazoa > Chordata > Mammalia > Didelphimorphia > Didelphidae > Gracilinanus > Gracilinanus agilis. The sequence goes on along the minus strand of NC_058131.1, from coordinate 223,837,111 downwards.
AATATCCAGACCTGTGATTTCATTAGTATAGGGAGCTCCAAATGAAGAGATTCCTTCCACTAATGCAGACTGGCCACTATTCTTCCAATCTTTAGGACACCAAGACGCTAGGTGGCTTGCTTAGATTTAAAAAAGCCAGTATGTGTCAGAGGTAGAACTTATACTTAAACCTCAGGCTTCTTGATTCTGAGGCTTGTTTTCTATATCATACTACTTCTCAATACTAATGTAAAAATGAATGTGTCTTCTTCTGTTGGACATTCATGGAGTTGTGGACTAGATCTCATTCACTTAATCTAATGTGTGATCTAATGTGTAGCTCTGTGTCATGAATATAGTAAGCCTTTACAAAAGAGGTGAATTGAACAGGTTCTAGTAGCCAGTGCTGGGATCCAAGAGGTATCCGTTTGCTGAATTTCTACACTCTTAGCATTGACTTAAGTTCCAATCAGTTCACTTGCTGTGTATTTGATTATTTTATTTTAATTTTTAAATATTTTTCCATGTTTCCATGATTCATTTTCTTTCCCTCTCCTCTTCCCCTCTTTCCAGAGCCAACAAGCAATTCCACTGGGTTGTACAAATGTCATCACTTGATACTAATTTCCATATAATTCATTTTTGCTATAGAATTATCTTTTAACACCAAAACCCCAAATCACATACCCACGTACACATACTTGCTGTGTATTTGAGCAGTCTTTTAATTGTAACTGGAACGCGGCTGCCACTATGCCTTCATGCTCTGACACTGACTCACTTTTAAGCCTCCAAGTAACCCTTTGTTGATATCCTTTACTCTCATAGACTTCTGTTTGACAGTCACATAATCTGAGCACAGGTCATTTGGACCAGTAATGACAAGAGACATGCTGAGCCATGAGTGGTTTGAATATCTCTCTCCATCCCATCATATATCTTTGGAGAGCTAAGAAGTGTATAGAAACTATCCAAGTTGACCAAATTATATTACATTTTGAAAGGATGAATATGAAGACTCCACTGTCATCTTTGGCTTAAATACTTACTGGTGGTTTCATGACAAATATTTTCCAGCTTCTTTTCTAAGTAACTGGTTCTCTGTCACTGAATAATAATCAAGAATTGTGAAAAAATGAAAAATTTCAAAAGTACTGAAGATTTGTAAAAATCAAAGTCCTTAGGGAACAATTCATAATGCTGGTTTTGGGAACATCAGTAACTCTTACTCTTCAGGGATCTGTGATTTCATTGTGGTGTACACTTCTTGGAACAGTGCACGTTGTAACTTATTTGCAGATCATCTTTATAAGTTCCTGTGGTTGAAAACTTCTTGATCTTGTGGCCAATTTGGTGATGAGACTCTCTGAGCATGATTAGACTGAGCTGTAATGAATAAGATACATGTCATTCTCTAAGAAGTGCCTGAGGGGGCAACTATGTGGCTCAGTGGACTGAGAGCCAGCGTCTAGTCTAGGGACAGGGTGTTCAAATATGCCTTCAAATACTTCCTAGCTGTGTCCTTGGGCAAGTCACTTAGCTCTTATCACTCTTCTGCCTTGGAACCAATACACAGTATTGATTTGAAGATAGAAGGTGAGGGTATAAAAAAAAAGAAAGATGTGCCTGACACCTTCTAGCATAGTAAGACCTGCTAGATCTTGTGCTCTTCTGACATAATCTTTGAAAACTCAGTGACCTGCAAGCCTAGACATTGATAACCATATTTTATCATAACTTTCTAGATAAGATACATGCATGGTATATCATGGTAGAACAAATCTAGATCAAATAAGGAAGGAAGACCTGTGTTTAAGTTCTTCCTTTTTCTCTAACACATACTGACTATGTGATTCTACTTATGTCATATGACTTCACAGTGCACTGGGAAACTCTCAAAGGCTCTGTGTTTGTGTGTATGGGGGGGTGTTGCAGAGGAGGTGCTGATGTGCATTGGGAGAGAGGAATTTTCAATATGATCAAAATTTTAAAAAATTCAAAATTCTTATTATCACACATGCCATGTTAGCATGAGCTTCTTCTCTCCTTTCCAAAACCATATTGAGAATTTTAAATACCATTATTCTTACTATAACATGAATTTGTATTTTGTAAATAACCTGAGATTTATAATTTCAAATTTCCAAGAATGATTCTTCTTTATTAAATTTCCTTAATTATGAACTACTAATACAATCTCTAAACAAAAGGGAAGAATTTTATATTTTAGGTAAGGCATAAAAAAGAAGCAGTAAAAATCAGTCCATTAGAAAAATAACATGCCACGAGCTTAATGCTATTAAACTTCTTTGAACTGGTTGTTTTATCTAAGTATTATGATTAACAGGTGAAAGTGTGTGTTAGCCAAAAAGTAGAAACCTATTTTCATTAAAAGGCTTAAAATAACTTAAATGACTCTCCATCAGAATATAAGCCATATGTGCACTGGTTATCAAAATTTCATAGTTATTTAGGTTTATTTAAACATCTTTAAATAGACCATTCACGGTTAAACTGAAAGTAACAAAAGACTTAATAAACTAATTTGTATTCTCTTTTGGTTGTTTTTTTTTTTGTTATGGTATAGTTGAGAGTTATAAAGTATAAAAAGGCTGGAAAGATAGAACAAAACCAAGTTATGGAAGTTTTTCAGTTCCTTTTCTTTTTTTTTATTTTCATTTATTGAGTTTGAAAATTATTTTTTATCTCTAACTTACAGAAATATATAGATTGTTGTGAACTAATTGTTAAATGTAATGATATAAAAGGCTGCTATCATTTTTAGATATTAATCAAATTTTAATGTAAAATTTATTCTGGAAAGAAATGCCTTACAGAATTATATATAAAGTTTTTAAAATTTTGAGTTCCAAATTCATTCTTTCCCTCCCTGTCATAGTAAGCAAACTGATGTAGATTTTACATCAGTGATGGGCAACCTTTTGAGCTTGGTGTGTCAAAATTCGCCAAAAAACTGGGCATAACTCGAGTGGTCTTCACTTTGAAAAAACCCATAATTTCACAATATTTATAGTTAAATAACAAAAATGTATAATTATGATATATAACTATTTAATAAACCAAAATAGGTAAATCAATATAGGTAGAATTGGCATCTATAGTGCACAGAGTATCTACACTACACTATAGCAAATGTTTCATCCTTTGGATACGGCCCCATACTTCTGTTTATGTGGCTGCATGTGGTTGATTATCATCGAAAATGGCAATGTGTATCAGTGCTGACATGCATTTCATAGGTTTGCCATCACCATTTTACATGATTACATGTAAAACCAATTTTTCCATATTATCATTTTGTGGAAGAGATCGTGAATAAAAAAAAAAGAAGAAAGGAAAGGAAATATAATATGTATTGGTCTGTATTCAGACTCCATCATTTCTTACTCTGGAAATTGATGTCATTTTTCATTATGAATTTTTGGGATTCTCTTAGATCATCTTATTGTTGAGAATAGTTAGGTCATTCATACTTGTTCATCAAAAAATATTGCTGTTATTGTTTATAATTTTCTTCTGATTCTGTTCATTTCACTTTACATTTGTTTTATGTAAGTCTTTCCAGGTTTTTCTAATATTATATTCCTTGTCATTTTTTATAGAACAGTAGTATTCTTTAAAATTTTTTAATTTTTTAATTTTTTCCATGGTTCCATGATTAATGTTTTCTCCTTCCCCTCATCCCTCCCCACTCTCAGAGTTGACAAGCAATTCCACTGGGTTACACATACATACATACATACATACATACATACATATACAAACATATAATATAAAATCACTGGAACCCATTTCTGTATTATTCATTTTTGTAAAAGAGCAATCCTTTAAAACCACAACCCTAAATCACATACCCATATAAACAAGTGATAAATCATATATTTTCTTCTAGATTTCTATTCGCACAGTAGTAAGTGTAAGAAATTTTTTAAGGAATTCTGAGAAAGGAAAAATAAAGTATGACATCTTGAGGAATGTAACAGCATCAGCCCTAGAATTGGAATTTCCCAAGTCCCAGGACAGTATTCTTTGAATTAGATGACTACTGTGTATGGCCTACCAGTGCCCCTTTCCCTAATATATGCATGGTTTAATTTTATATCTGATTTAAGAAAAATCCTCCTAAAATAATTCTAACCGTGGTTCTTCATTGCTTACCAAATACCTTCATGCTAATTTTATAATCGGTTTCTAGGATTCCCTATTTATTTATTTTTTCTGTCAGTGTTATTTATAATACATCCTCATGGCAATATTGCTTCTTTTTATTCCTTCATTTATTCTTTCCCAATATTTTTCCTCTAAGACTTTCCTTATCTAGTTCCTGAATTTCCACCTGAGTCTGTACAAAACAGTCTTACTATCTCCTTCAATTATTCAGTTTACTTTGGAGAATTCAAGTCCTTGCTCTATTATGATCAATTGAAAGAAATGGGAATAGTTATCCTGGAGAAGAAAAGACTTTTGTATAGTATATGCTAATTGACATCTAGCATTTGAAAGACTATCATGTGAAAAAGAAATAAGATGAACTAATTGGCCCCAAGGAGCAAAACCAATAATAGTGGATGAAAGAGGTATATATAGTCTTGATCTAAAGAAATATTTCCTACTTAGAGTTATTACAGAATGAAGTAGGCTGCCTACGCAAGCAGTTCTTCCCCTTCATTGAAGGTTTTCAAGTTAAGTTTGGATGAGTTTCTGTCAGGTAAATGGTGGTAGTCATTTGTTTTTTGAGGGGAGTGGTAATGGGTTGGACTAGATTTTCTGAAATCTCTCTCAACTCTGAAAATTTATATGAATAAAACCAAGACTTTTAAATGTAGTATATTCAAATCTTGTTTCAGCTTATATCCCAATCCTTATTTCCCACAATAGTTTCTTTTGTACTTATAGTTCAACTAGACCATTCCCTCTTCCTATAATATATCCTGTGTTTTTCCACTTTCATGTTTTTGCTCATGGTGTTTCTTCTGCATGGAATAAATGAATCATCTTTAACTTGTCTCAAACCCCAACTCAAATATTACTTTGTAGATAAAACCTTTAAATATTGCCACAATGTTTTTATCTCTCCCAGCAAAGAACCAGAAATTCTTAGAGTGGGCAGTCTTCTGATGACATCTCATTTAGGAAATACTCCAATATGGTATTCCTTACTAGCATCTCCCAAAAGACCTCATCTAGTTTTTACTTTGAGGTCTATATTATGGAGTATTACTTCTTAAGATAGCTCATTTTACTTTAAAACAGTCCTAATTGCCAGGAAGATTTTTCTGGGATGGAGCCTATATCTGTCTCTATGTAACTTCCATCTATGAATCCCAGTTCTGTTCTTCCTCCTCTTGGACACGAATCAAAAGAAGTCGAATACTCCATTTACTTGATAACCTTTCAAGTACTTGAAGACAAGTATGATGGTCCCTGTAATTATTATCTTCTTAATCCAAAAATTTATAATTCATTCAGATGATTCCAATTTACCATGATCTTGAGTCAGTTCATCATTTTAGTTACCCTTTGTGGATTTTCCTTTACCTTCATAATAGTTCTCCAAAAATAATTAGAGTAGAGGCAGTTCCTCATGCCCAATATGCCAAGCAATTATTCTTAATCTTAATAATCTTAATATATCAGCTCCATTATTCTTATATATTTTTAGTACATATTAGCTTTCTCAAAATTGGAAAGAGTCCTGGGAAATCTTACTGACTTTCAGTAAAATTTAACCAAAAGTATTCAAATGTTTTGGGGTGTTAAGATCTCCAGAAAAATGAGTTCTATCAACATTTCAATTTTTTTGCAATTAAAAATGTTTGCTTAATAGTTAAAAAAACACAAATCAAAATTGTAGAGAATAGATAAACCTTTTAAAAAGCAATCTGTCCCAGTAATCCGCTAACATTGTGCAACTTATGCCCAAAGTCTACCAACAGTGAAGAAGGACTTTAAAGCCAGAATCTATATTTCAAAACTTTAAAATTAATTTCCTTTTCATAAGAAATATAAAAATACAATAAAGCCAATTTAGCTAAGTCAGAGAAGAGAGGTTTATTCTCAGTCATTTTTTATAAACAACAAAGCATAAAAGGAAAATTTTGAAGCCAAAGTTGATGATGCTCCAAAAGTAATTGGTGGTTTTATTGGCTAGGGATAAAACTTCATATCAAGCACCAGAAAAAAAAAACCCTGTATCTAACATTTTTGGACAGGGACAAGTAGGATATTAGTAGACCTCTACCACATTAATAGTCCATTTATTTTATATTTGGCTGGTAAAGCAACCAATTTTTAAATTTTAGGAAAGCCATTTTCAGATCTGAAGTTAAAAAAGGTAATGTGGTCCTATTCATCTCTTATGTTTCCAAGAAAAAAAGTAATGTAGCTTAATTCTAAGATAAAACCAAAAAAAACCACCATATAGTAATCTAGGATATAGATTCCAGCTATAAATGCTCTTTTTTTCATGTTAGCTCCTTTTGAGAATATATTTCAGGAGAAATCAGTGAAAATTACTGTATAAATCATAAGGGAGAGAGTTGAGCAAGTTTTTTTCTGGAAAAGATTCCTTTTGGACCTGGAATAAATTTTTTCCATGGGTTGTCTGATTATCTTCTGCATATCAATTTTTCAATAAAGTTCAAAATATTCAAGAGCCCATCCTAAGCTTTTATCACTTCTTACCTTTTAAAGTTTTAGAATCTTAAAAACTCCTCTCTTTTTAAAAGGATAGGTAAACACCATGTCGTAGCCAAATAATATTACATTTGACTACTAGGGAACAGAGCCTATGTATAGATTTATCATGAATGTCCTATTTGTGCTGCTTAAGATAATAAATTATTCCAAGGTTAATTGTTAAGTGTCTAGCACAGTGATGGGCAAACTATGGCCTGTGGGCCAGATATGGACCCCCTGAAATGTTCTATCCTGCTGAAGGACATTATTCTTAATCTGATGAATACAATGAGTAGGATACAATACAATGAAACTGAAAGAGTTGCCTTAGAAACAGACTGACAGATGAGCATTTCCTTTCCTTTGGCTCCCTCTTTAAAAAGTTTGCCCATCACTGGTCTAGCACATAGACTACTGAATGGTTGTTCTTAGGACCCTAATGAATTGGGATAAGAAATAACAAAAGTTATAATTAGAATAAATGTTATGAATGTGACCATATGATTTTTATCATAAAGATACATTATACCACATTTCTCATAATTGTCCAATTGACCTTTATGAATCTGCTGGAACTTTTTCCTGTATTTGCAAAGTGACGCAAACTAGAAATCAAAGAAAACTATCTGTAGTCAATTCAAAGAAGTCTGATTTTACAATTAGAAGGTTCAGTATTAACATTTGAGTTTAACATTCAGCTTTGTTACTTCTTGTGTGATCTTGGGTAAGTCATTTAATCGGTAAGCATTTATTGGTAGATACCTGCTATGTGTGCCAGGCCCTTCACCTAAAGGGCTTACATTTACTACTACTCAGTATCTATGGACCTCAGTTTTTATATCTATAAAATGAGAAGTATGAATTAGATAGAGTTCTTAATTTGTGAGGGCTATATCTTATTCTCTACTTGAGATCCTTCATTTTCCAAAGAATTTAGAAATTGTCCTGCCCTTCCTATCAACATTTATGTTTTCCTGGCCCACCAATCAATGACATATGAATGAGGAAAAGGTTGTATCTTTTATATGATATTCTGATTCTTCTCTCCCTACTCCATACAGTGCAATAGTTTACTTTTTAGAATCACATAAAAGAAAATAATATATCTTCTTTGCCTTCTAATATTTTTTGCTTTAACTTTTAGCAAGGGTCTTTAATAACAGACCATAGGTGTATGTATGGCTGTCACATCCTGGAATAAGTGTATTGGAATCACCAATTGAATATGTAAAAAGTGCAATTGAAGTAAACCTACACTTTCTAGTGAAGGAATTTTTTAAACAAGTTAAGCTATTAACAACAAGCTTTAAACTAAGGATAATCAATTTTGACCTTCATCTGACTCTTAATCCTTCCTGCCTTCACTGGAGTCTTATCATTTTTTACACTTTTATTATTTTTCTCTCTACTATGTAGAATGTATTATTTACATATATTGTCTACATATTTGAGAGAATACATTTGCTCCTCATATAGCATATAAAATTGAATCCTCAACTTCCAATCTAATTTGTGCCAGTTATTTTATACAAAGAATTTTTATCATGACAACTTTATAGAATTATAAAAAGAAACTATTTTTCCCTCTGAATTGGTTAACTCAATTTGAAATTTTAACCCCAGGGCACTGCCACTATTACTGTTATTACTTATGGCCAAGCTATGGGTGTACTTGACCTCAACCTAACATTTTCTTCCCTGTGCATCTTGAATTGGGTGGCTTATAGTCATTCTAAACTTTAATTGGTCCCAAACTGAATTCATTATCTTTTCCCCTCCCCTCAACTTCTCTAGTACTTTCAAGGTTACCAATTTCCTCTAAAACACACCTAAATGGCATCTTCAGCTCCTCACTCTCACTCAGCCCCCACATTGAATCTATTCCTAAGGTTTCTCTATTCTACCTTTATAAATTCTCTCACATGTGCTATCTTTCTTTCCTCTGAAACCACCCTGGTTCAGACCTTCCACTTTTACACAGTCCAGGAGTGCATAGCAATATTGCTCATAATAACTATTCAAAATAAAGACTGGGACTGATTAGATATACATTTATTATGCTAAAAATTACTTAGTAGAGAGGAAATGTTGCATAGTGAATAGAGAATTGGTCTCAGAGACAGGAAGACCTGGGTTCTTAGCCCTGCTTTTGAAACATAATGAATATGTAGCCCTTCACCAGTCACTTAATATCTCAGTACTCTAGGCAACTCTAGTACTTTCAGTTGCAGAACAATTTCTGATCTTCCTTAGCAGAGGAAGTTTCTGCACCCAGATTTTTCTTATACTGATAATATCACAGGTCCAGAAGCACTCTATCACACCTCCTCCCCCAGTATATTTTAATAATTAAACTAGTCTTAAAGATGTGTTTAAACTTAGCACAATTTAAAAATCATAACTAATTTCTGTTAGCTTGTAATGTAGTAAATCAAAATGTTAGTCTTGGGTAGATATTACAAAGGGATAATAGTTCAGCCCACACTTGTACAGGAGAATAAAAATAGCCCAGATTGTTTTCAGAAAACTTCAAAACTCTTTTTAATGTTATCTTGCTTCTCCTGGAAACAAAATGTTCATCTTTTTAATACCAGCATTCTAGGAGACAGAGTCGAGATGGCAGATTAGAGACAATGCAGCTAAACTTTCCAAATATTCCCCTTCAAACAACTTTAAAACAATGCCTCAAATCAAATTTTGGAACATCAGCATCAATAGAAGGTCAGGATGAGACATTTTTTCCAACTTAAGAAATCAGCAAGAGAATTTTGTTGACCTCAGAGTAGAGGCCTACATAGAACCCACACAGGTGGCAGCAAGAAATTTGACCACAGAGCAACTTCTAGAGCTCTCAGCCAAAGATGGTAAGGGTTTAGAACCATTAATTTAAAAAAAAAGAAAAAGATTGTAGGGGACTCTTTGCTAGTACTTGGTACAGCCAGCATTGATTGGCAACTGTATTAACTATAATCAGTTTTGGGTCAGAGTTCCAAGGCAGAGAGGAGTCCTAATACTTGTGGCTGAAGGGGACCAAAAGTTATTTCTGGGGAAAGACCAAAGCATAAAAACTAGGAGAACAATGACCGACCATACATGTCTCCTTGCATGACACCACTATGGAAGCCCTGAAAACATAGACTCCCCAAACTAGCCCTGAAAACAGCAGCATGAAAAAACCTGAAGCATGGAATGGTACTTCAGTACCTCAAAAAAACCTTATTTAAGTAGAGCTCAACTTTAGTTTACTTTTCAAAGTCAAGAAATGTTAGAAAAATGAGCAACAACAACAAAAAATTGACCATAAAAAGCTATTACAGTGGCAGGGAAGATCAAGACATAAATTCAGAAGAAGATAAGTTTGTGAAAATAGCTAGAAATAAAGCCTCCCGAAAAAGCTATTTGAACTCAAGTCCAATGATATAATTCTTAGAAGTGTTAGAGAAAGAGATAAGGATGGTTGAGGGAAGATTGGGAAATGAGAATGATGCAAAAAAAATATGAAAAGAAAATTAGTAGCTTGGTAAAGGAGGTCCAAAAAAATGAAATAAATAACACCTTAAAACAAAACTGGCCAAATGTAAAAAGAGGTACAAAAGCTCCCCGAAGAAAATAGTCCCTTAAAAATTAGAATTGGGCTTGTGAAAGCTTAATGACTCCACGAGACATCAACAAAAAATAAATAAGGTCAAAAATGAAAAAAATAGAAGAAAATATGAAATATTTAATTGGAAAAACACTTGACCTGGAAAGTAGAGTGAGGAAAAATCATTTAAGAATTATTAGACTACCTGAAAACCATTATCAAAGAAAGATCTGAGACTTCATATTTCAAACAATTTTCAAAGAAAACTATCCTGATATCATAGGTCCATAGGATAAAATAGAAATTGAAAGAATCCACTGACTACTTCTTTGGATTCCAAAATGAAAATTATTAGGAATATTATAGCTAACTTCCAGAGCACTCAGGTTAAAAAAAGAATACTTGAAACATCTAAAAATAAAGAATTCAAATACTATGGAGTCACAGTCATGATCACACTAGATTTTAAAGTTTCCATCTTAAAGGATTGTCGAACATGTTATGTGATATTCCAAGAGGCAAAGGATCTAGGATTGCAACCAAGAATCATTTACCCAGCAAAACTGAGTGTAATCTTGCAGGGGAAAAATAGGTAATGAAATTCAAGACATTTAATTATTCTTGATGAAAAGGCTAGAGCTGAATAGAAAATCTGGCGATCAGAAGACAAGCATAAAAAGTAAACATGAAAGAGTAATCATAAAGGTCTCAATAAAATTAAACTGTTTCCATTTCTATATGGGAAGATGATACATGTAACAGAACTGCTAAAAACTTTACTGTTATTAAGGCAGTTAAAAAGGAGTTTACTTAGAGAAAGAGCATGGGCATGAGTCAAATATATCGGAATTATCTCCTCCAGAGATGAAGGGATGAGAAAGAGGAATGTACTGGGAGAAGTGGCAAAGAAAAGGTAGTTATGGGAAATAGCTTCACATAAAAGGTATGCAAGGAAATTTTTCACTGGAGGGGAAAATGTGAGAAATGGTGAGCAATGCTTGAACCTCTTCCCCATTGGAATTAGTTCAAAGAGGGAAGAATGTGTATTCACATTCAGTTGTATATAGAAATGTATATTGCTCAATAGAGAAATAGGAAGGGAAAGTGGATAAAAGAAAGGGGTAGAATGAGAAAAGGGGGACAGACTAAGTGAGACAGTGATTAGAAATAAAATAGACTTTTGAGTAGGTACAAAATAAAAAGAGAGAAGAAACAAAAAAATGAGACTAAGGGAAAAACCCAATAACTATAACTGAATGTGAATGGAATAAGCTTGTCCCAAAAAGCAGTAGAGAGCAGAATGGATCAGAAACCAGAATGCAACAATATGTTGTTTAGAAGAAATGTGTTTGAAACAGAAAGATACACATAATTAAAATAAAGACCTGGAGCAAAATTTAATATGCTATAGCTAAACTTTAAAAAAAGGCATTCATGATCTCTGGCAAAGCAAAACCAAAAAAAGACCTAATTAAAAGAGATAATCAGGGAAACTACATTTTACTAACAGGTGCCATAGAGAATGAAGTAATAAAAAATTTATAGTAATTTTTTCTGATTACGTTATTTTTCCAAATATATATCGAGTATGAGAACTGTGTTAAATTCATAAAAATAAAATCCAGTCCTCAGTTGATAAGTGGTCAAAGCATTTTTATAAAAAAATAGTTTTCAAAAAAAGAAATCAAAGCTATCTGAAGTTAGATGAAAAAATGTACAAAATTGTATCCCAAAGAGATCAAAGGACCTCTATACAGAAATATTTTAGCAGTCCTATTTGTGATGGCAAAAATTTAAAAAAAATTTGTTCATCAATGGGGGGGGGGATTATAGCATTTTATTACAATGGAGTACTATTATACTAAAATAAATGACAAGGGAGGGGGTTTCAGGAAAAAAAATGGCAAGACCAGTTTCACAAAGAAAAGTGAAAAGAACCAGTTCATTGTACACAGTAAAAGCAATGTTGTAATGATGATCAACTGTGAAAGAATTGGCTACTGTAATGATTAAAAGTGATAAAGGCTGATATTATAAGGAAAAATAATATTTTATTTGGGCCCATGTTGATAGAATAAAATCAGACCACGTGCCTGGCTAAGATCTATTCAAACTGTCCGCCAGTCCATACCTTCTATTTCCTTTGGCTGCTTCATAGGAAGTGTGAGCCCAAACTCCACCCCTAATTTGAGTCACGCTCTATGTTGGTTCCCTTTGGTTGACGTAATCAGTCAGAAACCAGAAACCCATTGGATCATGGAAAATGTAGTCTCAAACTCCCCCACATGTCCACAGGAAGTTTGTCAAATACTTTTAAATGGAACTCCCATAATTCCAAATAACACATTTCCCCCTGAGATCTGGCAAAAAAAGATTGGTCTTTTTTTTCGGTGGATCTTAAACATAGTCAACTTCTAAATTGCAGGAATTTGGGGATAAAAGAAAAGGATAAAACTAGCTGCATTGATAAAAAAACAATTTGGGGGCAGTCCCCTATTGGCATAAGAGTGTACATTCAAAAACAAATGCATTCAACTCAATTTCAACTCCCCATAGTTCAATCAACTGTACCCCAACGTTCAGTTTTGATCTTCATGGTCCAGTGAAGGCTCTTCAGACATCTTCATGGTGCCTTCAACAAACAGGTTCATTGTCTGGATTCTGGGGAGATGGCGAATTTCTTATCCTGAAATTATTCTCAAAAGAATTTAAACTTTACATTATAGATTATAAAACATACATTTCCTTCTAAGAATTATACATTTCTTCCAAAATTACTCCTAAAAGTTATATATATATATATATATATATATATTTACATTATAGATTTTTTAAAACTTAACAAACATCCCCCTGAGGAAAATTCTAAATAATACATTTCTCAGTTAAGGATGTATGGCTGAGTCATGGGGTTGAATGGAATCAATTGGCAAAAGAAATAAAAAAAAATTCAAATTCAAATAAAAGAAGAAAAAATTAACTTGTGAATGAAATGTAAAAATGTGCAAAAATGTAAGGAAAAATAAACTTATAACAGGCCTTTGAATCAAGGCCCAATTAAAGTAATTTAAGCAGTTTACAAGTACCCATTTAGGGCCATGACTACAGAAAGTTGCCATTCTCTCTATGTATAAGAGAAATAAGAGTCTGATTTTCCTTCACCTTCTCAGGAAATGAGCCATAAATGATAGCCAGTCTTAGGTGCTTTACTGGCAGTGTAGTTTGAAGAGTCCTACGTCTTAACACATGTTAAGCGTCGCAACTTCAAGTCTTACACTGAGTTGAAGTCCTTCAGGATTGGCATAGAACTTCCTTAATCCATGGTCTGCATGGCCTATTGCTCCTTGGCACTTTTGCAGATTCTCAGTCAGTCTCCATGACCTTGTGGCTCTTTTTAGCACCTCTCCTGGAATCAGACAGAGAGTCATTAAATCACAGTCCCACCTTATTTATCAATAATTGGCAGGTTACCATAGTCTCAGGCTTTTCAGGCATGCATTAATAATATAGCAAATATATTTGTATCCAACTTATATCACTGTAAAATCAAAAAGGGATTAATAATGATTATATGACCAATACAATGATTCAAGACAATTCCAAAATACTCCTAATGCTTTCCATCTCCAGAAAGAAAACTGATAAATTCTGAATGCAAATTCAAGTGTGATTTTCTCACTTTATTTTTTCTTGCCTTTTTTGCAATATGACTAATATGGAAATTTATTTTTCATGACTTCACATGTATAATTGATATCATATTGCTTGTCCTCTGAGTAGATAGGAGAACCATGAGAGAGGGGGAAAGAATTTGAAACAAAATTTAAAAAAAAAAGAATGTTTAAAAAATTAATGATAAAAATTTAAAATATCAGCTTTCTACTGGTATAGTTTTCTAATTTTAAGACTTTGTACAATAATATCCAAAGAAATTTGAAATTGAGCATCAGGAAGCAAAGAAGAAACACATGTTGAATAAGAATAGACTGAGACATACAATGTAGAACCTATAAGAAAGAGGAAGAGAAGATTGACAAATTAGGAGGTGAGAGATGACAAGTCAATAGTCAGTGTTCCACTGCCAATTTCACAATGCCTGGAGGATGGCCTCCAGGCTGCTTGAGGAACCTCAGGTTGTGAAGATAGAGGAGGATATAGATGAGAGTCACCCAGGATGGGAAAGCATGGATTGATTTCAATCTGATACTTGGTGGGAGCAACCAAATTGGTGAGACCATAGTTCCATTTGAGTATTTGAGTGATATTGGAGAAAAGTATAAGGTTAATAAGAATGAAAAAACATTTTTTAAAGTCCAAAAACCCTTTCCTATGGTGAGGATAGATACTCCACAGTTCCAACTTGCTATTATGAAATTAGAAGAGAAAGGACAAAGCATACTGAATATTGTGGAATCCTATCTGATGAAATGTCTTGATTGACCCCCCTTTATTTATAAAGATGAGTGTTTGTTTTCAAAATCATTAATCCTCAATTTTCCCCATTAAAAAAATTATCCCCAGATCTAAACAAAATTGTCTCCTTCACTCTTCATCACCTTTTACATAATATTTTGTGAATTCTTACTCTGGGGAATATGACTTTTTTTTTAAATGATGAAGCAAGCATACTTTGCTTATAAGTTTTGTCAAAAGATATGATTTGATGAATCTTACAATAGTGTTTTTCAAATCGAATTTCTCTCAACCATTCCCCCCCAAAACCTCTTAATTTAATCCAAAATTTTTATGGTTATTTCCACGCTGAGCACACAAAATTTTTCATCTTAATTGAAAATTTTATTACCATTTTCACAGGTGTTCAAATATAAAGCCCAATTCATAATTATGTGATTTCATTTTAATTGTATAAACATGTGGTGTTTAAAAGTCATTTCCCCATACCATCTCCCCCCAGCTCCCATTTCCCTTCCCTTTCTTCCAGATAGCAAGATGTTTGTCCCATTTAAGCTTCTGGCTTTATAAGGTGATTAAAGACACAAATGCCCTTTCCTGCTGTAAAACAGGAAGCATTTTTAGTGAGCTATTTGGATGAGGAAAACCTTTTTATACAGAGAGGGGGGGTACAGCTGGATTCATATTCCACACCCCTGATTGTTAACTGAATGAATCAATCAGCTAGACAGTTTGAAATTAAAAACCCAAAAGCTTTGTCAATTTGCTCAAAAATTAATAGTCATTAATCACAGCTACTTGATTTAGTTTCTGTGACTATTTACATTAGAAAGAGTAGATTCTTGAATATTTCACTAACATTTATGTGTTGGATTCATTTATTTCACTGTCCTCTGATTTTCCTTTCATTATTCACCTGCTGTAAAGTCCTTAAAATTTTCCTTGAATAAAATACTATTTTATTTACTATCCCATGTTAGAAAACTGAATGCCACTTTAAGTTTTGCCATTTACATTTAAATGTACTTAATTATGAGTGCCTTTTTATTAGAATATGAGCGTTTGAAGATATGTGTAATATTATAACTCTTTTCTCAGTTCGTGTGATCTTGCTTTTTTGATTCCTTTAAGATGTTCTAAAAATACAATGTAGCCATATGCCTCAAGACCACTCTCAAAATGGTCTAAGAGAAATGGTGATGGAGAAAGCTTTTTCCTTTGCTTAGAAAAACCCACAACTGGAAAATTATAAATACTCGTATATGACAGAAATATTCTCAGAGTGTGTTCTAGCAGTTTTTTTTTCTTTCTGGCTTGTGACTTCAATCCCTCATTTTAAATACAGAGCAGCAACTCATCTCTAATTCATGGTTTTAGAGAATTGCTTGGTTAGGACATTGAGATACTTTTGTATACATTTAAATGACTTAACCATGGACTTAGAAATAATATTTATCAGCAACAGAACTTTAACTCAGGCCTTCCTGTCTCTAAAGCCTGCCTTTATCATTACACCAAGTTGTCTCTTATAATAGTCTAATTTAAGAAAATGAAGTTTATAGTCTAAATTTCCCTTATAGTAATCAGTTGATTTTCAGCTATTCACCTTTCTCCCAGACTCCATTATAGTTTGTATTTATTAACTTTTTACTTATGCTACATATATACATACATATATATACATGTATATATTTATATGTAGGTAGGTAAGTATGTATATATGAATTGCCTTTCTCATATAAATGTAAACTCCTTTCAAAAATTAATCATTTCATTACTTGTACTGGTATCCCCAGTGCCTTGAATGTAGTTGGTATTTATTTATTGATTGATTTCCTCATTTCTAAGCTAAGAAATAATACTTTGAATTTTTTATCTTTTTAGATAACTATCTCTTTTCCCCTTCACTTGGATTCCTTTCTCTTTTTGTCTGAGAATTTTATTCTGGGCATCTTTAGTGTGTAATGATCCTACCTGTCCTTTTTTGAAACATTTGAAATCTACTCTCCCCTAAGACAGAATGCACACTAATCTATATTTGATTTTCTTTCTTCCTGATCACAAATTAATTCATAGATGAAATTCTCATTATTTCCACTCCAGAAGCCAGCTCCTCCTTATGAGTGAGAATCAGATTTAGACCCAAAGTTCCTTTGGTTTGCTTCTCTTTGTCTTGAAGGGAAAAATATATAAAGGCAAGGCAAGAATTTTTAGTTGCTGTGCTCTGGGAAAATAGGATATTCCCAGAGATGTCAGGTTAAATGAAGTTCTTCATAACTCTTATAATATAACTCCATGCCAAGCTTGTGATTTGTTGTCCAGAATCTTTATTATTTCTGTCAAAGCAGACTTTTGTTTACTCTGATATATAATCACATCCACTTCTGCTTCCATTTAGCTTCATCATTCCTCTTCACTTTGGTTTCTATACTTCTTCATATGCCTATATCATCAGAAGTAAGTTAAAAAAAAGGACATATTTGAGAAAGGAAGACCATGGGCTCAATTTGGGACCTGTTGAACTCAAAGTATTTTTATGGAATGTCTTCTGTAGGCTCTACTTATTTACCTATAAAAAGAGGCTCTAGATTATATCATCTTTCATGTTCCTTTTATCACTTTAGAAACCTTTTAGTCTTAAAATGGAGAAAATCACCACTGAAGTGTAAATAAGTTAAATATGGGGAAAGAATTAATGCTATAGTTAGGAAAGTGATCAATAGGTGTCCGAGAAGTTGACTTCAAAAACCAACTCTGCCACTTACTACCTGTATGACTTTGGACAATTTAATTCTCTTTGGACATCATACTTCTTATCTATCAAATAAAAAGATAGGACTAGGTGAACTTCTGAGGTCTCTTCCAATTTCCGAGTTAGGTTCCTATGGAATTAAATTTGACTTTTAGTGGAAAACATGTTAGCATATACTATTTCTTTAATCTTCAGATGATTTAGATGTGTGGAATGAGGGATATATTTTCAGATATGTTCAGTATGTTGTTTTGTTTTGCTTACTTTATTTCTGTGTTAAAATGCAGGGTTGTTTGGGGGATGAGTGGAGGAAGTTACTGAGAAGTATCAGTAATATTAAGAAGGAATGTCAGTGAAATATTTCCCCCTGAAAAATTAAGGAATAACTTACTGGAAGTTTCTGATGAGAATCTGGGAGCAGAATTTTGTTCTTGGGGTGTTTTTTTTCCTTTTTTTATTACTCCTTTTTGTTTACCAGTTTACAAACTTTTGACCTCTTCTAAAGACTTGTAGACTGCACAGGAAACCCATCACCTGCAAAGAATGATTATTTCCTTCCAGAAATAGTCAGAAATCACTGGAGATAGTGAGCATTGAGCAATAACACAAAAATGAAGTTGACTGATAGTTTAATGGCAACTTGATATGATTGGTCATTGACATGACAACTTCTGGATTAAAAATCTGAGTGCAGTAAATTTGTTGACAATTATAGAGAAAGTTTCAAAATCAACTCTGAATTAGGGAAAAAAGTTAGATGAGAAGATATCATATAATCAGAATAAATTCAACATTAGTTATTAATGGAACTGTTGGCTCTGAAAAATGAAGAATGCCTTAAAGTGAATGGATTGAACATGATTATCACCATTTCTAAGAGAAATTTGATGAATAGCAGTTGCCACATTAAGGAAGTCAAAAGAACCCAGAAACCATTTTGGTCAAAAAACACTTGATCAACTTGCCAAGTAAAGAGACACTGCAGCCAAAGACAACACTGGTTTAGAAATACATACTCATTTATCCAACCTTATAGAGGAGGATAGTGGAGAATTATGATCACTATCACTTGACAAAATAACAAAAAGCAGCAGAGGGGAAAATGAGCCTGCAGACATTTTGACATGAAATCCAGTTTAACCAGATCATCCCAAGAGTATTTACAGACAAAATTGGAAAGAGTACAAGAAATAGAGAATAATTAAACATATTTGCCAGTGTTTCTGTAATAATCCAGTCTTGTAATTGATGACAATAGAATTGAAACCAGGAAGAGAATCTAGAAATTTGATCAAAAACACCCAAAAGACATTGTCTTGGAGGAGACACATTTTTAATGCCCTTAGGGATGTTTTCCAATATATGTTAAAAAGAGTCAAGAACCAAAATAATGGGAAAAAGTTTTCAGATGCCATTGTTGCCACCAAAAAAAAAGCAATCCAAGAAGACATCAGCTACCACCATTAGTTCTGTATCCCAAAGAAATTAAAAATTGTTGAAAAGAATCTACCTTAAAAATAATTTTGTGGTGACAAAGAACTGGAAACAGAAGGGATGTCCACCAATTGTGGAATGGAGGAATAAGGTGTGGTAAGTGCTTATAATGGAATATTATTGTGCCATGAGAAATGACAAAAAATATGATCACAAAAAACCTGGATAGGCTTATATGAAGTGATGCAAAGTGAAGTGAACAGAACCAGGAGAACACTGTATAGAGTAACAACAATAATCTATGATGATTAACTATGAATGACTTAACTATTATCAACAAAATAAGGATCCAGGACAATGCCAAGAGACTCATGACAAAAAAAGGATATCCACCACCATAGAAGGAACAGACAATCTGAATGCAAGTTGAAACATACCATTCTTTACTTATTTCCTCCATGAATTTTTGTCTACTGAAAGCAACATATGTCTTCTTTAACAACATGACAAACATGGAAATATATTTTATGTGATAATATATGTACAAATCATATCCTATTACCTACCTTCTTGGGGAGATGGAAATGAATGGGAGGGAGAAAGAAAACATGCATTGCAAAATATCAGAAAAATAATATTCAAAAATTATATTTATATATAATCTGGAAAATTATAATAAAAAGATGTCAACTACTGACCAATTTGTCTACTCTCTCATCTCTATAAAGTCTATATGAACAAAATGTGTATGTGTCAAGTGTTCTATTTACAAAAAATATCAGAAAGGCAAGAACCACATTTTTGTACTTACATGATTGACAAAAGTGACAATTTTTAAAATTTCATTGCTTTTGATCATGGAGGTAAAAAATGACTCAGCAAATGATAATTTTAAACAAATTATCCTCTAAGATAATTATCTCCCACACATATTTGGAAGTTATATAGATGCACTTTAGAGATGGACCCAAGAAATTACTATTTAATTTTCCTCAAATCATCAGTACTAAGTAAAGCATAAACAAGGAGATAAAGATTGGTTAGAAGTTCCTAACATAACTAATGAAAGATGTTTTAGATAATCTAAATGGAAGATATGGCTCCAAGTTGGCTGGGTAATTCTCTAGTTGTTCTTATTTGCAAATGTTGAGTATAAGATATCCAAGTACTATAGGCCCTCCCAAATGAGGTTTAATAGGTCTATCAATGTGGGATCCACCCATATGTATTCTCACAGTACATTAAAATGAAACCAAATTATGCCTGCCCTTTGTGATTGTTGTCTCATTCCTTCCATAAGCCCTCTACAAAGGACCTTCATGACATCACGTAGACACTGATAGAGGCCTTGGGCTTTCCAAATTGATATTGTTTGTTGTTGCACAGGACTGACTAGGAATTTTTTTTTCCAAAAATTTATTAATATTCATTTTCAACGTGGTTACATGATTCATGCTCCCCCTTTCCCCTTCACCCCCCCGCACTCCCTCCACCCATGGCCAATGCACATTTCCACTAGTTTTGTCATGTGTCCTTGATCAAGACCAATTTCCAAATTGTTGGTAGTTGCATTGGTGTGGTAGTTTCGAGTCCACACCCTCAATCATGTCCACCCTGACCCATGCGTTCAAGCAGTTGTTTTTCTTATATGTTTCCTCTCCTGCAGTCCTTCCTCTGAATGTGGGTAGCGTCTTTACCATAAATCCCTCAGAATTGTCCTGGGTCACTGTATTGCTGCTGGTACAGAGGTCTATTACATTCAATTTTACCACAGTATATCAGTCTCTGTGTACAGAGTTCTTCTGGCTCTGCTCCTTTCGCTCTGCATCAGTTCACGGAGGTCTCTCCAGTTCGCCTAGAACTCCTCCAGTTTATTATTCCTTTTAGCACAATAGTATTCCATCACCCACATATACCACAGTTTGTTCAGCCATTCCCCAATTGAAGGACATACCCTCCTTTTCCAATTTGTTGCCACCACAAAAAGCACAGCTATAAATATTTTCATACAAGTCTGTTTATCTATGATCTCTTTGGGGTACAAACCCAGCAATGGTATGGCTGGATCAAAGGGCAGGCATTCTTTTATAGCCCTTTGAGCATGATTCCAAATTGCCAGCCAGAATGGCTGGATCAGTTCACAGCTCCACCAGCAATACATTAATGTCCCAATTTTGCCACATCCCCTCCAACATTCATTACTCTCTCCTTCTTTCATTTTAGCCAATCTGCTAGGTGTGAGGTGATACCTCAGAGTTGTCTTGATTTGCATTTCTCCCTTGATTTGCATTCTTCCCCCTGCAAAAATATAGTCAGTTTTGCTGGATAGTTGATTCTTGGTTTTAGACCCAGTTCTCTTGCTTTCCGGAATATTATTTTCAATTCCTTCCAGTCCTTCAATGTAGAGGCAGCCAGATCCTGTGTTATCCTAACTGTGATTCCCTGGTATCCAATTGAATTATTCTTAGCAGCTTGTAATATTTTTTCCTTGGTCTAGTAATTTTTGAATTTCCTATAATATTCCTGGAAGTTGTTAGTTGTGGATTAAATGTAGGAGGTTATCTGTGGATCCTTTCAATTTCCACTTTTCCCTCTTATTTGAAAATGACAGGACAATTTTCTTGGATAATTTCCTGTAGGATGATGTCCAGACTTTTACTTTTGTCATGATGTTCTGGTAAACCAATAATTCTTATATTGTCTCTTCTAGATCTGTTCTACAGATCTTTGGTTGAATCAATGAGGTGTTTCATATTTTCCTCAAATTTTTCACTTTTTAAATTTTGTTTTATATACTCTTGTTGCCTTGTGAAGTCATTTACTTCTAGTTATTGAGTTCAATTTTTTAAAGATTGAATTTCATCCCTGTCTTTTTGGTCATCCTTCTCTTTCTGGTCTGCTTTTCTTTGTGGATCATCTTTTGCCTTCTTTGCTTCTTTTTCAAGCTGGTCAATTCTGGCTTTTAATACCTTATTTTCTTGTTTTAGTTCATGTATTTCCTTTTTCAAATTGTCTTCAGCCTCTCTTGATTGCTTTTTGAGTTCCTAAAGTTCTTGAGTTAATTGAATTTTGAGATCTTCCAAAGCCTGTGTCTAATTCGCTGGAGTTTCTTCCTCCTTCTATTTCATTTGCTCTCTTTTTACTTCCTGGAAAGAAGCTATCAATTGTCATTTCTTTTCTCTTTTTCTACTGTTTACTCATATTTTTCCTTCTCTGTTCTGCTAGTTTAAGCAGATGGATTTACTGAGCTGTGATGAAAGATCTTCCCTCAGCTGGCAATGAAGGTTTGTAGTTACTTTCTCTGCAGTGTTGGAGTTTCCCTGCCCTCTGAAGACTTCTTGTCTGTCCAATTGATGAGATTAAGCCTGTATTGATTGAATTAGTCTGTACTGCTTAATGTGCCCTGAGGCTAAAACATTGAGAGGAGAAAAAAAAAAGAAATGGGGGGACAAGATGGAGTGTTTTCACAGAGCTATCCAGCAGTTGGGTTCCCCTCCTCTGTCCTGCTGTTTTACCTGGTTTTCTTTCCTCTTGAAGCCCTTTGTTCTCTAACTCGGTTTGATAAAGCCAGGCTGTCTGAGGTTTGGCTCCATCTTCTGAGTGTTTGTACTGTGTTTCTCTGGCTTTCTCTTCCAGTCACCTCTCCAGTGCCTGTGTTCAACTCCCTGGGTCTGGTGCCAGCAAGGCCCCCTCTCCAGGCTGGTGCAGCCACCTGCCAGGAGATTTCAGGAGCCTCTGGAGACTCTGCACAGATTGTGGGGGATGGGTCCTTGGATTCCCCTTTTATACCCTCAGACTCAACAGTTCAAGAATTCAAGCCTTTTTCTTGGCACACCTCTTGAGCTGTCCAGCAGTAGGATCCCCCTGCTTTGTCCCATTGTTAGATTTGGTCCTCTTTCTTCTCTAAGTGCACTGTTTTCTATCTCAGTGTGGAAAGGGTGAGGAGGTTTTAAGATTTGTTCTGTCTAAACCTCCATCTTCCCAGAATCCAAGAAAGATCTTTTAAAGGATGTGGCATTGAAGCTGAATCTTGATGGAACTAGTAATTTGAAGGGTCAGAAGTAACAAGGTACAACCTTTTTATTTCCAGGCCTCTAGTATTTAACCAGATTAGTCAGTTTCCAGGAGTTTTTGGTTGTTGGTGTTGAAGCCTTCACAATTTGGTGGAGCCTGCTGAGTTTCATGCACCACTGTATAAACTTTGAGAACCTGTAGTCTCAACTCCATGCCAACTGAGAAAAGATGAAGAAAGAATTTTACCAATAAAAGTGTTGGTATCACTTAAAAGAAACACTTCACTATGGCATGAATTATAAACTATCAACTTTTAATATATTAAAAATCATCAAATTACTTTTGTTTCTAATTTTTAATTATTTGAGCAGCATATAAAAACAATATATGTCTTTGCCCAAAATGACATTTTTTACTCATTAATTCACTTGTAAAACATGTTATAAAATTTATTTCTTAACTTTCACATGTTGTAACTAGATAAGTCTATATTTCTCTCAAAAGAATATTCAAGGGGGCAGCTGGGTAGCCCAGTGGATTGAGAGCCAGGCCTAGAGACGGGAGTCCTAAATTCAAATCTGGCCTCAGACACTTCCCAGCCATGTGACCCTGGGCAAGTCACTTGATCCCCATTGCCTACCCTTACCACTCTTCTGCCTTGGAACCAA
Source organism: Gracilinanus agilis (assembly GCF_016433145.1). Taxonomy (NCBI): domain Eukaryota; kingdom Metazoa; phylum Chordata; class Mammalia; order Didelphimorphia; family Didelphidae; genus Gracilinanus; species Gracilinanus agilis. Next base: position 223,813,569 of record NC_058131.1, on the reverse strand, counting down.
TACTCAGTATTGGTTCCAAGACAGAAGGTAAGGGTTTTAAAAAAAGAATATTCAATTTCACCTTCATACAGGGTTTAAAATATTTATGAACACTATTTTATTTATTTAATTTCTACTTGGACTTTAGAGGACAGAACTAAGAACGATGGTTGAGTCAGACAACTTCAACCTATTGGGTTTCAATTTCCTCTTCAGTAAAATGAGTTCACATTGGATACTTTCTTAGACTCTTTACACTCAAAATTTATTGTCCTCAGTTACAGAGAGCTATCTTTTAGTTCCATATAGGGAAAATCTGTCTTACATTTGGAGCTATGCAAGATGGAATAGGGTGCCTCATGAGACTTTGAATTTCCCAACTGAGGTTTTCAAGGAAAAAGGAATAAATATTTATGTGGTAAATATGACATTCTAGGGAATGTATTAAGCACTTTATACAAATTATATCATTAGATCTTCACAAGAATCTTTCAAGGTTAAGTGGTGCTATTCCCATTTTACATTTGATGAAACTGAAGCAAATGGAATAAGCAATTTGTCCAGGGTCATATAGTTGCTTAGTGTATGAGTATGGATTTGAATTCATGCCTTCTTGACCCTAGGCCTAATGTTTTATCCATTGTGCCATCTACCTGCTGCTTCTTTAAACAGACTGAATGACCAGAATCACAGGATATAAGTTAGAAATAACCTCATTAGACAACTAGTCTAACAAATTCCTGAAAAGAGGTCACCTACCACATACCCAATAAATGGTTATCTTTAGAAAATCTTTACTGAGACATAATCCTTTTCTTCCCATGATAGTTTGTTCTACTTCTGATTAGTTTTAACAGTAAATTTATTCCATTCATCTTGTTTTACCCACTTAGGTGCAATTCATGGGTGTTGTAGAAAGTATTCCTCTTCTTTTCTGTACTGGACTATATGGACCCTGAAATGCTTTCCAATTCAAAGATTATGTTTTTAACTTCTTAAAAAAATCTATCCTCTAAATTACTTCTACTGCAGCTGTTGCTATTGCCATTGCTGTTGCTGTTGCTGCTACTAATATTTCTCCTTATCTCCAAATATTCATTATCTAGAGCCAAAGGTCTTTGGATAGGTTCCAGGGGATTCCTCTAGAATTATTTTTAATTGCTCCTGTAACTGATGAACAGTAAATTGTAATTTTGAATCTAGGGTCAATTTTGTATACAGTTCTTTGAACATATTGTTCAGGTACTAAATTAAAGAGATAAAAGAGAAGAAGCATTTTTTGAATTCTACCTCTATAAAACTATGGTAAATAAAGACCTCTGAAGTAAAGGAATTGTGGAGCATTGTTGTTATTCCCCCACCATGGATTCAGGAGTTATCAGTTGTGGTAAAATACAGCTAGAAAAATAGATCTGTGATTATTTTAAAATGAAAACTTTTTCTGGTTCTTGATTTTCTATTATTCTCCTCTAGAATGTTCTACTTTATGACATTCAAAGTCCTTAAATATTTTCTTCCTACTCATCTTTTAGCAAGGATAAAGTTAGTTAATCTTTGCAACAGGATATCTTTAGTTATTTTCTGGCTTGTGTCCATTTCTCAGAAAAAGGTAAGGGGGAGGGAAAAAAAACAAACCTCCTTTTCCATTGCACTTTAAATCCATATTCTTCAACCTCATTGTTGCTGCCAGACCTCACTAAAACATTTTAAATCTGTTTCCATACCCTATTATACTTTTTGGACCTTCTCCAAATACCAGTTTTAATTTCCTATTGAATAGATTTGATTTAATTTTTCACCCCTTGCTCATCTTTCATTAACACTCCTTTCTCTTCTGTGTACTTGTATTACTGTCATTTTAATCTTTTTTTAGGCCAGTCTCCATGCCATCTTTTAATTTCTTTTGGGCAGCTTCTCCCTCAGTTTAATCTTTTTCAGTCCAGCTTCTTGGCTAGGTTTTGCTGCCTACAAGTTGGCTTCCTTTCCTGTCAGCAAGTAAAGTAAATACTGCACTTCCATTGAAGTATGAATCCTAAATTTCTTCCAGTGCAAACCCCTTTCCTCTGGACCTTCTTTCTCAAGATTCTGGCACTAAATGATTTACTAATTCCAAATGGTTGGCAAGCATTGTACTGAAATAGTGGGTTTTTTCTCCTTTTTATGGAGAAAACCAGTGGGCATAGCACTTTCCAGTTAAATATTTAGACTCAAACCATTTTTGGCCTGGTGGAGTTTTCTTCCAAAAGACTGAGATCTACTTCACCAACATAATTTTTTTATTTAATATATTTCTATGCATTGACTTGAAAGTATTATGCTATTATTCTGTATTTGGGATAGAGAGGCAAAAGGAGGTGAAATGATTCATCTAAAGTCACAAAATGATGGATCCTGAAGTAAAGACCATCTACGTCCTCTGATTCCTAAAATCACAGAAAGAATTCCATGACAGCTACTGGGCTTTGGTTTCATAGCAGAGTTGTTTCAGGCCTGCCATCTTGGTATTCCTGTTCATGCAGGATACATATATCATTAGTATAGTATTTTTTTAATCTCTAAAAGAAAAGAATATTATTTAATTCTAGCTTTAATTATACCTTTGGAGATTCCTTATGGAAGAAGAGAAAACTGAATACTATTCCCTTTGCCAGTGTCTGCTTCTCTAGAGTGACACTGCAGGAAGTATATAATGTTATTAATGAAATTCTTCTCATTATTTGCAGATAAATCCAGAAGGAGTAAGATAGATATTGGGATGATAAAAAAAAGTAGTGGGGCAGCTAGGTGGTATAGTGGATAGAGTGCCAGGTCTGGAGTCAGGAAGACTCATCTTCCTGAGTTCCAACCTGTCCTTAGACATTTATTACCTATATAACCCTGGGGAAGTTACTTATGGGGAAGTGTGCTAATCTGAAAAATGAGATGGAGAAGGGAGTGGTAAACCCCTCTGGTATTCTTTCCAAGAAAACTCAAACTGGGGTCAAGAAGAGTAGGATACAACTGAAAACTATTGAACAAAAATAAAAGAAACAAAAAACAGATTGTGGCCAAGAAGAAAACAGACTATCTTATTATAGTGAATATGAACATGTACACTGAACAGTACACATGTATATGCTGATACCTTTAGGCTTCATCACAATTTAAGCTATTTAATTGATAAGCAAAACATATTAATTCTTCAACCCCATTAAAAGTGTTATGGGCAAGGGGAGTCAAGATTGTGGCTTAGAAGCAGCAAAAGTCCATTCCTCCCCTTCCACAGCAGTTGAAAACAAACCACTTCAAGGGAAACAGAAAACCAAATTCAACAAGGCAGAGCTGCAGGACCTTCCTGCTCAATTCACCTTAAAAGGTACACAGAGAAGGTTTAATTCTTGGGTTTAAGGAAAAGGAAGAGGGAAGGTCCCAGTGCTCTCCATCACTTACTATGCTGAGACTTTGGTGGTCAGTGGGATCTCAGAGTGAGGGCTCCAACCCAGATAAAGTATCTAGCTACCACAACTACATGAAGCTCAGGGCTCTGACCACATCTGACAAGGAGAAAGCTGAAGGAGGGAAGCAGAGAAGAGGGTAAGCTGGTCACAGCCTTCATCCACCATACCTCCACCTTAGACCTCTGCCTCTGGAAGTTTTGGCCTCAGGGCACATTCAGCTCTGCAGATCAGCTCAACAGGCTGAATCCAGTTTATCAATAGTGCAAAGAAGAAGCAGATAAAGTAGAATTCTCTAGTATAAGGGAAAGATTCAACACCCTTCCCCACCTACTGCTCTGATATCTGTGGTAGGAATCCCAATGACTGGGATCCCAGGGCAAAGGCTGCAACCCCAAGGAAGTATCTTGGCTCCACTATGGGAAGCTCAGGGCACTGACAGGCAGCTGGCAGGGAGGCAGCTGGCATAGATGAGCAGAGGGGACTACAGAGGGTAACAATTTTCAGCCTGCACACTTTCACCTTCATCTTCAGCCTCATCCAGCAGCTGGTGAAGATTTGGCCTCAGAGCACATTAATACAACAGGTCAGCTCCATTAGCCTAATCCATTTAATCAGCACAGCAGAGAAGAAGCCCTTTCGGGGGAGAAAAGCCCAAACTCATCTAATCCAACAAATAGAGGAGCAAGAATACAGCCAATAAGGAGGGGGAAAGAAAAAAAAATTGAGTAAACAGAAAAAAATTATAATCTACAGCTTCTATTTAGGTAATGAACAAAAAACAAATGGAACAGAGGAAGACCAAGAAACACCAAGAAAAAATTCAGAAACTCCAGCAAATTGGACCCAGGCACTGGAAGAACTCAAAACACAATTCCAAAAAAAATTAAGAGATGTGAAAAAAATTGGGAAAATAAGTTAAAAAGCAAAAAAGGCCATCTCAATATAAAGGCACATGAACTAAAACAAGAAAATAGTGTCTTTAAAGCCAGAATTGATCAGCTTGATAATGAGGCAAAGAAGGTAAAAGATAAAAACAATGTCCTACAAAGAAAAACAGACTAAAAGGAAAAGGATGACCAAAAAATCATGGATAAAATTCAGTCTTTAAAAATCAGAATCCAATTAACTATAAGCAAATGACTTCATAAGGCAGCAAGAGTCTATAAAACAAAATCAAAAGAATGAAAAAATTGAGGAAAATATGAAACACCTCATAGACCTAGGAAAATAAATTCAGGAGAGACAATTTAAGAATAGTTGGACTGCCAGAGAATCATGACCAAACAAAATGAGTGGACATCATTCTACAAGAAATTATCCAAGAAAACTGCCCTGACATTCTTGAACAAGAGGATAAAGTGAAAACTGAAAAAAAACCCACAGATCACCTCCTGTATTTGATCCCTAATTGACAATGCCAGTGAATGTTATAGCCAAATTCAAGAGCAACCAGATCATGGAAAAGATATTACAAATTGCTAAGAAGAAACCATTCAGATATCATAAAACCACAGTTAGAATAGCACAGGACTTGGCTGTATCCACACTGAAGGACAGGAAGATGTGGAATATAATATTCTAGAAAACAAGGGAACTGGGTTTACAACCAAGAATCAACTATCCAGCAAAATTGACTGTATTCTTGAAGGGAAAAATATGGTTATTTAATAAAATAGAAGACTTCCAAGCATTCATAAAGAAAAGACCTGACTTAAAGAGAACATTTGATGCCCAAACATAGAACTCAAGAGAATTAACAAAAAGTAATTCAGAAAGGGGGAAAAAAAACACTTTTTTAAGGAACCCAATAAGTTAAAATGATTTGTATTCCTATAAGAAAAGATGATATTGGTAACTCTTAAAGATTGTTATTATCATCAGAGTAGCTAGAAGTATACTTAAAGGGTACAATGACAAACTGTATAGGATGATATGTCAAAAAATATAAAAAAACTGGGAGTTAATAAGAGAATAATTCTAAGAGAAATGGGAAAAGAGATAAAATAAGGTAAATACATATATTTCATAAAGAAACACAATGGGGGTAGGTAGGGAAAGACAAACACAATGGAAGGTAGGGAGAGGTTGGTAACAGGTAATACTTAAATATTATACTCATTGGAATTGACTCAGAAGAGGGAAGAATAGTCAAATCCATTGGGACAGAAAATTTTATCATGCCCTGTAAAGAAGAAGGATAATAATTGGGCTGGTGGGGAAGGGAGCAGTACAAGGGAGGGAGAGGTTGGGGGTTGTTTAAAAGGCATTATAGTAAAAGGGGAATAATAAGAAGGGAGGGTGTGGAAAGGGGAATGACATTAGGGAGGGGAAAGGGAGGAGATTGATTAAAAGTGAGAAGTTGGAGTGAAGGGTAAGAGGGATAAGAGAAAAGGCAGAATCAAAGGAGGAAATCAAGATGGAGGGGAATACTGTGAATACTAATATGATGAACTCACTCATAAAAAGGAAGCAGATAGTAGAATGGATTAAAAACCAGAATCCTACCATATGTTGTCTACAGGAAACACACTTGAGGCAGGTAGATATACACAGGGTAACGGTAAGAGGGTGGAACAGAATTTACTAGGCTGCAACTGAGGCAAATAAGTCAGTAGTAGTAATTATAATGTCAGACAAAGCTAAAACAAAAATAGATCTCATTAAAAGAGACAAGGAAGGTAGTTACATCTTGATGAAAGGCAGTATAAATAATGAAGAAATATCAGTACTCACATATATGCACCAAATGGTATAGCATTCAGATTTCAAAAGGAGAAACTAAAGGAGCTTAAGGAGGAAATAGATAGTAAAACTATACTAGTAGGGGACCTAAACCTTCCCCTATCAGAACTAGATAAATCAAACCAAAAAATAAATAAGAAGTAAGAGAAGTGAAGGAAACATTAGAAATATTAGAACTATTAGATATCTGGAGAAAAATAAATAGGGATAAAAAAGGATATACCTTCTTTTCAGCAGCATATGGCACATACACAAAGACTGATCATGTACTAAGGCATAAAAACATTGCAAACAAATGTTGGAAAACAGAAATAATGAAAGCAATTTTTAGTCCACAATGCAATAAAAATCATACTCAATAAGGGCTTATGGAAAGGCAAATTTAAAATTAATTGGAAACTAAATAATCTAATTTTTCAAAACTTGTGGGTCAAAGAACAAATCAAAGGAACAATTAACAATTTCATTGAAGAGAATGACAATGAGGAAACAACATATCAAAATCAATGGGATGAAGTCAATGCAGTACTTGGGGGAAAATTTATATCCCTGAGGGCCTATATCAACAAATCAGAGAGGGAAGAGGTCCATGAACTGGGTATACAACTTAAAAAACTAGAAAGAGAACAAAATAAAAATTCCCAGATAAAAACTGAATTGGAAATCCTAAAAATAAAAGGAGAAATTAATAAAATGGCAAGTAAAAGAACTTTTGAACTAATAAACAAGACTAAGAGCTGGTACTTTGAAAAAACAAATAAAATAGGTAAAGTACTAGTTAATCTAATAAAAAAGAAAGAAGAAAATCAAATTAATAGCATCAAAGATGGAAAGGGAAGAGGAAGAACTGAAATCAATTATTAAGAACTATTTTGTCCAATTATAATGCAATAAATATTACAGTCTAGGTGAAATGGGTGAATATTTACAAAAATATAAACTGCCTATATTAACAAAAGAGGAAATAGAATATTTAAACAATTCCATCTCAGAAAAAAAATTGAACAAGGCATCAAGGAACTCCCTAAGATAAAATCTCCAGGGCCAGATGCATTTACAAGTGAATTCTATCAAAGATTTAAAGAACAACTAATCCCAATACAATACAAAGTATTTGACAAAATCAACAAAGGAGTTTTGCCAAACTCCTTTTATGACACAAATATGGTACTGATTTCAAATCCAGGCAGACCAAAAACAGAGAAAGAAAACTAAAGACCAATCTCCTTAATGAACAAAGATGCAAAAATCTTAATAGAATACTATCAAAAAGACTACAGCAAACTATCACAAGGATTATTCACTATGACCAGGTTGGATTTATACCAGGAATGCAAGGATGGTTTAATATTAGGAAAACTATCCATATAATTGACCATATCAATAACCAAATCAACAGAAATCACATGATTATCTCAATAGATGCAGAAAAAGCCTTTGACAAAATACAAAACCCATTCCTATTGAAAACACTAGAAAGCATAGGAATAGATGGGCCTTTCCTAAAAATAATAAACAGTATATATTTAAAACCATCAGCAAACATCATCTGCAATGGGGACAAGTTAGAAGCATCCCCAGTAAGATCAGGAGTGAAGCAATTTGGGGCTTATCTGTCCTTGCAATGTCACTTTAAAAATGAACACATGCAGAAATTTAACAATATAATTCTTTATGATATTCAGAATAATCCCATTGTTACGTCATTCTTTTCACTCACATTATAAAGCATTTTCTTCATGACAACCTTGTGAAGCATATAATACATTTGTGGTAATCCACATTTTATAAAAGAGTAAATTGAGAATCAAAGGTGTTAAGCGGCATACCTTGTTGTGCCCAGCTAGAAAGTATACAATAGTATTTGAATTGATATCTCAACTCCAAATCTGAGGCTTTTTCCAGTGTAAGAACCTATTCAGTTTTTAAATTTCTTTGTTCTTGCAATTCCTTTTACCTATTTATTTTCAATATGTCCAACTAATCTTTATTTCCTTTACTTAAGACAATATAAATGGGAATCATTTCTATACAGAATCAGCAGCCAATACACTCACATGCCTAGTACATCTGTGTAGGCCATTAGGAATTTGGAAAATCATTCATTTTTTAGATGACATTATAGTTGATAATGATATGCTTGATTTTTTTTTGCTAATAAAGCTTCAGATATTTTGCTCAATATTATTAGCAAAATACTAAATATCAAGCAGAGGAAAAATATTTCCTGATAAACTTGGGAATGACAGTGTGAAGCTGGTATATGAAGTAGTTTTATCTTCTGAATTCCATTTAACACACATTTTTCCATTAATGAAGCTTGCATCTTGTCAGTGCTTTCATTAAAATAGATCATATATTATCAAGATTCAGGTTGGTTTTTTTTTTTTTTTACCATTGTAACCCTAATAAAAACAGTGTTTGTTGCTGTAGATATAGGAAGTTTGGCAATGGGGAAACAAGATGAAACAACTCATTATCAAAGAAAATACTAATGAAATCATTTTTTTTCATTTTGGATTAGAGATGAAGAAAATGTGGCCTTTTAAAGATATTAACTCAGCTCATTATTGACAACATGAAACTGCTATCTTCTATACAATATTATTTACTAGTTTTTCACCACCAGGAGACCAGATTCTTTACAAATAAAAACACTGCTTAACTAAGCCTTCAATGTTAATTACTATTACTTTCCATCTGAAAAACTGTAAAGTAATCACCTTTAGAAATTGGCTTTGGGATTTGGGGTCAGGCCCTCTAATTTCAAATCCAATTTTCTCTTTTCTATACTATAGTCTAAAATATCTCTCAGTTTTCTTGTGATGAGGAAAATGGTTGAACCAAATTTTCATTGCATTTCCTCCCTCACATTAATTGCCTCAGGTTCCCTTCCTTTCTCCAGCCAACTCCCCCAGTGATAGGAGATGAAATATACAGAAATTTGAGACTTCTTTTCAGGGATATGCCAGCAATTAGCTTGAGCATAGTGAGCAGTAGGTGTGCAAACTGATACTTGCCCACTGCTCTGTGCCAACTCTTTCTCTTGCCATCCTGGATTCCCTAAGCTGGTTGCAGTCTTTGTCAAAATTCCTTAAAACTTGGCCTCTAGAACCAAACAATTTGCTGTGAATTACAGCTTTATCAGCATAGAAAAGTCAGAATATTGGTTCTTTGAATTTTGACCTAGTACTATTACTAATGCTATTTCAGAATACTTTAGTTTTAGTTGCATTTCTAAAAAACCAAATGCATCACACACTTGTATGAATCTGGCATTCAACTAAAACCTCTTTTTCCTTTTTAAATGCTTAGCTGCCAACTAAGCCAGGTCTCCTCATCCTGCATTTTGTCCAGTTCGCGTTCTTAACCTAAATACAAGACTTTATATTCATCCTTGTTAAATTTCAAGTTGGTTTCAGTCCAGCAGTCTAGCCTGCTGAAATAATTTAAAACCTTGATTCCGGTATCTGTTGTATTAGCTATCCTTTTCTGCTTTTTTGTCATCTCTAAATCTTATAAGCATATTCTCAGTCTTCATCCAAGTGATCTATAAAGATGTAGACATTTCTGGATGAGATTGAAAGATGTTACTTTAATCAAGTCATTTCAAGCAGATCCTGTGATTGTGTATAAATTATTTAAAGATAGAGAGTTTAGTGTCTCAGAGCAAGGATGGAGGAAATGTGGCATAGAGAATAGTGTGCTTGGGTTCAGCTCAGGAATCTCAGAATTCAGAGCTTACCTTGCTGATAATAAGTATGTGGTCAAGGATCTACAAATCTTTTGACCACCATGTGACTCAGAATATATGTAGGAATTGTTTAACTGGATCTTAGACTTGGGATTCAATCTCCATTGGTGAAAATCTTTAATCTGATGAAATCCTTTATAGGCAAGTTAGGGAGGCAGCATAGTACATTGGGTAGCATGCAGAGTTTGGAATCAGAATCTTGGTTCTTGGGACAAGAATTCTTTCCTAGTTCTCCTTAATGCTAGTAGTGCCTTCTTTTTGCTGACCGTCTCTAATTTATTTTGTATATATCCTGTTTGAATTTCATTGTTTTCATGTTGTCTCCTCCCATTAGACTGTAACTTCTTGAAATCAGGGACAATCTTTGGTTTGGGTCCACAACACTTTGCCTAATGCTAGGGTATGGTATGTACTCAACAGATTTTTATTGACTGATTTTTCCTCCCTCTTTGACAGTGGGTAATTCATTTAAACTTCCTGGTCTCCAGTTTCCTCATCTTTAAAACAGTGTAGTTATAGCTTGGACTTCACCTTTAAGGCCTCTAGTGCTAAATCTATAATCGTCTGCCCCTCTATTCACCTAGCAGTCTAAATTTGAGCAAGTCACCTGCCCATATCTGGAATCAATTTTTTTGTCTGTCACGTGATTGTATTTGATGAAATGATCTCTAAGGTCCCTCAAAACTCCATTTTTTTGACATTTGCTGATTTTATAATGTCTAAAAATAGCAGCAGTCCATGGGATGATGACTTCTATGGTACACATCCACTTTTGTTTTAATGCAACAATTATTTATTGAGGGTCCAATATGACAACTCTGGCCTAGATATTCTGAAGGGTAAAAAGACAAACAAGTCATGGCCTGTGTTCTCAAGAAACTAACAATATGTTAGGGGGAAGGAGAAAGATGCATAAATAATTATAAAAGACTGTAAAACTATAGGGTGAAGCTATTACTTCTAGATGGATGAATCAGAGAAAGCTTTGGATAATAAGAGTATAATATATATTAATATAGTTTTAAGTGTCATGAGAAGTCTGTTATTCTCATTTTGGGATGAAAAAACTGAGACCTAGATGGGTTAGGGGATTTGCCAATGGAAAAGGTTGAATTTGAGCTGGACCTTAAAGAATAATTTTGATTCTGATAGTCATAGTTGGCAATGGTCCAGTTTTGTGTGTGGGAGGCAAAACATTTGTTTAAATTTATTATACAGATTCTCCATAGACTCATTATATGTAAATGCTGAATACAAAATATTAGTGGTTGAAAAATATAATATGCAACTTTTATTTAAAATACTGTATTCCTAAGTGAACTTGTCGATGTATTTGTGTATTTAAAATACTTCCGTTTTGCACAAGAAAAGACAAAAGGGTATGCTTTATAAATTGGGATCAAGTTTTCCAAAAGATTAATCAGGTTTTTATGCCATTTAAAATTATCTTCTTTTCATAGTTATGATAATTTTATATACTAGTGTTTTGGGTTTTTTGAGGCAGAGAACTGCTTTTTCAATATTTCTTCCTTATTTTTTAAAATTCTTCATATCTTTTCTTCACAACATAGTGCCTATTCCATTACATTCATATACCATAATTTGTTCATGTAGTTCTCAGGCATTGGGTATGTGTACACACACACACACACACACACACACACACACACACACACACACACACAAATTGTGTCTAGATTTTTGCTATTAGAAATTGTATTACTAGAAATATTTTACATAAATAACTACAGGAGTGAAGGAAGAAAGAAGAAAAGAAAGAAGGAAGAATTTTTTAAGTGTCTGTGATGGGCTGGGCTCTTTGCTAAATGATTTACAAATAATATTTTGTTTGATCCCCACAGCAACCCTGAGATGTAGGTGTTATAATTGTACAAGTGCTACAGATGAAGAAACTAAGACCAATAGAAGTTAAATGACTTGTCCAGGGTCACACAACTAGTATGTTTGAGCAGCCTAATTAAATCAAAGGGTGTGATCATTTTTTTATGCAATTCCAAATTGTTTGCCAAAATGATTGGACAACGTCATAGCTTTACCAGCAGGACATTCTTATACTGTTCTACTTTTGTTGCTTTTTAAGTTCTTATTAACATAATTATTCATAGTTATGCACTAGAACTGTGGTACATATTTATTCTACTCCCACTCTCACTAAATATCACTTCCCAATTCTGTGTCTCACTCATGCCAATACAACCTTTCCTTAAAACAAAAGTTCAGTTTAACAAAATAAACCAAAGCATTTAATAGGTCACGCACAGCAGGTGTCTCTTTCTACATTTGTAATCTACCAAATGGAGACATACATACTTTATAGTCAGTCCTGTGGCATCAAGAGAGATCAGTTCATTTTATCGAGTTCTAACATATTTTAATGTTACCTTCTTTTATATTGTTGTTGATATTCTCTGAGTTCTACCTATTATGTCTTTATAAGTTCATGAGTGTTTTCAAGTTTTATATTCCATTACCTTTACATACAATTAGTTTAGTCATTCCTAATCAGGAAGGATCAACAATTTCTAGTTTTTGACTGCTATAAGTATTTTCATAGATTTATAGTGTATTTATTGAGTTTGACTTTCTAAGGAATATTTGTGTAGTGGTGATATCACCAGGTTTAAGGGTAGGAAATGCATTTCTAATAGAGTTCTAAATTGTTTTCTAGTATGGTGGGATAAATTCAAGTTTCCATATACAGTATCTTTGTGTGCCTGTCTTTCCTCAGCCCTTCTTATAAAATGATTGTCACTTATCATTTTTTGCCGATTGTTGAAGGTAAAACCTTAGAATTATTTTAATTTGCATTTCTATTATTTTTTTGTGAATTGGAGTTTTTGTTCATGGGACTTTTGATCATTTATTTACCTTTTTTCTTCTGAAAATTGTACCTCGAGGAATGGCTCCTGGCTTTATGTATTTGTGAGAGTTCCCTTTTATTTGGAATATTTTTCAGACATATTTTATGCAAAGATTTTTCTAGATTCTTTACAAAATTCTATTTGCTTTATTGTGAAAAATTATATTAATTTATTATACTAAATTACACATTTATTAAAATTATTCTAAATGTATAAATTAAATTAGGGCACTATTTTTATTATCTTGTGTCTTAACTATGAATAATAAAAACACTCAAATTCTGTCTTCCATAAAGAATATTTCATAATTGTATTTATATGAGTGTCTTCATACATTAAACATTATATCTTATGAACTTTGTAGTTACTTTGAGTTGAATTTGTCTCATTTTGCTGTGTTTGTCTTATAATATACAGAAATCCTGATGATTTTGCCGATATAGTTTGTATCCTTCCTATGTTACTGAAGTTATTAGTTGTTAAGGTTAATTTTTTCATTGATTCCCCATGATAATTTAAATATACTTTCATGTTATCTGAAAGAGGACATAAATTTGCCTCTTTCTAATTCCTCAATGACTTTCTCTTTATTTTTTTGTCTTATTGTATTGAAACCCTCAGGTTTGCAACCAAGAGTTGTCCTCATCTCCTCACTATCTCTCACTACTCATATTCAATCCATTGCTAAGACATGTTGAGTTCACCTTTGCAGACATCTCTTGAATATTTCCCCCTTTTCTTCTCTGACAATGCCATCATTCTGGTATGTCCCTCATTACTTCATACCTGGACTATTGCAATAATTTACTGGTAAATCTGCCTGCCTCAAGTCACTCCCCTTCACATTCTATCCTACATTCAACCACCAAAGCAATTTTACTACTGCACAGATTCAGTCACATCAGCCCCCTCTACTATAAACTTCTACAATAAACCTCCAATAAATTCCTGTGGTTCCCTATCACCTCGAGGATCAAATACAAAAACACCTATTTGGCATTCAAAGCCCTCTATAACTCGGCCCTTTCCTGCCTTTCCAGTCTTCTGGCACCTTACTCCTTAATACATGCTCTTCAATACTGTGTCATTGGTCTCTTTGTTCCACAAACTAGAAACTTTGTCAATTCGTTCTGAGCTCTAGCTGTCCCCCATTCCTGAAATCCTCTCCTTCCTGAACTCTGCCTTACTGACTAACCTGGATTCTTTTAAGACCCAACTAAAATCTCATCTGTTAAATGAAAGCCTTTCACATCCCTCTTAATTCTTCTGCTTTCCTTCTATTAATTATTTCCTATTTATTCTGTACATGGTTTGCTTTATGCATATTTGTTTGCACTCTCTCATGAGATTGCAAGCTCCTTAGATTGTCTTTTGCCTCTTTTTATATCCCCTGGTATGTAGGTGTTTAATAAATGTTTATTATTGATTGGTTATTAGATGCTTTTTTCATATTAGTGATAGGTCTCTTTATTTCTGTGACTTCTGGTGCCACAATGTTAAAAATAGCTGTAAAGTTGTCAGACTTTGTTACTATCTAATCTTGTAATTTTTATTATTTTTGTTATTAAATGATTTATGCTGATATTTCCCTGCATTTAAAATATACTTATTAGAGGACTGATTTTCACTTTTCCCTACCAACACTAAATCTTTTGTCATTTTTGTCATTTTGGATATGAAATGATATTTCAGGGTTGGTTTGTTCTCATTTCCTTGATTATTACTGTTCTTGAACAATTTGGAAGTGCAGTTAACTGTATGGATTGATTCTTGGCCACAAATAGATAGAGTGATAATGTGTCTTCTTTTATCTTCGATTATAGGGATTAGCTAATTATATTACATGAATATAACTGAACGTTCAATTGTCTTGATTTCCTGTATTTTTTGTTTTGTTTTGCTTTAAATGCCAGGACTAGAGTATGTCAGTGGCAAAGTCTACAGGGACAAATGAAATATTGTTGGTAGATAAAAGAGCCTTTGGTAGGCAGTGTCTAGGAATTAGGAACATTTGTATCTACTATAGCCAAAATGTGAAAATATTTGCACATATTTTCACTGGCAAAATAGAGTCTCATGGAAAATCATTGATGGAAACATTTAGAAAATATTGACCCTGACAGTTACAATTGCTTTGATTTTTCTGGCAAAATAAATGTTTTTCCTTGGAACAAGTATTTTGGCTGATATCAGACAAAATATTTTACTTACATGTTAAATTTTTGTAAATGTTTTATCAATACAGACATTGCTATCATGCACAATAATTTTATTTTGATGTATATTTATAGCATTCATATATTAATTAGGATATTAATATATGCATAATTGTTTTTGTCTCTATCTATATGTTAATAATGTCCTGTGTTCATTAACCTGCCTTCTTATTGTGTCTGATGTGTAAATGTCTTTTTTGCAGATATTGATGAATGTGTAAACAACACAATTTGTGACAGTCACGGTTTCTGTGATAATACAGCTGGCTCCTTCCGCTGTCTCTGTTATCAGGGCTTTCAGGCCCCACAGGATGGGCAAGGGTGTGTGGGTGAGTTTTTAGAATTCTTTTAAAAACACTCCCCCAAAAGAGAGGTTTGTGTTTTCCCCACCCCAAAATCATTTAGGCAATATTTAATCAAGATATCACTTTGAAATATATTTATTCAATACATGTTTATTCTCTCCCACTGCAAATCATATACTTTATAAAAACGTATTCATTCAATCAATGTATTCCCTTAGAGACTGCATGAAAAGAAGCATCAGATAAGTTGACTCATTCTGTTTATCTTTTAAAATAAGAAGTAATAATTTATGCACTTGGAAAGTTAAGCAATTTGGAATTTTAAAAATTATTATTTTAAGTTTCAGTTTCTTTAAACTTAATCTCTTAGTGGAATAAATAAAGCTGCGTAACACCTTCTACTAGAAAGATAGTGTGTTAGGGCTTGGCTGTCTTAGAAAACCCAATTCCTTGGGCATGGTAATAGTTTCATTTCTCAAGATTGACACCTATAAGATGACATATGATTACGTAAGTGGATTTTTTTTAGTTAATGGGTTCTTAGATTGGTTGTGATAGAAGCTTTGTTGAATATTATCAGATATACTAAAATATGTTCCGACAACATAGGATACTATGTAAATATATAATGTATCATTGAGTGTGTAGCAAATGGTGATTTCTTGAAACTGTATTCATTACGAACCTTATTCACAGGAAGAGTTATATAAATGGAAAGAAGAAAGTGTGTGGCATCGTAGAAAATAATAGTTCTACAAAATCCCAAACTCTGTCTTTTTTATTTCTCTATCAGAAAAAAATAGTTCTTTTGCCACAGTAGCAGATGGCATATGAGTAGGATTCATTACATTTTCCCTTTGGAAATTTGCAATTAAAACTTTAGTTTATTTAACATTTAATAAATTTGGAATCACAAGGCATATCCTTGAAGTAACAGCACTTGCATAATGGCTCAATTTTGTGGGATTATTTAGAAATCCAGTTTTCTAGTAAAAATACATGATTTGGAGGCTTTAAGTCAAGGACATCATATATAGATTCCATTGTTTAGAAATTATAAATACGTTTTAGATTTTATTAGGTGAGTTATATATTTTTCTTTTTTTTGCTCTAAGAAATTAATATAGAACTGTAATATAATTTTCCTTTCAAGTTTGGTATCCTAGTCCAGAAAAATGAATGGACTTTGAACTTCATTGTATTAGAAAGAATATTGGATTAAGAATTATAAAACATTCATGTTCCTCTTGGCATGGAGACTAAACTACCTGTTATTGGTTTCATAAGGATACACTGCTCCTACCTGAATTTCTTTAATAAACCATATAATGTGAGCTCTTATTAGTAACAATAGTTAATAATTTAAATAAAATGTAAATAAGAAAAATTTTTAAATTTAGATAAATGAACACTTTGTTAAGTAGAGCTACTATTATTATCCCCATTTTATAAAGAAACAAGGTTTCAAACTTCTGTTTTCATATGCCTAGAGGCAGGTAAGTAGTATGTGGTTTTTTTGAAGAGTAATTTTAAATGCTTGTAGTAAATTTTAATTTTACATTAAAATATATTTAGCATGTATAACATGTACATATAAAATTAATCCAAATATTGTAAAGCATTGACTAAATTTCCATTTTATTTCAGACCACAAATGTTGTACTTTAGTTAGACTAAGGCTATTAAGTTGTGTCTAAACTCCCCAGTGAGATGAAAAGGGGAAGTAACTATCTAATAATTATGACTAGACAACTATTTTTTCCTTCAATAGTTTGGATATTCCTTCAAGAACAGCATCAAGATTTGCTCATGAAGCTAGTTAGCTAGTTTTGTGCCTATGTAATGGCCAAAGCACATCTTCATTTAAAAAGTCACTCCCACATTTTGCTGAATTAACTGCCTATTAAGCTCTTTAGGTGAGTTCAGGAGGCAGAGTGAAGTGGAAACATTGTGAGAAAAGTCAGTCAGAGCTAAGATTCATATAGGTCTTCAGAATTTCATAATTTCTAATAAAGAATATGCTTTGTAAAATTTTATTGTAACTATGAAAAGTGTTTGATTAGCTAAAGGAAATCATCATGCAAAAAATCAAGAGGCAAAAAAGAGGAAGGAAAATCATATACATAATCACTCAGACCTATTTATTTCACTCATGTCCATTTTCTGGACTAGTTACTCTGTAGGTGACTTTTAAATGAAATGGAACCTGATGTGAAGTTTATATTATTAAATTATGGAAAATGCAGTTTCTAGAGTCATGCTTTACAAAGTCATAGTGATCCATAAGGCTACAGTCAAGTTTTATGGGACTTTTAAAAAATTCTATATTACTTTTCAGTGTCTATGGGACTGAGTTCACTTTTGTATGGACATTTGTATAGATTCTTATGTCCTTTAAAAGTAAATTTTAGCATAAACATGAATTTAAAGTGATTTATAACTTTTTCTTTGAATGCTTATAGTACTTTGCAGGACAGATAATTATGTCACTCTTGGGCATCCACTTTCTTTAAATCACAGATAATGCAATTTTATTTGATCATTGGGGATCCACCTCTCTCCTCAACAACTGATACTAGTATGAGCACAGATGCTGAAAGAAAGAGTCCTCACTAATAAAGAACAAATCTAAAGCAATTTATCTTTCATTTTCCAGATGTGAATGAATGTGAAATGCTTAGTGGAGTATGTGGTGAAGCATTCTGTGAAAATGTAGAAGGATCCTTCCTCTGCGTGTGTTCTGATGAAAGCCAGGAGTATAACCCCATGACTGGACAGTGCCGCTCCCGATCCTCAACAGGTAAAGTCAAGACTGTATATAATAAGAAGTAGGACTTTTCTAATACGCCTAAAATAATGTATTAATATTTCTTTTTTCTGCACAAAAAAGCCTGAGAACAATAAGAAAGAAGTTGAATTGAGATTAGGCCAGGGGGATAGTTAGCCTATAAGTAGTAATGCTTTTATGGAAAATCACTTGCTTTTAAAATTTTAAATTTCTGGAGAATCACAGAATCTATGAGCTATACAGAATCTTAAATGTCTTCCAGTTTAACTCATAAAATAGCAAATACTGATTCTTCAATCTTTCCAAGAGTTCTTCTAGCTTGTCTTGAACATTTATGTTAGGGGAGAAACATCTCCCTGTCTACAAGTATGTTTTGGAATTACTCTAATTGTTAGAAAGTTTTTCCTTATGCGAAGCCTTTTCTACTTCTTGGCTTCTTCTATCCAGTTTTTCTACTTCTACCTTCTGAACAAGTCAAATCACTTTTCTACATGACAATCTTTTAGGTACTGGTAGACAATTACTGTGTTCCCTCTAAGTCTTCTCTGAATTAAATATTTCATTCCTTCAATAGATCATTATATGGTATGACCACCAATCTTAACATCTTCCTTCCCTTTCCTGTACTTGTTTACTTACCATTGTACTTACACATAGAATAATTAGCATAAAACAAAGTCACCATGTTTACATGTACTTGGGAAGGGGAAAGTACAGTGTACTTCAGTTAATATGTATGTAATTTGCCAACAAAATATTTTTCTTCTAAAATAAATTGTCAGAGGAATGCTATGAATATAGATTTATTGAAAGGTATACCATAGAATTTAAAATGAAGTACCAAAATTTCCCAGAATAATTGGGATCTGAAGATAAAACTCTGATCCTATTTTTAGTTTGTGTCTCATGGAACATGGAGGATCCCTTTGAAGGGGAGACATCTCTGTGTTTGAATGTATTTCATTACACATTATGGAAAAAACCAAGTTAAGTATTTGATTCTGTCTTAAATCAAGATTAACAAAAAGGGAGCAATGAGGTGAACAGTAAAGAAGTTGTTGATTTGTATGGAGAATATTATATTTAGTTCTATTTCACATTAACAGTTAATCTTTCAAGATAGCTCTTTACCTTGCAGAGATTATTTTGAAAAATGGGAGAATGTTTTTTGCACAGTGGAGGGAGGGATCTATCCTACCTTTTGAAAATAGAAAATATTTTTATTGTTTTTGAATTCATATATATGATAATGCCTTGGCTTATTCCATGTGAGGAAGATGAAGATCAATTTTTTTCCTTCCAGATGGACAGTAATAGTATGAAGTTATAAGAGTCAGAAGATTGGGATTTTTCATCCTGGATATGCTACTCATACTTGTATCTTCATTTCTTAATTCACAACCTTATTTTTCTATCCTCACCTATGTCCATCCTTGCATTAAATTT
Source organism: Gracilinanus agilis (assembly GCF_016433145.1). Classification (NCBI taxonomy): domain Eukaryota; kingdom Metazoa; phylum Chordata; class Mammalia; order Didelphimorphia; family Didelphidae; genus Gracilinanus; species Gracilinanus agilis. The sequence goes on along the minus strand of NC_058131.1, from coordinate 223,794,020 downwards.
GCTAAATATCAAAATATTCCAAATCACATTTAGACTGTGATAATATGCTCAAGCAGTAATTTTTTGGAGGGTTGCATTAAAATGGAAGAAAAAAATTAATTTAAGGTGGTATTTTGAAATTCCCACTAATTTCATCAAGGCCACTAATTACAATGACAGCACAACATGGTTTACTCTGAGCTGACAATTTACAGGACCTGGTATGATCTCCCAGTTGGAGAGGAAGAAATCTTAAGAGAAATCTTACTGTCCCAATCCATATCCTTGATGACTGCACCCATATCCCTCCCCTATAATTTGCTATTATAGTAACACATGATTTCTACCTTCTAAAATTTCCTTATGCCACCTTTTCTGGCTCTTTCCTTTACCTTAACCATATTATGCTTTATACATATATATGTATATGTACATATATATATATATATATATATATATGATATCCTTCTATTAGAGGCAGCTAGGTGGCACAATGGATAGAGTGTCATACTTGGAGTCAGGAAGACCTGAGTTCAAATCTGGCCGCAGACACTTGCTAGCTATATGACCCTGGGCAAGTTACTTCACATCTCTGTCTTTCTCAATTTCTTCTACTATAAAATGAGGATAATAATAATATACTTTAAATCATAGGATTGTTGTGAAGATCATATGAAATAATATTAGTAAAGTGCTGAGCACAGTGTCTGACATTCAGTAGATTCTTAGATACTTGTTCCTCCTCTACTCCCACCCACCTTTAAATTATAAGTGCCTTAAAATAACATACTGTGCTATTTTGACTCTTTAAGCCCTTTGCATCTTGTACCTAATAATTTAATATTTTCTGATACTAAAATATTGAATGATTTTTCTTAAGTTTTAATGTCTAAAAAAAAGGCCAACCCATTTTCAAACCATCCATACAGAATCCAAATCAGTGAATACACTAATGCCCTATGATGACAAAAGTAGATTTTTTGCATTTCTTGATTATGGACAGATATCTGAAAATATATAGGATATTTAATATATCTAGGATGCTCCAGTGAAATAAGGCAAACAGAGGTGAAATAACTTGCCCAAGGTCACATAAGTAGTAAGTTTATGAGGCTGGATTTAAACACAGTTCTTTCTGGCTTTGGATCATCTCACTGCCCTCCAGTTCTTGCTGAAATACAGATAATTTCATAATATGTCAGTGATTTATTAGAAGACTATTTGTTCCATTACCATTTTGTACTTAGGTGGGGGAGCTCAGTCTTTTCTCATTTACTTACCAGAGTTCAGAAATGGCAGAGGGAAGGACACTCAAGAAAAATGTTTCCACTGTTTGGAGATGTTAGGACAAATTTATATAAGTCCTTCATATGGTCCTGACAATTGAGCTCAAACAGTGTTCATGTTCTGGCTTTCTGTAGGGATACATTACAGATTTTGTATATGTATACCTTTTTTTAAAGACAGGAAACCACATTTAGCATCAATCAATTGTTATATTTGGCTCTTTTTATGTTTAGTTAACCTGTAAAATAAATTAACATTGAAAGAGGTTTTAGAATATTTTTTGATTGGGGAAAAAAAGACCTTTGGTGGCAAAAATGTGAAAGAAAAGGAGGCCAGCATAATTAGACTGAAAACATTATAAAATGTCATAAAACTCCAGGAGTCTTACTGTGTGTTTGAAATGGACTTTTGCTAAAAATATAGGTGGATAGTAGGAAAATTTACACATAAAAAGAAAGTAAAATTTCTCCTATATTTGAAAACTATAAATAAGTGATGACTAAAATTGCCCACCTTAGCTAAAATCTTGCAACTTATGTATCCAGAAGTTAAGATTTTATGTAAGATAACTAAAGTCATATAAGTTTTTTATAGACCAGTGGTTCCCAAACTGTTTTGTCCTACTGCCTCCTTTCCAGAAAAAAATATTACTTAGCACCCCCTATCACATACTATCGTCACCCCCTTACAGTCATTCACCTCCCCCAAATACACCGGTGGCCATCACTGCCTCCCTGGATCACTGTAGCACCCACCAGGGGGCAGCGGTACCCACTTTGGGAATCATTGTTATAGACATATCAGGGTTGTTCTAATAAATGACATACTCAAAAAATTTTAAACGTCGTTGGAATGCCAAAAATGTGTCTTCACTTTGTATTCTTAGAGGTACTTCTTTCCCTCAGCAGAAATAAAATCAACTTTTGTGTTAGAAATGCAGTTGGAACCTTGGAATTTTCTATAAGTTGAACTGGAAGAAGAATGGTTTTTACATTTCCTTTTAATTCTCTCCAAGAATTCTATACTTTGCCTTAGACTTTGTTATTAGAGGAACCGTTGATACACATATGTCAATGATATTAAGATTTCTGTAGTCATACAACATTTTCCTTTTTAAATGCTCTGTTTTTTCTTACTGTATATTCATTTCTCTGTAGGCTTCCTTTTCTCATTCTTCTCAAAGAACTTCTCTCACATTTTCCCTCCTTCCATACACTTTATTTTTCTTATAGGATCAGTAACCCCTTCTTTTAATCATTCTTTTCTCCTAATCTTTTTTCTGTATTTCCTTTTTCTAGTAACATAGCCCGAAGACACAGAACTTATTGCCTCTGTATTCTTTTCTCAACCTCTGATACCCATTTGAAATCAGCCTCACTATCTCATGGTCCTCCACTTATTTATAATAAAATAATAAAAGTTATCTGTCTTTTTATAGCTAAGAACTTTTTCTTTCAATGTCTTGTTGCCTTTTACTTTTTATTCATGTTTTGCTCTTCTTCCCTTTTTTATCCTTGGATCCTGAAATTCTACATCAAGCTGTTATATTACCTTTAAATCATTTTTATTCCTTAATATTATTTCAAATGTAGTTTTAAATAATTCATTTTATTACACATTCATTTAATAAGCACTTCCAAATTCCATATACGAAATGCACTGTTTCTGCCTCAGGGGATACAGGACAAAAATTAAACTGTTCTAGGCCTCAAATAAACTGTATTCTTTTGGGGATAGGGAGAGCAAATCTACAATTATGACAATAGAGAATACACAGATAGTATGTGCACTGTAACTACATGGGTAGGTGGAATGAAGAACATCTAAGATTTTTGCATATGATGAGGGGTTGATATGATCAGATCTATATCTATGTACTATCAGTTTGGTAGCTTTGTGGAATAGGAAAGATGATGCAGAGAGAAAATTAAAAGTTGGGTTGTTTTTTTTTTTTTGAGATAATGAGGTCCTGAATTAGGATCAAGACTATATGGGTATAGGGAGGTAAAGATAGATGAAAGATATTGTGGAGGCAGGATTGACAAGACTTATAACTTTTAGATATAGATGTTATGGGGAAAGGAAAAATGAAGAATAACTTTTGAAATTATAAACATGAATAGCTAGAGGGATTGTGATGCCATTAACAGAAAGGCGAAAACATGGAGCTAAGATAGATTGGGGTGGGGAGGGGAATATAATGAGTTTTCTTTTTGGACTTATTAAAGAGCTAGTCAGATATACTAGTCTGACACAATAGAAGAGAAGGGACTGGGGAAGACAGACATTGAAAAGCCCTAGAAGAGAATAAAAAAAAAAAACAACAAAAGCAAAACTTCTCTAATATAAAGCCTCCTAGGTAAAAGAATTCATTAAAATGATTTTTATATAGTGCATAGTACTCTTATACCTCCAACCCATCATTTCTTATAGCAAGGAAATCAGTCAGTTATTGGACAGACCACAGCAATAATGGCAAATTACAATTGAATTATGAACTTGGAAGATGAACAGTGATTAATTTACACCTTGTCCATTTCATAGAAGATAATTAAAATGTAAATATGCTATTGGAGTTGCTAAAGCATAGAGCTGGAAGGGATTTCTCACATTACTACGTTTAATAAGGAAACTATTGATGTCTCTTCTTTAGTCTTTTCCACACTTAACTCAGAGTTAGCAGATTTGAGTTCAAGCCCTGACTCAGCCTACATAAATTATGTGACTGTTTATTTATATAATCTCCCTAAGCTTCAATTTTATCATCTGAAAAGTGGGACTAATGATACCTACACCACCTATTGCATAGACTTGTTGTAAGGAAGCAGGTAGATCTTAAAACACTTTTATAAATGTGAGTTGTTATTAATATTGCTAAACATATCACTAGGCTAAAAGAGCAAAAATTGGTGTGCCCAAGTACCCAGTTTACTTTTAAGAAAAAATTTTAAGCTTAAAATTAGCTCAATAAGAGGAATAATTACTTCAGTTTCTAGTAAGTCCAGGATGTGTGACCAAAAATCCATTTTTCATTGTTGATTCTCTTTGTGGCCTCTTTTTATAAGAAAATAAACCATATTTTTGTTTATTGCAGAAAGTCATAAAAATACAAACATTTGATCTTTAATAACAACCCAGCAGTTGACATTTTCTGTTTTTAGCTAAAGTAAACAAAAATCATTAGAGATCCTGAAATTTACAAGGAAAACATTGACTAATCAGGTTTTTCCAGTAGACTAATGCTTTCTTAAATACAAAAATGAACTGGTTATCAAAAGGTTAACAATAGGAGAAGTTGTGACTTTTTTCCTTAGAATGACCTTTGTGAAATAATTTTAAAATGATTTCTATCTCTTTCCAAATACCAATGAGTGCCTGAATCTGAATGACCCCAACTTCAGCTGTGTAAACAGTGGAATTTCAAACTTCTGGACAGAAAATGCAAGGAGAACAAGTAACAACAAATATAAAGCATGAATAAAATAATTCTCTATGGGGTCATTTCCCTTATGTAAGATCCATAATCTTCCTACTAAAGGAAAACATGAAAAATACCACAGATTTAATTTCATCTCTAGGTCTGGGGATGGAAAAAAAATTCTAGGAGAAGTTGGCAGAAGTTACAAAATGTATTACTCCTGCCATATTTGACATTATATAGAATCAAGTTTTTTTTTAGTTACTTAAGACCCAAGACTTCATTCAGTTCCTAATAGATTCTGTAAAACCCTGTTTAGAAGTACTTTCAGTGATCCATAATTGTGCCACAGAGGCATATTCTTTAAGTAGTGTTCTCCTAATGGTGTTATACAGCTTTGAATCTGATAATGCCATGACAGAGAGATGCAAATTTCCACCTTTCCCAAAGAACAACAGGAAAATATAATGTGCTTTTAGCAAGTGTAACATGTCTCCCAAGGATCATTAATATACAGTAAGTGGAACACAACACATTTAGGTACATGTATGAAGGGGAAAGGAAATGTCATGTTGTGGAAATAGAGGCAGGCATTGGATAAAGAGTAATATTAATAGCTGGGATTTATTTAGCACTTAAAAATTTTAAGTGCTTTATATATACTCTTACTTAATTATCATAACAACCCTATGGCGTATACTCTTATTATCCTCATTTTTTAGATTAGGAAATTGCTACAGAGAGATTGTTGCCTGACCAGGTCCATATAGTGAGTGTCTGTGGCAGAATATGATGCTATGTGTTCCTTTCTTCAAGACCAGTGCCATATTTAATAATCTGCTTTTAGAAGAGGCAGATAAATATAAAAATATTTTTAAATCAATGAGGAAGTTCTGCCCTATTCAGGTATAGATGATATTTATGTTTGGGAGACCCAAAGGATTCAGTTTAATTTGGTAATACTGCTGATGCCAAATAAAGCTTATGATTAGAGAACAGTTCATAATTAAAAGCTGAATTTGGGGTCATCCTTGGATACATTCAGAGGAATGGGGATGCTATTAGCTTAATGTTGAGATTAAGGGAAATTGACCAATAATTGAATGCATAAATTGATTTCCAAGACTTTGAACCATTTATTTGGAGAAAAGTTAACATTGATCTTTTTATGAATAGTTTGAATGAATCCCCAGAATACATGTCAACTCAGGGTTTAGAAAGATTAACTAATCTGACTAGTTTCATGTGTGATTGAAGGTATGGAAGAGAGGTTGTCATTTTATAGGAGTAATTAGAGACAGAGAGGTTTCCCTGATAATTTGGTAGTAAGGATAGAAAGGTAGTCAGAGAATGCCTTTGAGTTTTCTTAAATGGGTCTCTTTGCTGATGTAAATGGGAATCAGTAGAAGGCCACAGGCCTGCAAATAATGGATCTCCTGGATCTGTCTTCCATAAAAATCAAAGAAAACAAATTTAGCATTAATGAGGTTGGGATTCTTAGCTGGAAGGGGGATGACAGGGCTTGCCAAAAATCAGGAGGGATTTGAGGAACTCTTTCATCATTTAATCTTAGATGAAATGCCTTTTAGGTTATTGTTGAAGGGCAGCATAAATAAAGCAAGTTATAGCAGACTGTCCAGGCATCAGGAAATTGTGTTTCTAGAAACATGATGGGAGAACAAGAAATGGGAATTTGCCTACAGACACCACAGAATAAATGGTGATTATGAAAGGTAGCCTTTTGTGAAAATGAGCCAGTTGGGGTTGAGAAATCATCACCCCCACTTAGGCAAGCCACTTACTATAGATGACATATAGTTCTGGTGCTTAATGGTAATGATGGCAGCTAGGGCTGATTTTATGTTATAGAAGTTACAGTTACAAAATTTAAGTTACAAAAACTTCAAGGCATGTTTGATAAAGAGGGAACAAAAGATTATTTGTTGCCTAGCAGTTAGATTTCTGTCTTGGGATATCACCATCTCAATATTTTTATTTATATATTTATAAAAATTTTATTTATACCATATATAAATAAGAAAATTGAGCTACATGTCTGTATAGTCAGGAAAATATAGAAGGATCTATCCAAATTTATTGTTCACTAACAAAGTACTTTTTTTGCGTGCCTAAGAGAGATGAAAATCATCTATTCATTGCATGGGATGCAATGAAATAAGAAACCACAGTGCCCTATCCATAACTTTAAAAATCCTAGAGAGAAAACGAGACCCACATTTATCCTTAACTAGAATTTTTGAGGGGCAGACGTTCATCTTGTAAGTTAAGTCCAAAGACATTCTTTCACACTCAATGTAGACACTATCAATATCAGATTACATATGACTTTTTGGCTGGCTGGTGCCCTAACAAGCAATTTTTCAGCATACCCTCAGTGATGTCCTTGAGAACTTTCTGGATTATTTCATGATTTTACATGTGAGTATATGGTTCATATCATAAATTGGAGGGGCAAATGTCCCCTAATATGGTTGTAGGATTATAGCTTATATTGTAAATTGGAGAAATTTACCTTCCATCAGCCCCTGACCTTCTCTAAGGAGTCATTTTAAAGCCAGATGATTCACAAATGAACTAGGAATGTATGCTAGTAATCGAACACTTTGGACCCTCTAGAATAGAACCTGAACAGCATTTCCTTAGAACTAAAATTTTATTAACAATTTATACCTGGGTGCTCATAAATTATAGTTTCTCAATTTTTCTAAAGTGACAGGAGTTAGATTTAATAGGAAACTAAAAAGAGGAGAAACCTCCTAAGCCTTGGAAAACTGCTCCTATAAGTAGCCACAAGATATCCACCCAAAATGCTGAGAGGCTTCTTTTAGCAACTGCCACAGGATGGAAGAGCTTAGAGAGCTGTGTAGCCAAAGTAAGCATACATGATTTTACCTTTATCTACTAGGACAGAAGCCAGTACTTTTAGCTAGATTTATAGTGCCAATGGATTCTTTTGTGTTCAGACAAGTCTAACCTTTCTGTGGTATAAAAAATAGCAAGGAAGCAATAGGCAAGTGAGAGTCTAAGAAGCTTTCAGAAGTTTGGCTGTAAAAGTAGTCGTTTTCTCCTCCTGACTCCCCCATAGACTTTCTGGTGGCCATGAAGTCAAGAAAGATCATGAAGTATATCCGTTTGCCTAGGATTTCAGAGAGGGCATTCCCTATTGTAATATCTTTAGTTAGTAATTTTGTTTACAAGCTCTCATTTGTAGACACATAATAATAAGGAATCCAGCCCCTGAAAACTTAAGGATGATCATCATTATAGTGTTATATTGAGACCGTGGATCATAAGTTGCCACAGGCTGCAAAAACTGGGCATTTTTGTATGCTGCCACCCCTAAAACAGAAGTACTCTCTCCCTCCTCATCTTTCCTTCTTGGAATCTCTAGCTTCCTTCAAGGCTCAGCTTAAGTTTCTTCAAGAGGCCTTTCCTGATTTTTCTAGGTGTTAGTGCCTATACTCTGTATTTACTTCTTTTGAACATTGTTTTCCTCTAATAAAATCTAAATTTCCTAATGATAGGGATTATTGTTTTTGTCTTTGTACCCCCATTGCATGGCATACAACAGACATTTAAATGCTTGTTGCCGGCTTGTTTAATTAGACTCTCAGTTTGGGTTCTTTTTTTCAGGGTTCAGCATGAATATTCAGTTATGAAGAATTATATGGAGGCTTCCTGTCACTTTAGTACTTTTCTATTTTTCCTTTTCTGTTTTATGTTGCAAAAAGACTTTGGGAATAGAGTGAGTAAGTGTGAGTGTGTGTATGTTTTAAATGTTGAGAATGGGCCTGATTCCCTTAAGTTATGTCAGTCAGACAAAATTCTCATTGATTAAAGTAGGTATGTTCCTGGTTTTGGAAAGAAACTTGATGAGCAGCAAAATTTGAATTTGCAAGATTAGATTTGTTCTGTAAAAATAAAATGCTTCTTATTATTATGACTATGATAGTATGCTCAAGAGCTATCAGTGTGCAATGTGGAGATTTTTATTTACTCTTTTTCAAATAAAAGAATCAGATACTGGTGATAGAAAGCTATGTTCTGGTCATAGAATGCTTTTGACCTTTCTTAAACGAGTTTCTTTGGAATCCTCTTGTTTCCTTGTTATGGACCTTACAAGTTATCCTCATACAGTTTTTCATTTATTCCACCTTTGCCCCACCTGCTTTTAGAAGTAGATGTAGATCAACCTGAAGAAGAAAAAGAAGAAAAGAAAGAATGCTACTACAATCTAAATGATGCCAATTTCTGTGATAATGTGCTGACGTCCAATGTTACTAAACAAGAATGCTGCTGCACATTAGGCGCTGGATGGGGAGATAACTGTGAGATCTTTCCTTGTCCTGTCTTTGGAACTGGTAAGGGAATGCTTAATGGTTTGTTTGGTACTGGAGCTGCCAATCTACTTTTGCAGATAATTTACTTTTTCATTTTTTACTATTGCAATGAAATCCCATTAAAATTTTATATAGTTCCATGACATAGCATCACTCAATGAGTTTAAATTTATGTTCTTTATGTAAATGTTGAAATTTAGATCAGACTTACTTGGACAAATATGGCACCTTAGTAATTGAACTATTTACTATGAGATCCAAAGGAAATTGGCCTTAACCTGATTTCTGCTTAACTGGTTTGAGATAATACATATAAAACTATTTTAACTATTAAAATATAAAACCTTTACTTGAGTGCTTAATAGCTAAATGGCAGGATAGACTTATGTTAGCAGATAAGGCAGTGTGGCATAGTGGATAAAGTATTGGATTTAGAGTTCAAAAGATTAAGGTTTAATTCCTGTCTGTGGCATTTGCTAGCTCTGTCACTATGGGAGAGTCAATATCCCAGAGCCTCAAACAACTTTCAAAGATTACAAATCATAGGCAGGATTAAATCTTTCTCAGTAGCAAGATTTTCTGCAGGTCTTTGACATATTAATGTCAAATGAGTCAACCTTTGAAATCACCAGATATTTGACAGATAATATTCATAGTCAGTCTGAGCTCTGGTACACCACAATTTAAATGGTCATAAGATGAAATTGGGTTTGTCTATTTGTTTATTTTTTAGACTTTGGACTGGAAGACATTCCCATCTCTCCTAATAATTGCCACCAATCTGGTGCAGGTCTTCATGCTTGGACTACTGCTATAGTCTACTGGTGGATTTATATGCCCCAAGTCTTTCCTTACTCAAATCCATCCACCATTTAGCCACCAGTGATTTTCCTAAAGCACTGGTCCAACCATGTCATCCCCCTACTCAGTAAACTCCAATGTCTCTCTAACTCTTCCAGGATCAAACACAAAATCCTATTTGGAATTCAGAGCCTTTTGTAATTTACTCTACCCCCACCTTTCCAGTTTTCTTACATCTTATTCCCTGCTGTGTAATCTTCTTTGGTACAATGTCATTGGCATCCTTGCTACCACAAACAAGGCACCAAATCTTTTGTCATTTTCTCTGGCTGTTTTCCATTTTTGGAATGCTCTCCTTCATCTCCTCCTGTGATTTTCCTGGCTTCCTTCATTCCCTAAATAAAATTCCATCTTCAAAAGGAATTGTTTCTCAACCCCTCTTAATTCCAATGATGTCTGTTTATACTGTTTGTTTGCTTTTTGCCCCTATCCCCATATGATTTTGAGGTCCTTCAAGGCAGAGACTGTCTTTTGCTTCTTTTTTGTATTCCAGCACTTAGTACAGTGCTTGGCACATTATAGGCACTTAATAAATATGTATTGACTAATTATTGTTTGACTTGGACAAGATTTTCCTTAAAGCTACTTGAATATGAGAAATCAATGTTAATTTTTATTGAAAAAGTTTTAATTTATTCCAGAAAGATTTATTAAATATCCACTATGTGTGAGATGCTAAAAATACTAAGATTAAAAAAAAATAAAAATACTAATATTAAAATGGCACAGTCTCTCCTCTCAAATAGTATGCATTATACTGAAGAGATCTGAGGCGCATGTAGATGATTATAATACAAGGTCCCAAAATATATAAGAAATTCATATGTGGATTTGTTTTTTTTCTTCATCATAAAATTATTTATTTTAATGATTTTATCTTTCCTGGAAACAGCTGAATTTACAGAAATGTGTCCTGAAGGAAAAGGTTTTATCCCCACTGGACACTCATCCTATGATGTCGCTGGTCAAAACTATAAAGGTGAGAACCAATCATTCATTTAAAAGAAGTGCGCAAGTCTTAGAAATTCTTGTAAAAGCTTAGATTTTGTTGTTAAATAATGGTGAAAGTCCTTGTCATTATTTTGGCAGATAGAACAATTTCTCATAGAAAACAGAAATCATAGATTATATTATCAATCAACTTAGATTTTCATCATAATTATAACTGTTGTGATCTTCAGTAGAGCTTTCTCTTCAGCCATGCTGTTATTATCAAGATTTCTTACTAATAGAGAGAAGGAAGCAAAGTGGAGAAGAAAGTAGGCCTAGAAATAGAAACCTCCTTATTCCCCCTTCTATTTCCTGTATATATGAACAGTTTCATTTGGTATAACTTGAAATCAGATCCATAAGTGGAGGTATCTTTCTCTATGTCCAATAACTTTACTTTTTATATTGCTAGGGAGAAAATGTAGACTTTGGGGAGGGGTTTGGTTTTAATCCTTTGAGTGGTCTTAAGGATCCAAAGTAAAACCTAAAAAAATAATCAGAAGATGCTTAATGATTAGAGAAATGATACATAGTATTCTTATAGCCCATCTACTTGTGGAAAGCTAAGTATTTTAATGAGCCAGTAGTAGAACTTATTAAAAAATGGAAAAGGAATTCCAATCCTGAATTGTTGAATATTCAGTTAGTGGGTAGAGGACACAATTTAAAATGGAAAGCATTGGTTTATCTTTGTTTCTCAATCAGAAATGAAAAATATTCTGAAAACACTTACATTTTGGCAAAAAATGTAAAAAATATTAACTTGAAAAATATGTTTTTTTAAAACTAGTATTCAACATCACTGTGCCTCACTGAAGTGAATACTGCCATTAAAACAGAAGCTCTGTGTACCACATCTGTGTAATTTTATCTTTTTCACCAGCAAGTTATTCATTACATATGCTTTTCTCTTTAAAAGAGTATAATGATATGCATTTCAAGGACATTCTGCCAATATAAATTCTTCTTTCCATAATTTCAATTGACAGCAACACAGAGTTTTTTCTTATGTATTGAATATACTTTATAAGGGATATTTTGATGTGGCATTTGGGCATTATTGCTGAATTCATGGGGTTGCTCTATAATTTTTGGTAACTATTTTCTTTGTTGAGGGTTCCTGATTATTCCTTCATAATTTTAAAGGTATATATATATATATATATTTACCTCCTAAAAGACAAGACTGACTAGAACTGTGCCTGTGATATTTCAAAATGGAAGAATCAAATGGTCATTCCTTTCTTTTAAACTAATAGATAACGAATGAGCATATTATGATAAATTCACTGTGGTAAACTTCACTGATATTTATCCATAGATGCAAATGAATGTCAACTTTTTGGTCAAGAAATCTGCAAACATGGCTTTTGTTTGAACACCCAGCCGGGTTATGAATGCTACTGTAAGCAAGGCACATATTATGATCCAGTTAAGCTACAGTGTTTTGGTAAGTCATTGTGTAGCATACATTGTAAAAATTTTTTACATGGAAAAAACAAGTTGGTAGGGCCATGCAATAAAAGCTATTTTTCATCTCCCCGACTACTCTCCAAATTAAGTGCTAGAAAAACCTGAAACAATTTGTGGATCTCTTGCTTGAACAAAACTTATTTTTTACTCAGTTTAAATTCTACACATATGTCAGAGTTGATACTCAATAAAGAATTATATTTCAGGCATTTGGTACAACCAAATATTTCTATAGTTTGTATAACCTCCTGTTTCATCATTTACACCATATGAATTAGTCATTTTTAACACTCAACTAGGATTTTTCTGCTTAAGGAGAAAACCATATAGACTAACCAGAGAAATATAGTAAAGGAAAATAGTTTTGAAACCACAGTCATAGGACTTTTTACATTGAATTTCAAAAATATTGTGGCCAAGGTTATTTTCTTTCCTGGTTCAGTGACATCATTCTCTTTATTGTTTCATCATTCCAGTGAAGAGAAAGTAGAATTTTCTTTCTTTTTTTGTTTTATTTTAGAATGTAGGATTGTGAAGTAAGAATTATTTTACTTTATAATTAATTGAAAGAAGGCAATCAAAAGTCTAGTCTACTAAGCAATCTATCAGACATGATGATTTTCTTTGTGTGTGTTTTTTTTTAATTTAAGATATGGATGAATGCCAAGACCCAAACAGTTGTATTGATGGTCAGTGCATTAATACTGAAGGATCTTATAACTGTTTCTGTACCCATCCTATGGTTTTGGACACTACTGAAAAGAGGTGCATAAGACCAACAGATTCAAACGGTATGTTCTGTTCTGGATATATCAATTATTCAGCAGATAATTAATCATTTACTCTGTGTCAGGTACTGTGCTAGTTTCTGTGGATACAAAAAAAAAACAATCAAAAATCCCTAGTCTCTAGGAGGTTACATTCTATCAGATGAAATATATTTGAATATATACAAGCTATTTGGATATATATTTTCACCAAGATGGACAATTAAGAACTGAATGGTATTTGATTTAAGTTTTATATTATAAGGAATTATAAAACAGGTTATACTGGTTGCAGTTGTGGTGTTATATTTATTTATATTTTTTAAACCCTTACTCTTCCATCTTAGAATACTATGTAGTGGTTCCAAGACAGAAAAATGGTAAGGGCTAGGCCAGCGTTGGCTAACCTGTGGCACAAGAGCTAGAGCATATAGGAGGGGGCTGCTCCCTTCCCCCTCTCCATGTGAGCCTGAGAACATTTCTTCCATCACCCATCCCTCTGCCCAGTAGCCCAATGGAATGCTTCCACCCTCCCCTGTCTGTGATAAGGGGATAAGGGGGCGGCTCATATGCGGCATGAGGGTTGCAGTTTGGGCACCTGGTCTCTAAAAGGTTCACCATCACTGGAATAGGCAGTGGGGTTTGAGTGACTCACCCAAGATTACACATCTAGGAAGTGTCTAAGGCCAGAATTACAACCAGGACCTCCTATCTCTGGGCCTGGCTCTTAATCCACTCAGAATCCTACCTGCTCCCTATTCATTTACATTTTTTAAATGAACAGGTAGAACAAGAGAGTGAAATAGGTCACTTAGAGACTCCCAGTGTAACTCAAGTGAGAGATGCAACAGGAAATTTCTAGGTAACAATCTTCATTATCTTGGATACTTAATGTCTTTAACATTCCCAATAAAATTACAAATGGAACAACATAACAGAAGGGAGAAACTCATCTAGGTTTAAGGGAAATTTTATTTAAAGATCCAAAAAAGGAAGAAGGAGATTCTTATTTAAAATACAACAGGTAGATTTATCTGGCCATGCTAGAAGGAGTTAGAAGTCACATGTTACAAGGCAGTATTCTTAAACAGACAGGTAAGTTAGAAATCCTCCCATGGGGGTGCAGCTGGGTAGCTCAGTGGATTGAGAGTTAGGCCTAGAGACAGGAGGTCCTAGGTTCAAATCCGGGCCTCAGACACTTCCCAGCTGTGTGACCCTGGGCAAGTCACTTGACCCCCATTGCCCACCCTTACCACTCTTCCACCTAGGAGCCAATACATAGAAGTTAAGGGTTAAAAAAAAAAAAGAAATCCTCCTATGGATATGAGTTAAACCTTGTTACATTGGATTACAAGGAGCCACTGGACTGAATTAAAGAAATTGATGCTTGAACATTAGGCATATTTGGCATGCTATTATAGTTATAAGAAATAAGATGGAGTGATGGAAACATTAGAATTAGTAACTCTGAGAAGTTAGCCTTCTGGAGGAAAGTTTAGAGAACATCAAAGGATAATAGCTTTTTAGTTCAAAGAGATGTTAGAGATCATCTAAGTCAATTCCTTCATTTTGCCAATCAGGAAATGAGAGGAGAAATCTGAGAAATGTTTCTTAGGAATATTTCAGACTTTGGACAACAGTGTATGTGGGAAACAAAGGAAGAGAAATATACCCATCTCTATAATGAAGGACAAACAAGATAGTGTTGCTGTTGCAGCTGTCTATGGGAAAAGTAAGAGTCAAAAAAAACTGGGCTGAAATCCCAACTCCTCTGCTTAAAAGGAGTCCAGAGTGACTTCAAGCAAGTCACTCCACTCCTCTGGATCATAGGAACCTCATCTCACAAATTATAGGCTTGGACTAGATTTCTTTCAGTTCAGTGCAACAAATGTAACTCTATCTGGTTCAATGTAAAAAATACAGAACTATTTTCTTTTCAACTAAACTTCACAGGTCTAGATCCTTTGATCCTAAGAAAATTTAGTACAGGAGTTCTTAACCTCTTTTGTATCTTGAATCCCTTTGGCAGTCTAATGAAGGCTATGTACCCCAACTCAGAATATTATCTTTAAATAATTGAAGAAAAAATTAAATTTCACTTAGAGGTTAGTGAAAAATAAAGATGTAAACTTTTCTCATGCAAATTCTCCCCTTTCCCACCCAGGTTAAGAACCCATAATTGAGTAGGCAAGAAAAAAGGACTTTTGTATTTGTCATATAGAATTTAAAGTAGTGATATAAGGTGGTGATATATTCAGAATATATCCTTCACACAATGAGAGATGTAGGGCTAATTGGAGCAAGAAGAGGTAAGGAGTAGAGGTGAATATGTATAGGTTTATCTGTGTGTAATACTTTGAGAATTGTTGACATGTATCATTATTAACTGTTGTTTATAAAATAGGAGCAACAGTGTAATGGTGACATAATTACATGACAATGTTTGCCCTTTCAGAACAAACGGAAGAAACTGATGTCTACCAGGATCTTTGTTGGGAACATCTAAGTGATGAATATGTTTGCAGTCGACCTCTGGTTGGGAAGCAGACAACTTACACTGAATGTTGCTGTTTATATGGAGAGGCATGGGGCATGCAGTGTGCCCTCTGCCCTATGAAGGACTCAGGTAAGAAAGGTCTTGTTCAATTCATTTAATCTTAGCCTTTTTTCTATCATAGACGCATTTGGCAATCTGGCAAATACTATGGACCTCTTCTAATAATTATGTTTTTAAGTGAACAAAATAAAATACAAAGGATTGTAGAGGAATCAAGTAATAGTGAAATACAGTCATTAATATATTTTTAAAACTTGTCCAGAACACCTTTTATAACTTATTACTAGCTTATCATGTGAGCAATTGAAATTCTTGGGAGGCTTTATTTCTTGATTTTTAAGTTAATTTATTAATTGGCCATCTAAAAACATCTAAACTGGTCAGTTGACTCCCTCCATAATCCAAACATAATCCAGGAGCATGAGCAGGGCAAAAGAGAGAGTTAACTTGTTTTGCATAGGCCATTATAACCCGATGTGGCCTCACCATTTAGTCTCTCCCCTGGACATCCCAAGACATCTCTGATTGGTAAATAGCTACTGAAGAGGTGGACTTAGAGAACCGAAGCATTCTCTCATTACTTCATGACAGGAAGAGTCAGGTTTTTCTTCATACCAAGAAGTTTGCCAGCCCACTCTTTCTTTATTATGGCTGGGTCACTGTTGTCCAATATGGCAGTTAAAGCTTGCTAATTTTTCCAATCTAAGAGAATTCCTATTTACAGATAATTAAGGAGCAGGTTTCCACCTTGCCTCTAACAAAAGGCTGTCCAGTAAGATGCTTTGAGGCCTGGAAGTAAATTACTTTATCTTGAAAGCTGGCTGACTTAATCCTAGCCATGGTACTGCTAGTGCTAACAGCAATAAAAATAAAGAGTTGACCATGTTTGCTAATGAAAGGAGATTCTCTAAAATTAGTTGGCTCCTGGTCAATGGAAAACAGTTGAAGTGTAAAGTAGTGCTTTAAAGCACCGAATTTTTTTAGCACCGATGTCATAGAAATCTATAAATTAAATGGATTAAATTGGATTTCATTATAAATTGATTCAACTCAATACTTTAAATCACTTTATAACATAGAAACAAATTGCCTTTTTTGTTTAAAAAGATATTTTGATGACCTAGAAAAGAAAAATGTCAATATTGCTGAAATAGTTTAGCTAAGAAAATGCAGGTGTGAATCAAAGAGTAAATGTAGCTTTTCCCCCATAAAATCCAGTTCCTATCTAAGAAAGTAGGCCTGGTCTTAATGCTTTTTGTTAAGCAAAATTTCAGAAAGTATTTGTGAAATACTACTAGGAAGGATAGGTATACAAAGAGATGTTACTCTTGCCCTGCTTTCAGATTCCTTAAAATTTGATCGGTGGGGTAGGAAGGTCAACAACAAAAATAATTATGATACAAGGAAGACTGAGATTAGTGAAAGGAAAGATCCAGGTGCCATGAGAAATTTGAGGAGATAGGAAACCTGGGGGAATCATAAAAGACTGTAGAACTTCAGCTTTAAAGGAAGGGAAGAAAGTTAATACGTGGTGATTGAAGGGAGGGATCAATTGTAGGCATAAGTAACAATATGAATATAGGCATAGGTAGGGGATAGGCATGGGTGATAATGATGAAAATAATCTGTTTTGACAATTTATAGTACATGAAAGGGAAAAGAGCCAATGGAGAAGTTATTAAGAAAGAAGAGGTATACTAGTGAAAGAACTGTGGAAGTATAAATACAGAAGAAAACATATGATTTATCACTTGTTTCTTTGGGTATGTGATTTGAAGTTTTAGTTTTACAAAATTATTCACTTCAGAAATGAATAATATGGAAATATGTGTTGCATGATAATACATGTATAATCCAGATTGAATTGCTTGTCAACTCTATGAGCAGAGAGAGAAGAGAGGAGGGAGACAACATGAATCATATAACTTTGGAAAACTTGTGTGGAAATTTTATTAAAATAAGATTTCCAACACACTAGAGCAGCAAGAAGTAGAAAGAGAAACACCATTTAAAATCACCCTAGATAATATAAAATACTTAGGAATCTACCTACCAAAACAAACACAGCAATTATATGAAAACAACTTCAAAACACTTTCCAAACAAATAAAACTGGATTTAAACAATTGGAAAGCCATTGATTGCTCATGGGTAGGACGAGCTAACATAATAAAAATGACAATTCTACCCAAATTAATTTACCTATTTAG
>NC_058131.1:223738420-223775717 GCF_016433145.1 Gracilinanus agilis | reverse complement strand
GCTCAAAGGGCTATAAAAGAATGCCTGCCCTTTGATCCAGCCATACCATTGTTGGGTTTGTACCCCAAAGAGATCATAGATAAAAAGACTTGCACAAAAATATTTATAGCTGCGCTTTTTGTGGTGGCAACAAACTGGAAAAGGAGGGTATGTCCTTCAATTGGGGAATGGCTGAACAAACTGTGGTATATGTGGGTGATGGAATACTATTGTGCTAAAAGGAATAATAAACTGGAGGAGTTCCAGGCGAACTGGAGAGACCTCCAGGAACTGATGCAGAGTGAAAGGAGCAGAGCCAGAAGAACTTTGTACACAGAGACTGATAATACTGTGGTAAAATCGAATGTAATGGGCTTCTGTACCAGCAGCAATGCAAAGACCCAGGACAGCTCTGAGGGATTTATGGTAAAGAATGCTACCCACATTAAGAGGAAGGACTGCGGGAGAGGAAACATATAAGAAAAACAACTGCTTGAACGCATGGGTCGGGGTGGACATGATTAAGGATGTGGACTCGAAACTACCACACCAATGCAACCAACAACAATTTGGAAATAGGTCTTGATCAAGGACACATGACAAAACCAGTGGAAATGTGCATTGGCCATGGGTGGGGGGAGTGCGGGGGGTGGAGGGGAAAGTAGGAGCATGAATCATGTAACCATGTTAAAAATGAATATTAATAAATGTTTAAATAAAAAAAATAAGATAAAGGTGAAAAAAGAAAAAAGAAGAGGTGGTCTGGAGTATGAAATACCACATAGAGATTAAGTAGAGTAAGGACAGAAAGATAACCAATGGATTTGTGGATGAGGAGACTGTTAATGACCTTGATTTAGGACATAGGTGTAGGGATTAATTTTTGTATGGAAGAAGGCCACTTCTTTGGATATGGACATCAGCTACTGTTTATTTTTCTGGGATTTTTTCCTAAATTCTTCCTCACAACTGGAAGGGGGCCCAAACTATTGTTACTTGCCTATACTGATGACTCACATCTGTGGCCTTGCTTAGAGCTACCACTCAAGTTCTGGCCCTCATCTCTCACTTGGACTATTGCAGTAGCCTCCTAACTGGTCTCTCTTCCTCAAGTCTCTCTCTACTCTAATTCATCTGACCAGCATCTACCAAATTTGTTTTCCTAAAGCACAGGTCTGACTATGTTACTTCCTTACCTAGTACATTCCATCAACTTCCTATACCTCCAAAATCAAAGTTATGGGATTTCATAGGCTCAAATATTTTAAAATTTTTTATTATTAAGCCCTTCTTTTATATATGAGAAATCTAGGGCCCAGAAGTGTTAAGTGACTTGCCTAAATTCACATAGGTAGTGACTGGCAGAAGTAGAATTTGGATCCAGGTCCTCTGACTCTAGGGCCAATGCTCTCAAGTTATATGTACCATAGTTGGGCAGAAAGAAGCTAAGCTTCACCAGGGAGAGAAACCAAAATACTTAGATGCATAGAATATTGAGGATTGAAATAGAGAATGAGACTTGCAAAAAAAGTGCTTTGGGGAAAATGGGACAGAGAAGTAAGACTTCCTTTCCATTGACTTCACTAAAGATTTGTTTGGCAAGAAAGAATCCTCTGAGCTTCTCCACCTTTAATTATAACTAAATCAATCAAGAATGAGCAGACATTCAAGTGTAATCAGTCACATTCACCTGAATCTCCTTTGAGATGAACTCTGTGGATAAGCACCTTTGAGTTCACCATGTGGGGGAGAGAGAAGAGGTACCTTTCGAACTCTAAGCCAAATAATGAAAAAGCCATTAAACAAAAGCATACTTCCCAAGTAAAAATAAAAAAAAAAAACAAGAGGCCAAGGGATAGGCCAATTGCACCTCTGCTCTTTCATTTGTACATTATTATCATGGGTGCTCATTTCTTGCTTGTGGTAAGGATGTATCATGAGAGCTGGTTGTTGTAATTGTAGCATATTTCTTTAAATGGCATTGTACTAGGCATTGGGGATCAAAAGACAAAACAGAGTCCCCATCTAAAGTGCCTCAGGGGATAGAAAGGAAGTTTGACTTAGAGTCACACATGAAGACCAGAGTTTGAAACTCATCTCTGATATATCTTACATTTTGATGTGACCAGTGGCAAGAAAGCCACTTAACCTTTTCAGTAATTAAACGGAAATCTTCCCAAAATACAGTATACCCAGCAGTTTCTCACAGAAGCTGCAAAAAGTCTCATGATATTAGAATGAAATTATTCCCAATAGGGAATAAGCCTTGTCTCATACTCATCCTTCCTGTATTTTCCACAAATTCTTCATATATTCTTATAGATCACAGATGAAACATACCTTTTCCTTGTTTGTGGAGTGGAATTTTGGGAGAGCATGCACCCCCAGAAATCACTCTAATAAGCAGACAGGTGACTTAGATTAGATGCTGACAGAGAAAATGCAACTTTATTTGGAGAAAACAGAGGACAGTGGGGAATGGGAGTAAGGGAAGGGAAAGGAAGGAAAAGGGATTCTGCTCATACAACCTGCTTGCCTAGTGTAAAAATGCCCTCTCTGTACATGTAAGTACAGACTTTCATAATATTGACATGAAATTCTCCTCCTTCCCTCTGTCTAATTCCACAGAAGGAGGTGCTGTGATGTTTCAAATCTTGAGCTTGTGATTTTCAACATGACATTCCCCTAACCATGATCAAAAAACCCATGACTATCATGGAATTTTCAACTTGGGACAGTAAAGGTACTTTTGAAACAACCTGTTTTTTCTTAACTTACTCCTCTTCCTACAGCTGACATCTTTCTTAGGCTACAGATAAACTCTTCTCCAGGTTTTTGAAAATAAGTCAGGAAAACTAAAAAAGGTATGAAGTAGGGTGGGGCAGTTTTATTCTAAGGAACTGTAATACTCAGGGGTCTTGAAAATTGGGGTTACAAACCAAATACTACCACATTGAATCTTATCCTACACACTTATCTTCACAGGCCCTTTTCTCAATTGACTTTAAACTTCTCATGCAAGTTGCTCTTTTTTTCTAGTATTCTGTTTGGATTCTTTTCTGGCCCTTAATGCAATAGTAACTGAGAGATCGTGGTATCTGTGCGATACATACACACACATGCATATATTATGAGAATGCATATATACTGTATATGTATTTGTGTGCATTCATATATGTGTGTTTGCATATGCATATGCATTTATCTGTATCTTAAATAAAACAAATGTAGAAATGAAAACAAGCTCCTCAAAAGGCATGAACTACTTCAATTCTGCCTTTGTATCACTGGAATTGTAGTGTATCTGCCATATAGCAGGGCGATAAATGTTTCTTGATCGATTAACATGTATCCATTGTACCTAGCACAGTACATTGCAAGCAGTAAGCATTAAATGCTTATTGAATTTAGGAATAGCTGACGGTTAGATAGTACTTTAAACTTCTAAGTACTTTACAAATATTGCATTTAAGGTTGAAAAATATAGACCTAAAAGAAGGAGTAAAGATTAAATGATAGAGAAGCTAAGGTACTGGAGTAAAAATTAATAAGAAAGGAAATGAGAACCCTAGGCTTGAAGGTGGTGAGTTTAATCTTTAGAAGAGAAAGTGACCTTCACCTTTTTCCTTCCTTCTTGGAGTCAGTAAGGAATATTAAATTGAAAAAAGAAAAAAAGTAAGACAAATTAAATCCCATTCCTAGTATGAACATTAATTTTAAAAAATACTAGAAAAGGAAATGTTTTCTCCAGGGTCAGTATGATATTTTAAAATCCATGATAAAGGGAAATAGTTTCTTTCATTTCCTGCAAAGCTGGTGAAGACAGAAATCTGGAAGAACATCTTGGAAAGTTTTAGTTCTCAAATCTCAAATCTCCAGTGTCCATATGACTGAGTAAGTGAATTGTTGGAAAGCCAATTCTGAAGGAACAACAAACATTGCTGGATTCTAAACTTACCTTGTAATGACCTGTTTTGAGCAGTTGACAAAGCCATTGTCTTGTCCTAAACAGGCCTCAGATGCAAAGATAAATATTAAATATTAAATATTAAATTTCAGGAAAATCTACTGATCCTATTAAATCTCAGAAGCATTGTGTGTTTTGGACCCTGTATTATGACAAAATCACTGTCACAAACTTATCTCTGCCAGATTTTACATTTTCTTAAGTATCATGAAAATATTTGTCATGTGGACTCTGTCCTTCAACTATATACAATACAATGATCAGAGGAGAAATAGAATTTTGACCGTAATTTCACTGATGTCTATAATTATAGTATATTTGTTTGTTTGGAAGTCACGTAAAGAATAAATGAAGAAAGGATAAATGATTATCAGAAACTTGTGCTTAGTTTACAGATGATACAGATGATGTACTTGCCTTATTTTGAAATGTGAATGGGTTGTGACTTTATTGACGGGATCCAGTTCAGATTATAACTCTTTTCATTGTTGTTTGTGTCCTTCCATAAATCTTCCATAGTGAACCTTCCCAATTTTTCTAAAGACCTCTTTTTTGTTCTCTTAATATTTCTTTGACACTAATATAGCTCCCAGGCTTTTCACCTGCTATCCTTAATTTTTTTAAATGATCTTCACTCTTGTTGCCTGATCTGTCCATTTAGTTCTCTGTTTATACATGTACTGGATGATGCATTCTGTCATTTTGTATGTGTACAAATTGAAATAGTCTGCTTCTTCTATATGCCCACAAGGTATCTTCAATAGTTCTTTGGTTCACTTGTACGTTGGCCTCTTTACAGATTTGGGGGTTCTGTGTTTTCTAACACTACAGTACCATCAAGAAAAATAAACATAGTTTGATTTTTTTATTGTGTTAAACCATGTCAGGCTATTTATTGACAACATAATTTAGAACGACTTATAAGTTTTTGAAAGATTTAGATTCACATGATCTTGAAAGGAAAAATCACTGTAGACATAAAGGCAATCAGATTTTATTAGCTGTTTTCCTAATTTTGATACCTAAAACCAGAACTGGTAAGGATAGAACTAACTTAAGAATGTTATTATTGTAACACATAATAGTATAATATATAATAATAATATATATTTTTTTATTTTTTTAAACCCTTACCTTCCGTCTTGGAGTTAATACTGTGTATTTGCTCCAAGGCAGAAGAGTGGTAAGGGTGCAGGCAATGGGGGTCAAGTGACTTGCCCAGGGTCACACAGCTGGGAAGTGTCTGAGGCCAGATTTGAACCCAGGACCTCCCGTCTCTAGGCCTGGCTCAATCCACTGAGCTACCCAGCTGCCCCCTAATAATTATATTATTAAGGATGGAATGCCACTATCGTTCTCACTGGTCTACCCCTCTGGTTCTTGCTTATTACAAGCATAATAATGAACTAGAGATGATTTACTAAAAGCCTCACTCTTGTCTTTCTATAAAGCAAGCCTTCTTCAAGATGAACATTTTATTGATGCATATTACAAGATGAACTTATTTTTTTAGTGTATTTCTCTACATGACTTCTGTTCAGTATCTCAAAAAATATTTGTTAAGGAGTCAGACCCAAGATGGTGGAATAAAGGCCGGGATTTTCTTGAGCTCTCCCAAATTACCCTCCAAGCAACTTTAAAATAATGCTTAAAAACAAATTCTTAAGTGGCAGAAACAAAAAAAAGGGGGCATCATGAAAATTTTCCACCCATGACAGTCTAGGTCAACAGGAAAGGTCTGTTTCACTGGCATGAGAATAAAGCGTAGTCCAGGGCATTCAGCACCCCAGCAAGCCAAGAGAAGGCCAGGCCCCAACAAGCCAACACAAGACTTAATGGTAACTTCCAGAGCTCTCTACCCACAGATGGTAAGGAAGCCAGAAAACTGGTCAAAAGGATATTACTGGGGACCCTTTCCTGCTTTTAGGTGCAGTACTCTGTTTCATTACCCATATGGGGATCTGGGTTCCAAGGCATAGTCCCAGGGCAAGAAGAAGCATAGCATAATAGAGGCAGAAGCCACAGTGAAACAGGGACCCTGATCACAGTTTCAGGGCAGAAAAGAGTTTGGTCACTCACAGAACAGAGAGCTGGCCAGAAGAGCAGTGACCAGACTTCTCCTTAGATCATAACACCTTAGAAGAGGTGAAAAATTTCAGGTCTCCAGAAATGGTTCTGTAAACAGCAGCATGATAAAAAACTGAACTTTGGAAAAGTGTCCTCTGAATAGAGCTCAAAAAGAATTTTAAAAATAAAATAAGAAAGATGGAGGAAAAATTGAGAAAAGCTTGGTAAAGGAAGCACACACACAAAAAGGAAAATCATGTACAAAAATACACTAAACAAAATTCATTTAAAAAAATAGAACTGACTAAATAGAAAACAGGGGCAGCTGGGTGGCTCAGTGGATTGAGAGCCAGGACTAGAGACTGGAGGTCCTAGGTTCAAGTCCGGCCTCGGACACTTCCAGCTGTGTGACCTTGGGCAAGTCACTTGACCCCTATCGTCCACCCTTACCACTCCTGGGCCAAGGACTGTCCCTAGCCTGGATGAAAAAGGAGGAGGGTTGGGCGTGGGGCTAGCAACCCCACCCTGTAAAAACTACATCTGCTAAAGAAACTGCAACCTAAAGTAGGGGCAGCTGGGCTAGCTCAGTGGATTGAGAGCCAGGCCTAGAGACGAAAGGTCCTAGGTTCAAATCCGGGCTCAGACACTTCCCAGCTGGGTGACCCTGAGCGACTGCGTGACCCATTGCCTACTGGTTGTGGCCCTATGCTCCTAGAATGGAGTCCCAGGATAAAAAAAATAGAAAACAAGGTAGAAAAGCTTACTGAAGAAAAGAATTCCTTAAAAATTAAGATAAGTCAGAATCCTTCCCAGTAAGGTCAGAAGTGAAGCAAGGTTGCTCATTATCACTACCATTATTCAGTACTGTCCTAGAAATGCTAGCTATAGCAATAAAAGAAGAAAAAGAAATTGAAGGAAGTAGAACAGGGCAGAATAGATAATGAGGAAGTAAAATTTCATTCTTTGTAGATGATATGACAGTATACTTGGAGAATCCTAGAGAATCAGCTAAAATAACTAGTTGAAATAATAACTTCAGCAAAATTGAAAGAAATGAAATAAACCCATACACATCTTCAGAATTTTTCTGTATTACAAAATCTAGCAGCAAGAGATAGAAAGAGAAATCTCATTTAAAATAGTTGTAGGAAAAGCAAAATGCTTCATAGTCTACCTGTCAAGACAAATCCAGGAACTATATAAACACAATTACAAAACACTTTTCTTACTAATAAAGTCAGATCTGAACATTTGGAAAAATATTAATTACTCACGGGTATACTGAGCCAATATAATTAAGATTCTTCTGCATATATTAATCTACTTATTCACTGCCAATCAAAGCACCAAAAATTATTTTATAAAGCTAGAAAAAATAAGAACAAAATTCTTCTGGAAGAACAAAAGATCAAAAATATCAAGAAAATTAATGGGAAAATGTGAAGGAAAATGATTTAGCCAAAGCAGATCTCAAACAATATTATAAATTAGAACCAACAAAACATTCTGATATTGGCTAAGAGATAGATTGATGGGTCATTGGAATAGATTGAGCACATGATACACAAGAATTAATGACCATAGTTATCTAGTGTTCTGATGAACCCCAATATCCAAGTTTTGTGGACAAGAATTCACTATTTGACAAAAACTGCTGGTAAAATTCGAAAGCAGTTTGACTAGAAACATTTTTAACCATATGCCAAGATATTGTCCAAATGGGCACATGGTTTAGATAAAGGATGATTCCATAAGTAAAGTAAAGGCGCATGGAAGGGTTTACTTGTCAGATCTATGGATAAGTGAAGGATTTCTGGCCAAATTAGGGATAAAGAGAATTACTGTTTATAAAATGGATAGTATTGATTACATTAAGTTAAATGTTTTCTGTTAACTAATCTAGCCAAGATTAGAAGGAAAACAGAAAATTGGTGTATGTGTGTGAGAGTAATTTACAAGTTTCTCTTGGTCTTTATTGACCTTATATCTCAAATATATGGAGAACTGAGTCAAATTTATAAGAATATGAGTCATTACCCAATTGAGAAATGATCAAAGGATATGAATGGGTAGTTTTCAGATAAAGAAATAAAAGCTATCTATAGCCTATATTAAAAAATTCTCTTAATCACTGTTGATTAGAGAAATGCAAATTAAAACAACTCTGAGATACCACTTCATATTTATCAGATTGGTTACTGTGACAGAAAAGGCAAATGACAAATGCTGGAGGGGATATGGGAAAAATGAGACCGTAATGCACTATTATTGGAGTTGTGAACTGATCCAACTATTCTAGAGAGCAACTTGGAATTATGTCTCATGGGCTAAAAAGTTATGTATAGCTTTTGGCCTAGCTACAGTACCTTTAATATGTCTGTATTCCAAAGAGATAAAAGAAAAAGGACCTGTATACATATAAAGATTTTTAGCAACTCTTTTTGTGGCATCAAAGAATTGGAAATTTAAGGAAAACACATCAGTTAAGGAATGGTCAAAGAAGCTATAATTGTGATGAAATGCTATTGTGCTATAAAAAATGATGAGTAAGAAGCTTTCAGGAAAACCTGAGAAGACTTAGAGGAACTGAAGCACAGTGAACTGAACAGAATTATAAAAACATTTTTCATAATAGCAGCAATATTGTGTGATGAACAACTGTGAATGACTTAGTTATTCTCAGCAATACAGAGATTCAAGATAGTTCTAGGGGACTTGCAATGAGAAATGCTATTCACCACCAAAGAAAGAAGTGATGGAATCTGAATGCAGATCAAAGCATACTATTTTTAACTTTTTTTCTAATGAATATTTTTGTCTGTTTTCTTTTACTACATGACTAATATGAAAATATTTTGCATGACTGTGCATGTATAAACTTTACCAAATTGCTTGTTGTCAAATGTAGAGGTGGAGGGAAAGGAGGGAGAGAGATAATTTGGAGCTCAAGATTTAAAAAAAATTAATGTTAAAATTGTTTTTACATGTAATTAGGACAAAAAATATTTTTCAAAATACATTTTAAAATGATTTAGTAAGTTCTAACTCTCCTTAACACATGTTTTTGTTGTTAAATATTCATAACAATTTGTTATGGGAAATAATCCCAAGTGAATTACCTGCAGAATCTATTTGTATTCTCATTAGCAGGCATGATACTAGAAAGAAGTGAAGGTTGATGATGGTGAAGAAGAACAATACTGGTGAAAATTGTGATTAAAATAAATTATAGTCAGTCTCAAAATATAGATTCTAGTCTAAAATAAGAATAGGGCATTATGTTTAGAAATAAATTGTTGATTATAGGACTACATTTCACTTGTAAATAAGCCTCTAATGTACTTAGTTAATTTGAATAGTTAATAAAATGAATGGTCCCTCAAAAAAATAAAAGCGATTTATTAAGCACTTACTGCATGCCAGGTATGTTGCTAAATACCTAAGATACAAAGAAAGGCTTAAAAAGGCAGTTCTTACCTTCAAAGGGCTCATATCTAATGGTGAAGACAAGGTATGAATAATTAGATATAATAAATATAATATATACAGAGTAGATGTAATCTTAAAGCAGAATGTGTTAGCACTTTGGAGTCTCTGAATTCATAAAAATGATTTATGTTTCCTGCATTCAGCCCGTCACTGAGAAAACATATGCATCAGAAATATGTGATGGCCAGTATTCTCATCTCATGCACTTCTCATCATTCTACTCCTCTCATTGGTCCTTATTTTTCCAGTGGATATCAATCTGCCTGAACTTCTCATTTGAGTTTATCCTGCTTCTAGTTATTAATGAATATATTTCTCCCAATTCTCATTAGGTTGTTAAATTCTTATTAGCAGAAATCTGTGTTGTAAATACCTAGCACAGTATCTTACACTTAGTTACATAATAATTTTTTTCTTGAATTTGGATGAGGAAATTAAATAATGTCAAGAGTGGACAACTACAATTGTTTAGTTTAATTTAGAGTTAAGTTGATAAGAATTATCAAAACAATTTACTTTCTAAGAATGCTTTAAAACTACTACATGAAAAAATCTTATTTAATAAGTATAAGAAAACTTATACACTAGGAAATTATACTGATTGCTCTTCCTGTTCTTTTAACTTCTAAATCCAGTCACTTTTAAACAATAATTAAAGTGAGAAGAAAAGGGAAGTGAAATGATTTGACTATATTTCAGTGGGAAAAACTGGAATTAGAATTGTTACCTAATTAACAGATGGTGAACTTCTCCCCTCTCTAACCCTATTTGCTGCTATATGATTGATATTTAAAATTTCCTTTTCATATGCTGAAAAATAATTCTAGAATTAAAGCAATAATTGGAAGGAACCTTATAGATAATTTTGTTAGACTTCCTTCATTTGACAGCAGAGGAAACCAACCCCTGAAGTGAAGTGGCTTAGTCCAAGGTTACACAGGTAGGAAGTAGCAGAGCTGGGGCTTGAACTGAGTTTTTTTTCAGTATAAATTCAGTATTATTCATACTGCACTACTATTCTGATTGAAGCATTAAATTTTTTGAGAAAACATGGTGTTTACTAATATAAAGCTTGCCTTTAATAGATTTGTATTAGTTAATAGACCAATATGACTGTTCTTGCATAGCAGGAATTTTCATTACAATCATAGTTTAAGATTAACGCACAAGTTCTCCTTCACTCTCCAGTTAATTGTTCTATAAGATAGCTAAATAAATAAACGCACACCAAAATAATTTTCAGTCAGATTTGGGTTCATAAAGGAGATCATGAAGATAAGATATCATCAATATTTCTTTCATGTGTACAAGGTTCATAGCAACATTGTTATAA
Source organism: Gracilinanus agilis (assembly GCF_016433145.1). Taxonomy (NCBI): domain Eukaryota; kingdom Metazoa; phylum Chordata; class Mammalia; order Didelphimorphia; family Didelphidae; genus Gracilinanus; species Gracilinanus agilis. Next base: position 223,764,882 of record NC_058131.1, on the reverse strand, counting down.
ATTCTTGATGAAATATTAAGGTCAAAGAGAGATAGAAGTCAGAGGGGAAAATTTTCCAGGAATTAAAGTCAAATTCATTTGCCCGTAGTGTGCAAATCCTGTTTTTTCTCCTTTTTTGAAAATTGGAACACTTGCCCTTTTATTATCCCAATCTTATGTCTGCCATTCTCCACTGTCTTTCAAAGATCAATGCCAGTAGCTCAGCAATCATATCTGCCATTCTTTCAGGACTTTGGAATGTAGTTCCTGTTGGTCCAATTATTTAAAATGATGACTTTTATTGAATCTTTGTATTTCTATAAAGAAAACAAAATTAGGAGATAATAGTTCAGGACAGATTCATAGATCATCCATACAAATGTTTTTCTGTATCTCTATCTTAGATCAAAATGATCATTTAGTCATTCCCTCTAAATATTTTTTAGATTGATGCTAATTAGGATATGGGCTACTGTCATTGTGAGCTCAGTGACGCTGGAGCCAATACAGAACCAGGACCAACCACGTAGACTAAAATAATCTTATATCAATGAGATAACTATGCTATGGTTATTAATACTTAAATGGAAGTATAGCCAAGTAACAAATAATAACTGAAAATCAAAGAGAGGGATACTAGCAGACAAGAAGGTTAGTCAGGTAGACCAAGCTCTTATAGTTGAGGAATAATAGTCTAGCCTGTTGTGTAGTCACAAGAATATCTACATGGACTAGAACTATAAGAAGAGACAATAATAGTTGTACTCATAGTGCCAAAGCCGAGCAGAGTTATGATCAGTAACACTGGAAAAATCTAACTTATTAGCTTTTTCATGTTTTGACTCACCAGAGCTGAAATTGCAGTTGACTTTAATAAGTAGTTATAGTCTTTTTTTTCAGAATATTGGCTACTTAATACCTTCAAAATGTTTCTAATCACAATAGTATCATGATGTGATGAATAATACATGGTACCTTTCTTCAAAAAAATTTAAAGGTGTTTTAATAAATTGCTCAATTGGTTTTTTTTGTCTACTCTCACTCTTCTGAGGTGTTTTGGTCTAGTTTTGGAATGTTCTTTAAACTCAAATTTATGTGTCTCTTCCAATCAGTCTGTCCAATATATATTTCCAAATATTTAGACATTTTTGTAATTCCTTCAGAGTTTTCCATGTAAGTGTGTGATAATAGAAAGAGCAAAGATTAGAGTCAGAGGACTAAGGCTCTGATTCTGGCTCTTCTACTTTCCTTGAACACCCACCATTTAAATTCTCTAAATCTGTTTTCTTATTCCTAGAATCTCATTTTCCATCACTAAGTCATTGTGAAGTTCAAACAGAATACCATCTAATATTTTTGTGGTATAATATTTTCACTGGGAAACAGCATGAAGCAGGGAATATGACTGGCCTTGGAATAAAGAGCACCTGGGTTTATTTCTGACATGCTGGTTGTGTGAATATGGTCATGCAACTTAAACACTGGTTCTCCCAAAGAACTCTTAAGACTATTTAAGTTGTAGAAAGGTTGCCAGTCTGTGTTTATAAAGGGAATTCCCTACCCCCAGTGAAATCACAGGTTTGGATCCTCCCAGCATCATAATTAATAATAATAATAATAATAATAATAATAATAACGTATTATTACATCACAGCTGTTTTAAGGTAGTAATTCTAGCAGTAGATGATAATAATAAACAATTTTCATACAAGTCTTACTCTTGTGCCTCATCATGGCAGGGAAGACATGAAGACATGACCTAGCACTTGTGGAGTTCTATGCAACAGAGCATAATCTCTGGCCCCACTTTGTTGGAAAAGCTTTCAAAGAGGTGGCATGATAGATTATATCTATAGTCTGAACACTAACCTAGCTAAATATGGAGATTCACCATCTCTATATTTACTATCATCAAAAGGATGACTCCTAGGAGAAGAATTCTGGTTTGATAGGGCATAGCAATTCATGAAGGAATTGTGGATCTGCATTGCTGAAGGAAGTCTTTTAAAATATCCAGATAGCATATTAAAGGAAATTAATTTCTCCACAGAAGACGAAGCATATAGATGCTTCTCTATTTTGTAAGTTATCTCTAATTCAGTAGACCTACTCAGAAGTGAACAGTGATCTTTCATTTTGTTTTTTCTTCTTTGTCCTAGATGACTATGCCCAGCTGTGCAACATTCCAGTTACAGGACCTCGCCGACCGTATGGACAAGATGCTTTGGTTGACTTCAATGCACACTATTCACCAGAAACAGATCCTTACTTCGTTCAGGACCGTAAGCAAACTTTTTTAGTTAACATAAAAGAGAACTTGTGTTACAGATGAGCTTCTTCACTGAAGTAAAGGCATTTTCGCATGTTTTTAAAAAAAATTTTTTTTATTTTGAGTTATAAAAGGGTTTCAATGGTTATAGAACAGAATTTTTTTGGTAATTTTAAGTGGTAGTCTAGTTCAATTGATCAATTCTAGTGTCAGTCAATAAGCCTTTATGAAGTATTTGCTTAAGCCTTTATGAAGTATTTGCTATGTGCCAATGATTGTACTTGATACTAGATCAGTTCAGGATCTACAGCCCAAGTGTATCATAACTATTTTCACTAAATTGAAATGTCCCATGTTTAATCTATTGAAGTGAAGTGATACTCACAAGTAAGAAATTATGTATGCCAGAGTTGTGTTCTGAAGGCAGCTTACGGAAGCTAATTATTAAATTTACAGTGTGCGCATCAAATATTGCAAATCAGAGTTTGATTTGTTATTTTTTTGCTTGTCTAAAGTTAGGAAAGTGATGGAAAAATAATTTAAAAATCTGTCACATACTTTTTTTTCTTTCAGAGAGACAGTTATTAAACATTTGCTAGCATACCCCTGATATATGCTGACTTTCTATGGATGCTGGGCAGAACTTGTGTGGGAGGGGTAGTACACATGTGTAAATTTCGTTCTCATTTACATATAATGTCATATGATACGATCAGGGCAGCTTGTCCCAGAAAACCAAGACACATGAAAAAGAAATGTTTGATGTAGGAAAGCAGAATTTTCAGCCACAAAAGGCTCATATTCAACTTGAAAAAATGTTGTTTTCTTAAGGGAAAACCAGTGGACAACACGTGGCATCCCTCCTTGAATAGAAATGGGAATTCACATGTTTTATGTTTTATGTGTCATTTGCACATCTCACATGACTTTCTGTCCTTCTGAAAGTATTGCCTCTAAATTGTCAACCCAAGGAAGTGTAGAAAAAGAATTTGCTTTTTGTCAGATTGTTACATTACCAAATATAAAAAACCATTTTGTTCTGCCATGCCTCTTCGCCATCACGTAAAACAAACTAATGACAAGCACAGAGTTTGAGAGCAACATGCATCACTGATCACAGCCTTGTCCAAAGATTTCTGTTTGGTGCTCTGTATGCTTTCTGATTAAGAGGAGCATTCATTTCTAATTAAGTTCAGCATGGTTGAAAAGTTACACGGCAGATTTCTTTGGATAAATAATATCTGGCAGCCCCTTAATGTGATGATAATACCATTTTGTTTTCAGAGCCATAGATTGCCTATTACTCAGTGTAGCTTCTTACATATGCTTTTTCTTTCAGAAGAGTGGAACTAAAGTTAATGTCTAAAATTCCTCTAAGACTTGCTCTACCCTGACCCCCATCTCCAAATACTATGTATACTCTCCTGTTACCAGTCCTTTGTACCCCTCTAACTGATGATGTTAGCCAGAACTTATCAAGTGCCTATGATGTCCCGGATACTTTGCTCTGAAATTGTAATGTAAATACAAAAATAAAATAGTCCCTGCTTTCAGAGAGCTTATATTTTACTAGGACATTTCTGCAGCCACTGATAGAAGGTAGAGCTCTGCACTTGGAGCCCAGGAAACTTTAGTTCAAACCCATCTTCAGACATTAGCTATGTGATCAGGGGCTAGTTAATTTCTGACTGAAAATGACGATGGTAATAGCACCTACCTATTAGAAAAATACTTTACAAATCTCAAAGCATCCTAATATTCTAATGATTATTGTCATGGTCATTATGATTATCATTACTTTGTCTAGGATATGCTCCGTTGAGGCATTCTAGAAAGTATTGTGTACAGATTTCTAAAATAAAAGGAACAGACTCAGAACACACAGGAAGAGTATGAGCCTGTTTTATATTAGCCTGAACTCATGAGGATCAAGCCTTATAGTGTTTTATTGCATTGAGTCCCATTGTAAAAAGAAAGCAACTTGGGATCCTCATGCATTACCACACTTAATAGGCTGAAAAAAAATATGCTGGAAAAAAACAAGTGCTGAGATTCCCCACAATAACAATCTCTGCCTTTACACACAGTTCTTACATGTCCATGGAAGTTTACAATATAACATAATTGTTCAGCTTCCCTGATCTTTAATATGGAAGTGGCCTGGCTTGATGCCTTCTTTTTCATGCTAGCCTTGCATTAATGGTGATTTTTAATTAACTACAAATGTTAAGAAATGAGTCTCTTGGTCCTTTGTGTACTCCCTCTATTGGCAACATAGTTAGCAGAGTTCAAACAATGACCTACAGCTTTGAATATGTATGGCCTTTCCAATTTCTCAGAAGTTACAGAGCTCTTCAAAGATTTATCCCACTTACTTTCCTCGAGGGCATGACTTGATTTTACTCATGAGTTGGGCAGGACCCTTTCCGGCCCATTGAAAAATGAAGAACAATGGTAGAAAACATTTATTCATTTGGTGGCCCTATCCAAGTACTGACCATCATTGGGCAGAGCACTGTGTGATGTGCTGTTTAGGATTCAAAGGTGGATCAGACTGCCCCTCAGGAGATCATAGTCTAACTGGGAAGATAATATTGTATGTGAAGATCTACATTTTAGGAGCATATGCATTAAGTGCCACAACAGGTACACCTGAAGTAGGGTACCAAACCAATTGAAAAGAATCTGAAATGGAGGAATTACACTGGAGCTAAAGCAGGAGGAACAGCAGGAGATAGCAGAGAGTAGGGATGACTGACTAAGCTAAGTTAAGAAAAAGCACGGAGCTCTCTTTGGCTGTACTAAACTGGGGGGGTAGGGGAATGAGAGGAGATAAACATCAAAAGTTAAGTTGTTAGGAGGCAGCTGATAGGAGGTCCTGGGTTCAAAGCTGACCTCAGACACTTCCTAGCTGTGTGACCCTGGACAAGTCACTTAACTCCCATTGCTTAGCCCTTACTGCTCTTCTGCCTTCTCAATCAGCATAGATTCTAAAACAGAAGGTAAAGGTTTTAAAAAAAGTTAAATAGTGACTCTGTTTATGGATTTGTCAGGTGGAAAAGTTTAACTTAATATAGAAAACACTAAGGAGCAATGATGGGTCACGCAGTAGGGAGTGACTTCATTTGTGCTTCGAGAAGATTAATAGGATGGCTAAACGTAGGACCGATTGGCAGAGAACATTACCTGGAGCTGGGGAGACCGTGTAAGAGGTTGTCGCAACCTTTGCAGTAATGAAGGGTTGAAGCAGAAGAGGCTGTGAGGATGGAAAGGCACAGGTATTGCCAGAACGCTGAGGAAGGAGAGCCACTATAACTCTGATGTTGATCGTATATGGGCAGAGCAGGAAGAATTGTTTCCTGCGTACAGATACCATTGAGAGAACGATGATGTCATTAGCACCATTGTTGAATCCAGGAAGACCTTGAGGTTTGTAGAGGGAAATGATGACTCCATTTTCAAACATGTTGCATCTGAGATGCTGGGGAAACACCCTGGTGGAGAGGTGGCTATCATTGGCAAGAACTCAGGAGTAAAGAGGTGGTTAGAGAAATCTGAGTGACCTGCCTATGATTGCAGTCATGCTGAGGAGGGAATGTGAGGGAATTCCAAGGTAGATGGCTTGGACTGACCTTTATAAAGTGGGAAGGAAGGGATATCGTCTGCTACTCTGGGGAGAGTGGAATGGACGGATGGTGTATCTGAGATGGGTTTTCGTAGGTAAGGCTATTATAGGAAATGACATAGACTTGACAGGAAATAAACAATCTCACAAGGGATACACTAGTTTTGGAGTCAGAGAGCCCGGGTTCAAATCCTAGCTTTGTTGCTTACAACCTGTGTAATCTTGAGCAAGTCTCATTAGTAGGACCCTTCCATCTCTAGATAGGTGGACCTGTTATTTATGCCTAATAGAAGTCAGATAACATGAATACAGTTCAGTCATTTGAAAGGCATGTCATAATGAAAAGTGTCAGATTAGATTTTAAATCAGTAGGAGAGCTCTGGGTTCAAGTTATGCTTTTTGACTCCTGTTAGCTACGTGAATATGTCAATTAATCTATCACACCTTCCATTTGCTCACCTGAAAATGCAAAAAAATTATAACAGTAGCAACCATCTCTCAGCATATTGTGAGGCTTCAGTGAGGCAATGTATGTACATTTAAGGTTTTGCTTTATAAATCTAAGAGTACCGTGTAAATGTGAATTTATCACTATGTATTTTGAAGCAGCATAGTTTCATGACTTTTTCCAGCAAATCTCAGCAGTCCCTAAGTAGGAATAAAGAAAGCAGACAGTGGCAGTTATTCACACTTCTAGATTAGCCAGTATGAGAAATGGAAGGTAGAAGGCCAAGGAGATGAAGAATCCTAAGACAGCAGTGAACACCAAAAATATCTGGATTTGTTTTTCTATTCCTACATAGCCTGAACCCCAGGCTTCCATATGCTGTCATCACCATATGCCTCATAGCTTCCCTCCTCTGTGCTAGTATTCCTTTGTTCTTCAAAAGAGTGGAATGGATTCAGGTTGCTGAAAGATTACCTTTCCTACCATTTGTCCCTCAGTATATCAAAGATGATGCTTTGCTGCCATCTGCTGCTCTTTTGAGAGATCACTTTGACAAAATAAGCAAATCTTATAAGCATCAGTGGTAGAGTAGGTTTTTAGGAAACTCTTCTTTGGTAAGGAGAGGGAGACACTATATCACTGGCATATTTGAGTCAACATGAATTTATAGCTTTAAGTTTTAATTCTGGAAAAACAGTTAAAACACTGGTACCCAACAAAAAAATTTTAAGGTGGTTGGTAGGGGTGACATTATTAAAATTCCAACTGCTTAGCTCTAAATAAGTTTTAACATATATGGAAGCACAAAATAGAATAAGAGCTTTTAAGAAAAGTACTTTTGATTCTGTAAACAAACATAGGATGTCATTTACTCATTCATTAGGATTTTGCAATTGAATCCCTGTTGCCTCTAAACTTTAGTTCTTGGTAGAAGGCCCTTTCGTAGCCAAATGACCTAGTGGATTGAGAGCTGAACTTGGGAGTCAGGAAGACCTGAATTCAAATCTTGTCTGAGACACTTATGACCATGAGCTGGGTTTCAGTTGTTCAGCTTCAATTTCCTCACCTTTAAAATAGGGGTAATAAAAGTATTTACCTTTTCAAGTTGTCATGAAGGTCAAATGAAATAATAATGTAAAGTATTTTGTAAACTTTAAAGCAATATATACATTTTAGCAGATATTTTTAAACCCATATCAGATAGACTTTGAATTTGTAGCAGCCAGCTAACCTTTTTCTGGTTTTGAAAGTACCCTCCCTCTAAACCCTTGGGGTATTCATTGTAGTAGCTGCCTAATAGCTCTAATAGGGAATCTCAATGGTTTAATCTTGATTACTAAATAATACCCATTTCCACCCATTCCCCCCCCTGCTGCTATTAAATAACATCACTTCCAATAAAGACTGTGAAAACTATATAGTTTAACATTAAACTTCAGTTGTCAACAATTATAATGAATAGTCAGATCTAACAGCATTTCTTCCATGTTTACCTTTTTGCCCAGTATTTGATGCTTTATTCTTTATAACTTTTTTTGCTATAGTTTTATAGGTGACTCTAAAGTTGTGAATGAATCCCATGTGGCCTTGCCCATGTTTGTTGTTTTTCATATTTATACTGAGAACAGGTCGTATTTGAAGTCATAAGAAGCAGCTAACTTGTCATTGGGCCTTTATAATATATCAATGCCTTGGAATTTTTCCCCATTTTAAAATCTGATCATTTCTCTTCTTTCCAGGTTTTTTAAATAGCTTTGAGGAGTTGCAGGCAGAAGAATGTGGCATCCTCAATGGCTGTGAAAATGGCCGCTGTGTTAGAGTACAGGAGGGCTACACATGCGACTGCTTTGATGGCTACCACTTGGATATGACAAAGATGACTTGTGTTGGTAAGAATACAGTGACTTGTTAGAGATGGTTTTCTTCTCTCACATCTGGGACTGGATTTACACAATTAAAGGAAAACAGATTTTTATTCCTTTAGAATGAAACAGGTTATACCTAGCTGACTTAAAAAAAATTTTTAACCCATATCTTCTGTCTTAGAATAAATACTAAGTATTAGTTCCAAGGTAGAGAAACAGTAAGGCTTGGCAATTGAGGTTAAGTGAGTTGACCAGGATCATATCACTAGAAAGTATCTGAGGCCAAATTTGAATCCAGAACCTCCCTCTTTAGGTGTGACTCTATCCACTGAGCTACCTAGCTACTCTCCTACCTGACTTTTGACTACAGATTTAATAACAAATAATGACTTCTCTAAATAATTCATTAGCATAAATGAGAATGGGCATGATCTTTCTTATGTCCCAGAGACTTCGGTATCTTCATATATCGGTAATTTATTAAATTTGCTTACGAAAAGAGGTATCCATTTCAAAGGATACTAGTACTGGTCAGGGAAAGAGATCTCAGAAAAAGAAATGCCTTAGAAACCTAAACGGTTTTTCCTAATCGGGACCATCAGATGTCTTTTGAGAGGGTTATCCCTATATAACCTTTCCATATTTGGTGATAGCTCTGAAATAACTCCTGTGCTACATTTTTATAACTGCTTCAGTCCCCAGCTTATATGTTAGGACTATCAACCATGTAGCAGAATAGCCACAAGGAATAAGACCATTATTTCATTTCGTGCTGGTTACCATCCATCATTTATTCACTAATATCTAGACAGGTGCATAAGAGTGTGAAATGATTGAAGCCTCAATCAGGCCAACTCTCAAGTCACAAATGCTTGATCCATGTACATCCTTTAACTATGGCAAAATCCCAGGCCATATGGCCACAGGAATTCCTCCTCTCTCTGCTATATCAGAATCCTTATATCTCTCTCCAGTGGCTTATTGCTCCTGCTACTTTGTAATTCCCTCACAACCATTCACCTCAAACAATCAATCAAGCAGTCCACAAACATTTATTAAACATCTACTATGTTCCAGGTACTATGCTAAGCACTCCTGGAGAAGAAGAAGAAAAAAAATGTATACACACAGACACACACACACACACACACACACACACACACACACATACACATATATATATATATATATATATACATACATACATACATACATATTAGTAATAATAATGTATAATGAGTTTGTCAGTTTAGGTGAAGAAAGTTCGATGGACAGACTTAGAAACTTCATTGGGCCTATTGCTCTTTTCCACAACATATACTGCTTTTCACAGAAGAGAACTTTGCACTCTTGGGCTCTTTGCAAATCTGTGTCTAAATCTCAGAGCCCCTATCAGTGGTTTCTTCAAGCATTTGAAGTATTCCAATATTTGAAGACGTGTCACATGGAAGAGAAATTAGACTTACTCTGTTTTGCCCAAGTTACAGAACTATGAACGAGTAGAATTTCCAAAGAAGCAAATTAAGCTTGATGTCAGGGGAAAAAATGTATTCCTAATGTTTATATCCATAAGTAAAATGGGCTACTTGAAGATATGGTGGGCTCTCTCTTCAACAGAAGTGACCACTTGTAAGGTATTTTGTAGAGGGTATTCCTGTTAAGATAAGCACTGAAGTCCCTTCCAGCTGAAATTCTTTGATTCTCTAATGGCTTGAAGTTGGAAGCCTAAAGCCAACCACATTTTAGTCATCTCTGGCAACCACAAAAAATATTAACCTTCATTCTTGAAGAATGAAGGTTAATATTTTTTGTGGTACCAAATTAGAATTAGGAATGCATTTTCACAAAGGAACGGTTGCATATAATGATGAGGTTGTTTAGTATGATTACTATTGATCTGTATTTTAAATGCTATAACTTAAATTTTCCTTAAAAGTCTCACTCTAATACCTTTTATATGCTGGTCCTGAATCTGAGGTCTCAAATGATGTACTAGCAGGGTGCAAGGTCTTGTGGGGTCTGAAAAGTGCTAAAAGCTATAGGGAGTACCCCAAGGGAAACTGCACCTCTTATCCAACAACCAAAAGACTGGTTCTTGACCATGTTAGCCATGAAGTGATTAATTTTTTTGGCTATAATGACTTCTGAAAAAATGTTTTGATATTTCAGTGCCTCTATAACACCCTCCCAAGATAGAGCACTGTTATAAGTAAAAATTTATCTGGAAGCTAATTACCAGATTTATGAGCATTTATTAGGGGGGGAGAGAGGACGGGTGGGAGAGACAGAGAGAGAGATTGGGAGGGGGGTGGGGGGAGACAGAGAGGGACAGGGGAAAGAGAGAGAGGCTTCAGTCTTTCTAATTTAAGATCAGGTTCCAGATCCCAACCCAGCATGGTCCCCTCCATGCTGTGCTGCCTGCTTGACAGAGATGACTAAATAGAGAAGCTGGTGCCTGGACTTCTCAGACAGTGAGAGAACAAATCCTTAGATAACAGAATTGGGTACAAAAATCAAGAGGGCAACTGGGCTTCCTGCACTTCTTTTAAAAACCCAACATGCTCCTCCTTACATAGCCACATCACGCAAGCTCTGCCATGTTGTTTCTCTGGACACCCACCCTGATGCAGAACCCAGAAGTTCAGCCTTCTGACATGCCACATAACTTTGTGACTCCTATGTCCTACCACCAGAGTGCATGGGATCCAAGCTAGACATTTTACTTCACACAGAACAATTCGTCTATACCTCCTTAACTTGTGATTCCTCCCTGGTCCTTCTAAGTAATTTCCACAAAGTAATTAGCCAACATCCTAGAAGACGTCCTTGAATTTAAGCTCTTTTATTTGTCATAGTGACCACTGCAGCACCCAGGCTATCCATCTGTCATCCTTTGTTTTCTGTTCATGGAATATCATGTGTTGTTCCTCATACACAACAGCTCTATCTTTTAACCCCTGGCCTTGTCACTGATTACCCTACAAGGCCTGGAATTCTTTCCTTCCTCATCTCTGCCTTCTAACTTCCTACTTCCTGCATGAAACCTTTTCTCAATTCATTCTTTTTTGTTTTTGAAATTAGTCATGGTTTTAAAAAATTATTTTAATAATGAATTTCCACTTAAGTTTTCTGGTTATATGATCCATATTGTCTCCTTCCCTTCTTTTCTTCTTCTTCCCAAAGCTGACAAGCAATTCAATCTGGTTTATGCAAGTATTATCACACAAAACACATTTTCATATTATTCATTTTTATAAGTGAATAATCTTATAAAACTGAAACACCAAAACAAAATCCCAGATAAAAAAGTGATAAATTATATGTTTTCATCTGCATTTCTACTCTAATAGTTCTTTCTCTGGAGATGGATGGCATTCTTTTTCATAAGTCCCTCAGAATTGTCCTGGATCAGTGTATTGCTGTTAGTAGTAAAATCTATCACATTTGGTCATTCCACAATATTGCAGTTACTGTGTATAATGATCTCCTGGTTCTACTTATTTCATTCTGCATCACTTCATGTAGGTCTTTCCAGCTCTTTCTGAAGTTATCCTGTTCATCATCCTTTATAACACAATAGTATTCCATCACCATCATAACACATTTTGTTCAGCCATTCCCCAATTGAAGAACATTGCTTTAGTTTCCAATTCTTTGCCACAACACAAAAAAAGAAGCTATAAATATTTTTGTACAAACAGGTCCATCCCCATTTAAAAAAATATTTTTGGAATGCAGACCTAGTAGCGGTATTACTCTGGATCAAAAAATCAATTCATTCTTAATGCTAATGCTTTCTTACACAAATTATCTCCTATTTCACCTCATATATATCTGCATGTAGCATACTGTCTCCTCCATCGGACTAGGAGTTCCTTGAGAGGGTAGGGACCATTTTTTGCTTTTCTTTATATCCCCAAAGCTTAGCACCATGCCTGGCATATAGTAGGTGCTTAATAAATGATTGCTGACTTGACTAGGTCTCCCACCTCCTTTTCTAAATACACATTTCTGAGTTCATATGTTTATGCCATTCTTTTGTTGAAAGCTTTTCAGGCAAGGAGATTATAGAACCTCACTCAGGAACTGAATGATGTAGGATGGAGAAAATCCTTCATAGAGTAGAAACGCAAAAGAAAAACATAGGATTGATCACGTGGCTCAGTGGGGATGTGATTAAAAGACCACTCTGTTGCAAATATGAATAGCATGGAAATAGGTTTTGAATAATGATACATGTATAACCCAGTGGAATTGCTTGTCAGATGAGGGAGAGGGGAGGGAAGAGGGGCGGGAAAAATCATGATTCGTGTAACCATGGAAAAATATTCTAAATAAATAAAATTTTTAAAACAGAAAATCTTCCAAAGCTCTGCATATACAATCCCTTTTGACAACTGAAAAAGTCATTCATGCCACATAGACAAAGAGAAGCAATAAGAAAATAAGGAAATAAGATAAGGGTCCAGAATGAGACCCGATACCATAAAAAGCTTAATTAACTTGGCATTTAAATAGCATATTTAAAATATTTTTTCTGCTGTCTTTCTTCCTCCTTTTTTTGGATTCAGACCTCTAATTTAATAGGCAAAAGAAACTCTCAGCATGGGCTCTCTCTCCACAAGCAGAATAGCAATTTATCTGTAATGAATGTATCACTTTAGAGAGTTGCCTAAAGAGCAGTAAGGATTAAGTGACTTTCCTGTAGTCACATAGCTAGTATGTGTGTTGGAGGCAGGACTTGAACCAAGTCTTACAGACGACAAGGCTGGTCCTCTTTGTACTGGGTCATGCTGCCTCCCTTCTTATTTAGTTGGATACCGAGACAGATTTCTAATCATGCTCTTGATCTTATTACAGATGTAAATGAATGTGATGAACTGAACAACCGGATGTCCCTCTGCAAAAATGCCAAGTGCATTAACACAGAAGGTTCGTACAAATGTTTGTGTCTGCCTGGCTATGTTCCTTCAGACAAGCCCAACTACTGCACACCACTGAATCCAGAAAAAGACAGCGACCTGGAGTAGAGAATAATCGTCGGAACTCAAGCCCATATACTCTGCACTGTATAAAGAAAAAGAAGTGTATTTTACTTGAGACATTGCACCTGCTCCAGAAGGCTGGCAGTACGGAAAACAAAATTAAGTTGTTATTCATTTAGAGGAAAGGGCAGGATTAATAGCTACCAACATGCCTAAAGTGGCAGACCAAATGGACATTTCTCTGTGTGGAAGAAAAGCAAATATATATAGTCTGTTCATATGTAAAATTCAGTGGAAAATAGGCAGAACAATGCTGTTATTTTTAACAGAAGGGGGATTGTTTTGTTTTTGAAAACTATTGCTTGATTAAATTTGACATTTAAATAGTGGTGGAAATATTTTATGTTACTTCTGCATTTTTATCGTGCAGTTTCTTGGCTACTGTTTTTCTTCAGTTTTTTTTTTTCAGTTTTTATTTTGTTTTGTTTTTACCTAAAGTGCAAATTCTTTGATAAAATATTGTTAAGCCATTTTATAAGTACTGTTAATAGGGTTATGCTACTTCTGGTCTGAAATATCGGTCAGTTAAAAATGCTTATTGTCTGTCCTGTGGAGCAGACACTTATTTGTTTATTTCAAACTTTTTATACATCTTGGAAAAAGCCCTTTATATTCATGTTGTAATCTGTCTGCTTTTTTTACTGCACAGAAAGCTCTGTGCACCCTTGGTCAAGCTGCTAGCAGACACCAGTTGGATACCTTTGTACATTTAAATGGAAGAATTCATGTCTGTATTGTAATGTTTAAACTAAACACAGAAAAATTCTTATGATTTACCCATAACATATTAAGACTGTATATTAAAACAGTAAAATAAATCACCTTTTTTTTAGAAAAGAAAATGAGTGGCATTTAAAAAAAGTTTTCTTTCAAGATATTTTTATCCCTTTAATTTTTTTAAGTTTGAAAACTGGCAACATATGGTGTCAGATACCTATAATTCAGGGAAGTTGAGGATGGTGGATTGATTGAGTTTGGGAGTTTTGAGTTGCAGTGAACTTAGCCAATGGGTGTCCAGACTACATTTGGTATCAATATGATAAGCCCCCTAGAGGAATGGAGCAGAACCAGATTGCCGAAGGAGGGGCAAAGCGGCCTAAGTCAGAGATGTAGAGTATGCCTAAACTCCTGGCCCAATCAGTAGTGGGACTAGGCCTGTGAATGACTGCTGCACTTCTAGCCAGGGTAAGGTAGGAAGATTCAATCTCCAAAAGAAAAGAAAAAGTATACACACTAGTTTAATACTTTTAATAATCTAATTTTCCCATTGGAACACTTAGGAAGATACTGAGGCAAATTGGTGCTATGCAGAGTGCTGGACTTGGGGTTAAGGTTCTAGGTCAGAGTTCTGGCTCTCCCAAGTTATACCAGTGAGACATTAAGCAAATCACTCAAGTTCTCTTGCCTCAGTTTTCTCATCTGTAAAATAAAAGAGGATTGGACTAGATAGATAACTCCTTACCCACTTTAGACTTAAATGTTAAGTGTATGGCAAATAATTCAGGGAAGGATTGAATTAAAAATACCCCCAAACTTCCAAATATATTAGTGCTTGCATGCCTATTTTGGCACACTCTGTAATGCAATTGTCAATGGTAACATTTGTATTTTTGATCTGAATAACGCATTTCAAGATTTAATTTTTTCTCCCAATAAAAACATCCTGAAAAGTAAACATATTTAAACCATACATAAATATGCATTGAAAAATATACAACTATAGATAGATATTGCTGTTTGGGGGGATCCTACATTTTCTTAACATTATATCATTTCTATAATACATGAATGATCCAAATATTGTTGTTTTTTTAAAAAAATTCTTTAAATGTAATAAATGCCATAGGTCTTTGATTCCTTGCTGACCACCCACAAAGATTGGGCTTCTGAAATGATAACCATGATCCAGAACAGCCTGGCAGTGAGTGCTAGCACTGCTTCAACTCTCTCCTCAGTCAGCCTCAGAACTTCCTGGGAAAATGAAACTTAGCCAAGGATTGATGGCCAAGAGTAGAACAGCAAGCTTTGGTCATTAAGGAACCTATAAGGTACTGCATTGTGCCTAACAAGCAAGAAAGAGAGGAAAAGAAGCTTTACTTTCTGGGTAGAAAAAAATGAAAGAAAGATTCCGTCTATATGTCAAGTATGTGAAATATGAAGACTATAGCTTTAGCACCAAGAAATTAGGTAACAGATTTCCATTCCCCCTAACAAATTCCACACATATGGATTTCCTCTTGTACCTTCTATTTCCTGGGGGGGCCGAGAGGGGGCAGGTGGGGCTGATGGCAACCAGGCTAAATCTTCCTAAAAAATGAGCACTGAGCCAATTTTTGTCCTTTTTTAGTTTCAGGCAAAGGAGGAAGGAAACTCTGTCTTGGAAACAATTGCTTTTTTGAAGAATACAAAAAATTGATTAACAAGTGTACAGGGTATTTTGCATCCAGTGTTCATATTTTAATTCTTTTTATTAGCCACATAGTAGAGGAAACTGAATAGTACTTTAACAGTCTTCCTTGGCTCAATCTCCCTGAAATCCTTTGCCTTCTCTCTTGTCTTTCTATGGAAAGGGTCCCTCTGCCTCCAAACATTTAACTGTTTCATTGGAATTTTCAGAAAAGCATCAATTAAAAAAGCAACACTTGCAAATATTACATTGAACTTTCTGTTAGGGATCACTTGGTTTCAGTTCATAGGTTATGTTCAGTATTGATTTTATTACATTTGAAATTAGATGCATAACAATCTCCAAGCAACATATTCAGCGAATCCTTAAATACACAAATAAATAAAAAATGCCATGGCTGACTCCAAGATTCTTATTTGAGTAGAATTCCAACCTGAAATGAATTATCGTTGAAACCAAAAAGCTGATTTTTAATATTCAGAGGAACATTGTTACTTAAGCATTCGTACTTCAGGCAGCAAAGCAATTTAACTTTCTGGTTCAAGGTGAATCTGCAAGATTACTCAATAAAATGGAAGTCCTCTAGTTTAATTACAGTGGCTCCATACTAATAAGAACAAAAAACCCCATGCAGCATAAAAGTGAAGGCCACTCACGTGGGGGAGTAGTTTAAATTCAGTTATAAGTGTATAGGTCAATAGCATGTGTATTATTTGCTGAAGACCAACCATGACTGACAGATTCAAGCCTGAGTCTAAAAATACCTAGAGCAAATCTCTCAAGAGATTTAACACTAATTTTTAAATATAGGTATTTATAGGGGGTGGCTGCTGTAATCCCTATGTGTTGGCACCCACATGATCACCTGAAGAAGAGAGTTAATTATCAGGGAGACAGGGTGACAGGGTGACCTAGTAGGAGGGATGGAGTTAAAAGAACTTCAATATAAGCCTTTCCTTTGCCACTGACTTGCTGTGTGGCTCTTAAAAAGTCAATCGTCTCTCTGTGCCTCATCTGTAAAATAAAGGGTTTGTATTGGGTGATCTCTGAGGCCCCTTCAGTCTCTTAATCTACTATCAAGGCTACATTCATCAGGGTCGTAGAGGATTTCTTAGAGGTCTTCAAGGAGCAGACATTGTATAACTAGAGCACATAAACCAATGGAAGAGACATATTCCCTCACACAAGAAGGGTATGAGGCTCTCTGCCACCCTGGGTCCCTGCTTTAGCCTGGGTTGATGAAATAGATAGACATGAGTACAATACATATAACTGGTTCTATCTACACAACAGACCCATTTTGGATGTTCAGAGAAGTGCTGCTTTATACTGAGGTAAACTAAGTTTACTAATAGCACCTGCTACCAATGCATCCAAGGTAAGAAGCTCTCAAGTACCTTGGAATCCACAGCTCCAAACAGGGGTTGGCAAAATCATTTCCTTTGGAGTCAGAGATCACCCTTATAGATTATCATCATTCTCTCTGGCTGGTTCTCACTCCTTTTCTCTCCTTGGTTAAGGGGGTGGCGGGTACAGAGAATTGATCCAACTAGCCTGTATTTAGTCCCTAATATAAATCAGTGAAATTGGGTAGAAGTGGCCATCTTAGTTTAAAAATGGAGGGGAAAAGAACATTAAAAAAAATCTTTTCAGCTCCTGGCTCAACCATAAGCTACTGGTCAGAAAGAGGAAACCACACTCTGGTGAGGTATGAGGCTAAACAGTGACTGAGGTCAAAGACATTTTTAAGGGATAAGCTACTTCCAGCCACAAGTCAAGAAGCTCCCAGTCATCACTGGAAACATGCATTCTCCTAAGTGTATTTCATCTGCCAGAAAGCGCAGGATCCTGGCTACAGGAGGTAGAAGAGCCTGGTTCCATCATCACTTTTGTGGCCTTTGAGAATTTCTTTTCAAGGGGGAATGGGAATGAATTCAGTGAGTGTAGTTAAGTTGGGTGTCTGCTTGTGGGTTTGATCAGCAGCCACCAAAGGTTCAAGTTGGGTCTGATGATTTTTCGTGCTTTCATGGCAGACTGCTCAGGAATCTGAGTTTGTCTGGAGGAAATCCCCCGAGGTCAGATGGGTCGCAGTGGTTTAATTTTCCTGATTTACAACTGACAGGAGTAGTGGAGAGGCATCTTGCTCCCATCCATCACCGGTTGGTTAATGGTGTGCTTGATAACCTGGCAGGAGTCAATGAACAAGATTTTAAGCACTTACTATATCTGTACCAGGTGTCCTACTCGGGCTCCTTCCCAAATCCTCAGGTTTTGACTCAACAGTCTGTGCAAGGCAGACCCTCTTACTCAGTGCCTTGGGCTTTGGTACCCTTCTAGGACTTTCATGGGAGACCCAAGAAGAGGCAGAACTGAAGCCCATTCTTCCCCTTAACCTAACTCTATCGTTTCCCATCTCCATCCTCAGTAGCCTTCAATAAAGGGCTTGTTGTGGATATAAGGTGTAGGAAAATAGTGCAGAAATGAGGATTAAGGGGACAGCTAGGTGGCTCAGTGGATTGACCTCAGATACCTCCTAGCTGTGTGACCCTCGGCAAATAGAGCAAATCTGGCAAATCGCTTAACTCTCATTTCCTAGCTCTTACCACTCTTCTGCCTTGGAACTAAAACAGTGTTGAATCCAAGATGGATGGTAAGGGTTTAAAAAAAAAAAGAAAAAGAAATGAGGATATGGAGACACTTACCTTTCAGCTACCTTAAACAACAAGTATTAAGTGCCCACTCTGAGGCTCTAGGTACCTAGCTCTAGGTACAAGTACAAAGAATAAAAGAATTGGTAAATTCTAAGGTGCTTATATTTGAATGGGGGGAGTGTGGGTTTTAAAAGATTGTACATGCCGGGGAACTACCTCTCCCAGCATGCCCCAGGAGTACCTCCCCTCTACTTCCTGATGTGGGATTGGTCTTGAGTGGACTGGTCCTATGCCAGGGGAGGGACTACGCCCTATTTCCTGGCATGGGATTGGTCCTGAATTGGACCAATCCTATGAGAGGCCACACTCCCTACTTACTGGCGTATGATTGGTTTATATAAGGACCAATCCTGCACCTGGGAGGAGCTTTTGCATTTGAGAAGATTCAGGGATGCGGGGCGGGGTCTAATAGTTTTCAACTAGGGAACTCCAGTGGTTTTGGTTTCTTTCCTTTAAATAAAGTTTAAGAAAAAGAGATCAGTAAGATAGTTTTTTTCTTTTAGCTTTTTTTCCCCCCATAGGAGACAAGTATATACATATACATACATACATACATATATATACAAAATAGTTAGATATGAGGTAATTTGGGAAGCAGGGCACTAGCAATTAAGGGTTTAGGAAAGGCTTTGACATCAGGAAGGCCTGAATTCAAATGCTGCCTCTGACTCAGTTTCCTCATCTCTTAAAAAAAATAAAAAGGATCCCAGTGTGGGAGTTTGAGTGCCAAGTTAAAGGGGGAGAGGCTGACAAAGCTCAGCCCCAGCGCCTTTCTCATAATAAGTATTTAATGAATGCTTGTTGATTCATTGGCTGTATATGTATAGCTTTCTAACATAAATCATTTTATCAAGTTAGCTATAATTATGGCAATAGATTTTCCACAGGGACATATTATTGATGGAATCTCCAAAACTTGGAAAGATATGTTAAGCAACAAATTCTCAAAATAAAATAATTTTTCTGATTGTAGTCAAAAGCAAATCATGGTATGGAATATGCTTTTAAGTCTCAAATAACCCTCCAACATATGCCAAAGAATTTTTTATTTCATTAATGTAGCTCTTTCTTTGAATGTTTATGTTTGCAGCCCTACCATGGCTAGCTACCCAATGCAAAGAGTCTCAACTATGCCTTCACAGTAATTTCACCAGCCAGGGCCAGCCTAACTTTTGGATAAGGAACCTTTTTTTCTTTACATTTCAAGGCTACCAAGGGAGCTCCTAGAACTGTGATGGTGAACACATGCCCAAATGGGTATGCAGAAACTTCTCTGTGGTGGGCTGTTCACATGCTGCCTGAGAGTGTGGTGTAGACAGCAAGCTGTTGAGTCTGTGGTGAAGGTAGTTCCTGTGGTGGGTTTGGAGAGGAGAGCTAGGTTTGAGGGGAGCATAGCTCACAGTGTGGCACATAGCTAGAGGGGAGTAGAGGGCTGGGCTACTCTCCTTGCCTTCTCCACAGGCACCTCTCATCATCTGCCCCTCTGACCAGCAGTCCAATGGGAACATTTCCTTCTTCCCCTGTCTGAGGTAAGGGGGTGGGAGGGTTCTGGGTGGCATGGCGGGAGGGTTTGGCACTTGGTCTCTGGGGTGGGGGCAGGCATGGCACTTGGTCTGGGGAATGGGGTGGGGACCGGGTCTGGCACTCTATCTCTAAAAGATTTGCCATCATTGACCTGGGCTATCAGTGGTTGGCACTTATTCTTGCTACATGACTAGTTTTTCATTTTTTTATCATAAATTTATCCAATAGCATCTTTTACATAGATTTCCTATATAATTCCTTCTTTGTAATATGTTTTAGCCTGATCAGGCCCATTATTGTAGAGCACCATGAGATTAGAAGTAGATTAAAATATAATTTATAATATTATCATAAAATATCACATGATATATTATTATAATACAAATATAACAATGGAATATAAATATTTCACCAATATAAATATAAATGCAAAAATATTACCAGAAAAATACATTGTAAAATTAAGTCAATATACAATCCACAGAGATCCTTATGTATGAATTAGTGACACTTTATTTGAGTTTGACAGTAATGATATCATGAATAGAGTATAGAATTTGAAAGCAGAAGACTTGGGTTCAAATCCTACATCAAACCCTAATTAGCTGTGTGACCTCAGACAAATTATAACTTCTCTCTTCTTCAGTTTTCTAATCTGCAAAATAAGAGTGTTAGATTTCTTTAATTTCCCTTCCAGCCCCTAATTTATGATTCTATGACCACAGGCTCTTGAGTGGTCATTAACTTGGATTTTTTGAACAACTTGTTTTAGAAAATAAAGTGAGCGCATGTACAACAGATATCGTATTACCCGCCATCTTGGTGAAGAGGGAGGGGTATGAGGGAGGGCCAAACCGCAGATCATAAACTGTCAGATAATGTTGATTACAAATCACATCAATGTAAAAAATAAAGTGCCATTTGCAGATGGTCAGATCAAAATGGTGGAAAATTATGAACAATATAAATATGCATATTTGTTAAAAGGAATTTTTCTTTAAAATGGGTAATCAGGAGAGATAATAAATGTTTGTTAATTGAAAAAAAATTTTAAGTAATAAAAGTATGCGCCATGTTACCTCATAAGAGAGTGATTAGCTATGGAAGGAAAATAATTTTGTAGATACCTTGGTGTGAGACCCAGTTAAACCAAATCATCCTAAGATCATTCATCAGAGAGGGAGAGAACAAGAGTTAAAAAGGGCACCAGTCTATCAGCATTTCTATAACAAACCTGATCCTTTATCAATGACAGTGGAACCACACATTTGGATTCTAAGAGCTCAGTCCCCAGGGTGCTAAATAAGGAAGTGGAAATGATACCAAAGAAGACAAAGACAGGAAATGCAGCTGGACCAGGCTAAGAGGAAGTTGATGCTGGAGACAACAGCAGATATGTGAAAGAGGGCAGGATCCTGAATGGTTATTTTTTTAAAAATCACAGAGAGGAGTCTTAAATTTCCCTTCCCCACTGAATAAAGAACACCAATAGCTATTGAAAATGTCTGTCTACTTCATCATCTGTATACAAATGTTGATGAGAATAAGGAGATCCTTGCTGACATGAAGACAGTCAGGTGTTAGCAGGCACCGGCATCCTGTCCATGGCAGGACACATCTTCACAATTGCATGAAATCACTACGAAATACGGTTTCCAAGACCTCTGGGCTTGTGGCTTATTGGCCCAACAAAAGTGTTTTCCTTGAGGCACGTAGGTGACACAGTGGATAAAGTACTTGACCTGGAGACAGAAAGACCTTAGTTAAAAATCTATCCTTCAAATTACTGTGGGACTCTGGTCAAGTCACTTAGCCTCTGTCTCAGTTTCCTCAGCTATTCAATGAGGATAATCATAACACCTATCTATCTGCCACGGTTGTTGTGAATCTCAAATAAAATAATTTTTATGAAGAGCTTATAACAGTTCCCAGCACATAGTAAACTTTTAATAAATGCCTATTCCCGTCCCTTCCCTCCATCAGGGCATTTCCCATGTATATGATAAAGTAATGGAATATTTCTTGATATATGTAACAAAAGAGATAGCTGAGTTCAATGATTCTCTAGTTAGTACTATAAGGTGAAGAGACAGGACACATGCTAGCCAAAGTGTTTGCCATTCAATTAGTTTGTCAGCATGGTAGAATGAAAAGAGCACTAGGTAGGATTTTAAGACCTGGGTCTTTATTCCTGCTTCTGCCCATTCATTATTGGCTTTGTGACCTTAGGCAAGTCACATTTTCCTCATCATCAATAATGATGTCTAATTTCTTAAGGTTACTTTGAGGATCAAGTGAGGTAAGGTCTGTAAAATGTTTTGCAAACTCAAAAGCACAATAAAAATATTATTTACATTGAAGATTCCAAGTAGAAGAGGGATTCTCCATGGGTGGGGAAGCTCTCTAGATACTACACTTTGCAGATAACATTCTGATGATAAGAACAAGCCCAAGAAATAACAGTCTCCTAAATGATAACTAACATATGTGTGGTGCCCCAGTTTTATGAAGCTCTTTACATTCATTTCCTCATTATATCTTTTTAGGTCTATTAGAGGTGTTATCACCCCTTATTTATAGATGTGAAAACTGAGGCAGAGGGAGGTTAAGAAATAACTAATAAATGTCAGCCATGTAAAGAGTTCAACCTTTCAAACTAAACAAAAAAACCAAACTGGATGAAGAATCCCTGTAGTCTGCACTCTGATGTGTGCTTGGATGGACATCCTTTGAGCTCATCCATCAGCCCTGCTATGCAAATATAGTGCAGAGTTCACGCGAATGGCATGCCATGATGTTAAGATGAACCAGACTGGTTTATTGATAACTTGCAGCCAAGGGCAGCATACGGTGCTATAGAAATTCAGCCAGGCATAGAGGTGTATGAGGCCTCCTTCACATGGGATCATTCCAGGGGGCAACGTGTTACAGACGATGGCCCAGATGGATAGCTGGATGTGCTCGAGGATCTGAGGAACAGAAGAGCTGGAGGTTTGGGATTAGAGTTTTCCAACAAGGAATCTACTGGGGCCACTGGAGCTAGACTAGGAAAAGGTGAGAAGCAAAGGGGAAAATCTCTGAAAATTAACTATGACGGCCTACTCAGGATGGGGAAGATAAAACTATAACTATATTGCATCAGTAAGCTTGCTGGAGAATTTCATCAGCCAGTTCTAACTAGAAGTGTCCAGATTACACCTTGATCATAACAGAGTTGTGCTGGGGGGAAGCAATCCTAGCAGAGTGGGATCATCGTCCCATCTGGTTAATGGAGCCCATGTTCTCTGAACCAGTACTACAGATGAACAATGAGCGAGAGCTAGAATCAAAATAGCAGGAACAGAATTGCAGAATTGTTTTTAGGGAAGTTAGGTAGTACTTTCAATGACCCACGTATCCTGGACCAGATCCGACTCAGGTGTTCCAGGCTTGAAATTAAAATGAAAGGAGGTATTTGCAGGCCATCTAACATTTTACTCAAAGAAGTTTATTTGACTATAGCATGAAAATACTATTTAGCAAGGACACATTTAAGATTTAAGATGAAGAAAAAAAATAAAAGAAAAAGATTTAAGATGACGCAGCTCTCTTTGTCTTCGGAGGAAACTTCGTATCTAGTAAGAAAGGTGTTCTGGCTCTCTTGGCAGGGGGATATCTGTCAAGTTTAATAAGCTCGCACTGTTCTTAAAATGAAATTTTTTTTTTGCCAGAAAGCCTTGTCAACAGCTTGAGTGATTATCTCTTGAATGAATCAAGTGTCAACTATAGTTTCGCTGCCTTTTGGGGAAAACTAGTCCAGATTACATGGCAGGATCCCTCATCAATATTGTTCCTACCAAATCATATTTCTGAAGAAATAAAAATTATACTTTTAGCACTCATGTGTTTTCAGTAATGCTACAAGTCTATAAATGATGGAATATAACAATCTCTAAAGACTTAAAATGGCAGGTGATCCAAAGAGCAGTGATGCATTATGGATGTTAGTAGTCCATTTCACATGACCAATAATGACTTGCATTTGAAAAGGACAATACGATGCATCATCTAGGACAAGGGTCAGCAAACCTTGGCCCAAGGGCAAAATCTGGCTGAGTCATAGTTTGCTTATAGGCTGTACAAAAACAGGTGGCAGGCCAGAGTTGGCCCATTTCTGTAATATGCTGATCCCAGATGCAAAAAATACATGATTTGGGAAAGGAAGTAGACAGGTTGGGACCAAAAACATGGGATAACACACAGACAGCTCTGGTGTTTACTGGTACCCAGGGAAAGTTAACAGATCTCAAGAAAGTTCTCTAGCAAACTGGTCAGGTTTTCTAAGAAGAATTCACAGGCGGACATGGAGAAAAGCTACACCAGACGGGAAAACAGAGATGGGTTCTAATTTGAACCACTAGAGGGAGTACCCACCTTGAAGGTCCCATAAAATGTCAGATTCAGAGAAGAATTTACAGTTCACAAAGTCCCTTCTTCTCAATTGTCCTGCAAGGTGGAAAATTCTAGTATCACAGTCCCTGCTCTCCACCACCATAGAAGGAACTAAAGGAGTCTGAATGAGGGTCGAAGGTACCATTCTTCACTTTATTTCTGCCATGATTTTTTCTCTAGTGTAATCAATATGTGTCTTGTTTCTCAACATGACAAACATGGAAATATACATTGTATGAGTCATTGGGAAGGGAAAAGGGTGGAAGGGAGGTAGAGAACATGGATCACAAAATGTCAGACATCAATTATTAAAAATCGTATCAACATGCAATCTGGAAAAAATAAAAAAATTTAAAAGGGAAAAAAGTATTGTTATCCCCATTTTATTAATGAAAAAATAGGCTTTGAAATGTTAAGTAACAAACAAAATCACTCAATTTAATAAGTGGTAGATGCAGGACTCAAATATATAGCATAGGCTAAATGGTAAGTCTCTTATGTCTTGGAGTCTTATACTGTTGCAATATCTATCTATCTATCTATCTATCTATCTATCTATCTATCTATCTATCTATATCTATCCATTGATCTACTTATTTTTCTATCCTTCCATCTATTTATCTATCTGTCTGTCTGTCAGCAATTTCCCCAGCCCCCTCCAGAGAAAACCATAGCATTCCAGCTAAGAAAAGGTAACTTGCTTCCTGCATTAATCCTCTTGTAATTGGTAGATTTTGGATTCATTTAAAGATATAATACAAAGAAAAGAGAGCCTTATAATATTAATTTTTAGTAAGTTTTATGTTCTATGTTCATCACCATCAAACACACTGCCAACAGCATACCAAAGTATAGCTTGAACAAGATTAAAATGTAATTGGGAAATATTTAACAAAATAAATAAAAATATAATAGAACATAAATAATGTGGTTTTCTAAATCAATATATGGCTATCAGGGATCCTTATGGACAGTCGAAAACAATGTTAGTGAAGGTCAATTTTAAAAAATTGATCAACAAATATTTATTAATTTTTTTGGCATAGAAACATCCAACCTGATGACCTGAGGGGGACCTTAAGGGTTATTTACTCCAGCCTCTCTCTTTTTAATTGTGAAAATTAAGGTCAAGATAGGTGAAGAATATTGCTCTAGGTTAAACAGTGAGTTAGTAGAAGAAAAAGGATTAGAATCTGGGTCTACTGATTTTTAATCTAGTATTCTTCCCTCTACAAAAAACAGAATATACTTACATGCTTTAAAACACAAGGAATGTGTACCCTCATAAGTGTAGTGAGACTCCATGGGTTCCAAGCCCTGGTGGGATAAGGGACTGCTCTCTATCTTGTAGTAGGGGGTGTCCTTATATGGCTTAAAGAGAGACAGACCTTCTTCCCCTTTCTTTCTCCTTGGGAGGTTTTTGGTATAGTTCCATGAAGATGGGACTGGAAGTCACTCTACTTTCCTCAGAAGGAAGAGAGATCTGGCTAAAATTATTTCTATTTGCTCCCATAAGTATTGTTAGTTCAGGGGGTATGATTGGGTTCAAGCTAACTTCTGATTGTTAGTTCTCACTATTGGTGGAAAGGGAATCCCAAACTTTATACCCAAGGTTCAACCTCTTTCTCATTAAATGCTAGTTCCACAACCAATATTCATAGATGAAGGAAAGAAACCCATTTATGGAAATCAAAGTAAACAGTAATGAAAAAAAGTCTAAATAGTGGAATATTTACCAGGCAATACAGAGTGAAGAAGTTCTCCCATTGGGTGAGAGATAGATAATTCAGTTCATGGAAGTGTAGTATACAGATTTGGGGTCATATAGTTTTTTCTAGCTTTGGCTGAGTTCCAAAAGCTGTTAGGCTTTTGGAATCTTGAGAAAGGGGCAGTTGACTGGATCTTCCGTGGAGGGAGGTTGTGAATGAGCCCAGCTGCTTTGAGTACCTAGCTTTAATATTGAAATTTAGCCTAGCTTTGATATATTTACTTAAGAAATTATTATTTAGATAAACCCTTTATATCTTCCTTTCCTAATACCACCCCTGCTTTCCCTCCCTTATCTTATATGTTTGTGGAGTTAATAAGGAGAGTAATTAGAGAGGAGTTAAATCTGTGAAGAGTTACCTAATTGACAGCATTAGTTATAGTTAGACAG